>NC_042972.1:30107727-30473977 GCF_901001165.1 Salmo trutta | reverse complement strand
GTCTGTACTGAGTGGATGGGGAAACACCCCCAATCAGCAGTTATAGTGTTACCACTTACTTGCCTATATGATGTGGTCACACACAATCATGCAGTTCATTGAGGTCTTTCGATTTCTCATGCAAGTAGATGACATCAGTAATGACTCAAGCTGGGAAAAGGCACAATCAGCTGTTTCATCTTTCCCTGGTGTCAACCAATGTCCAGACTGCCATTCTGTCATGTCATGTACAGTGTTGTTTTTCAAAAGGAGCCTTGAGAAATATGTTGTAACTGATGGAAGCTTGACTTGTCAATGACGTTGAGTTCTTCTAACAGCTTTCAAGACGGACCAGGACTCTGAGTAATGTGTTTTTACAAAGGACAAACACTTAGTGGCCAGTTTATTAGGTTCACCACCCCGTTCACGAAAATGGTTCCCTCCTACAGACAGTGAGGGACGTGGCCGTGGCAGACTGGCACCGAAGCATCCAGTTACTGTTCGATTGAACGTTAAATTGGGCAAAACGAGTGACCTAAGCGACTGGATCGTCTGTGCCAGACACTGGTCCAGTATCTCAGAAACGGCCTGCTCCTTTTCACGTACGACAGTGTCTAAGGTTTACAGAGAATGGTGCAACAAACAAAAAACATCCAGTCAGCGGCAGTCCTGTGGGTGAAAACAGCTCGTTGATGAGAGGTCGAAGGAGAATGTCAAGAATCGTGCAAGCTAACAGGCGGGCCACAAACAGGCAAATAACGGTACAGTACAACAGTGGTGTGCAGAACGTCATCGCAGAACGCACAACTCGTTCGTCCTTGTCACGGATGGGCTACTGCCACAGACAACCACACCGGGTTCCACTCCTATCAGCTAAAAACAAGAAGAAGCTGTTCCAGTGGGCACACGATCACCAACACTGGACAATTGAGGAGTGTAAAAACATCACCTGGTCCAACGAACCCGGTTCCTGTTGTGTCATGCTGATGGCATAAGCAGCATGAGTCCATGACGCCATCCTGTCTGGAGTCAACGCTACAGGTTGGTGGCGGTGGTATAATGTTGTGGGAATGTTTTCCTGGCACACTGCAGCATTTACAGCCTTCCTACACAACCTAGCTAGTGATGATGAGAGTGGGAACACACCTGGTATTGTGGGAGCTCAGTGAGAGAAAGTAATTGCTAGCATGGCTGTACGTGCGACAGAAAGCAATCTGTTCCTAGATTGAGACTACAGGGGTGTGTGAATCCACCCACACCACACATTACTGTATTCACAGAAAACAAAGTAGGCACACAAAGGAAATAACACCTTTACTAACTTCACAGAAGTATGACTGACTAACCTTTTCTCAGAAAAGTTTTTCTAGAGCAGAGACCATGAGTAATTACTCTCAAACTCTACCTCACGGCTAACAGTATCTTTCATAACGACCCTCACACATATATAGGACGTTTCACACTCCCATATTGTCCCCAAAGCCTCCACTGTCTATGAGTCCCTACTGTTCCAGGTCCTAGCTTTGTGTATATCGAAACTGATATATGGTCCCTATATGTCCATGTCTGCTAGGATTTATGGTTCTGCCTGCTAAGGTGGCCCTCTGTGGACATAAATCATAGTGGAGGGTAATACTGTGGGATCGATAGTCAGCAGCGCTGCTACTCTCTGACTCTACAGCACAGAGCCAAGCACCAGGCCTCACATACACACACACACACACACACACACACAGGTAGACGCACGTAAGCTTGCACGCAGGCACACTTACACCCTGTTCATACTTGAACGCACATCATCTATTTTTGTATGGGTTACGCCAAACAGGTTTAACCATAACAACCAAGCCCTAACGTACGCAGGCTGATGACGAGTCAAAATTGGACCGTGGAATCAATCACGAAGGGAGGGGCTCATAGCAACAGGAGGGGCCAGCTGAGATGGAATTTTCTGAGCTTTGGACAATAATTGTGTCTCCCTCCACCCTTTAAAATATACTGAGAAAAGACAGAGAGAAAGAGAGAGAGAAAGAGGTAGCCAAATTGTTCTTTTATTTTACCTTCATCATCAGACCTCCCAGGGAGTACAGGGAACATGTCTTGTTAAATCAGATATGAAAGAGCCTTGGCCTGAATGTGATAAGTGACAAGCTCTTTTTGTGAGAAATATGTGAAAGCCTCCTGGCAGCAGTTGAATGGCATTTGTATGCATCGTGGCTCTGATGTCAGACACTGCAGAGGGAGACAATGTGGAGCAGAGCAGGGAGTGGACAATCCTGATGCAACACACAGTAAGAATATAGATGTGACAAGTCAGATTGTGCTGGCCTACAAATAATACATTCATGAAATACTCTCTTCTCTCTAAAAAAAAGGGGGGGGGAACACAGTGCAGCCTAATTCTATTGTTTGTTCCATTTATCTTGACCGGATTTTGAACTGTGCAACCCACTGAGACTTTGCGGTTCTTGACTGAGCCATAGCACGAGGGGGTGTTGTATAGCAGCCTATACCGTAGCCTATACCACACACCCGGGTAGCCTAGCGGTTAACAATGATGGACCAGTAACCAAAAGGTTGCTGGTTTGAATCCCTGAGCCGACTAGGTGAAAATGTTTATTTTTTTGTCATACCGGTGATATACGTAAGGGATAATCAACAAGGGGCTGTGTGTTCTATGGAAAATAATGAATGGCAGAGAAGGTGTGTTCTACGACGCACTAGAGTAATTCAACTGACCTTCTGAGTTGCCGCATAGAGACCTGAGTTGATTATCCCTTTTATACCATGCCTATATTTCAACACATTTGCTGCTAGAAATGTGTTCAACATCCACCGAAGTAGCTATCAAGCTCTAACCAGACTCAGAGGCTACTAAACCTCCAACAGAGAACACCTTACTGAGGAGAGATACTACAACAAAGACCTGTGTCTTTTTCCCTGGACAGATCAGGCCTAGAAAAGGCCCAGAGTTTTTTCTGGTCAAGTCAAAGGTCAGATCGCATGAAAATGGAACTATCTATGTATTCATTTATGACTGTCTGGATATGAGAAATCTTGGGCATCCCTGGGTCTTTCTTTCATGGGCTGCTTGATTCACTTGTAGCCTACTCAGCTCTCTGCTCCATTAATTTTCTTGACAGCTACAAAACTACACAGCATATTTCTTTAACATGTTATTCATTGTCACCTCTAGGCCTGCCAGCGAGCTCACATAGCGCCGTTCATATTACCAGCCAGAGGAAAAGCTACTTGAGGACACTTCATTGACTGACAGGAGGTTGTTCTGTTCTCAGCCCAGGCTGGTGCTCTCTACAGCGTTGCTTTTCCCCCCATTCACATTCCTGCCGACACACACACACACACGCACAGTACTGTGTGAATGGAGGATGGCAGTGCAGGCTGGGTCTCACCTCCAGGAAGTCCTACCAGGTGTAAACAGGGGTCTGGTGTGTGGGTTAGACCTCAGTCATCTCTGCTGACACAGGGCAAGACACTGCTCACAACAGCAGGGACTGTTGTGAGCAGGGGTAGGGGCCCAGGGGGAGGGGTAGGGCCCCAGGGGGATTAGTGGGACCATGGAGGTTAGGGGGTCAGGAGGGTACCGTAGCCTGCTTTACCTCAACCCTGCTACTCTACTACTACTCCACAGGCCACAGGGAACAGACGGAGGTATACAATGTGTCATCTGGTGATGTAGCTGCTCAAAAAACAGCGCTGCTCACACAGTCTCACGGTAGCCTACCGTCAATCTGTATACTAACGTTGGAGGATGGAAAGGATGGAGGCAAATTGCTTTCTTTCAGACTCATTTCAAAAGCGCTGGTTTGAAAGCAGGTTTGAATGCGGTTCTAACCAACAAAAACAATGAGGCCTGGTATTAATTGTGTATGATCACGATCTTAGAGAATGATCAATTGACATGCTGACCATTACTGCTCAGCAAACTCACGAAAAAAGCCAGAGCTCTCTGACCACATGGGCACTGGTGATAAGGAAAGGTGTAAACAGAGGGACAGACGGATGGACGGACAGAGGGATGACTGACGTATTAACTGACCTTCTTGAAGAGGCGGATGACGTCCTCGCTGATCTGGGCGAGGCGGACGATAACGTTGTTGGTATAGATGTCATTGAGGGTGGCGTGGTCCCTGCTCTCTCTCCTGGTCTGGTTCAGTACCAGGTACCAGCAGTTCACACTGGACAGCAGGTGCTGGTCCTTCCTGAACACAACACAGAGAGGAGGTGACGTGAGAGGGATTAGTAATGCAAGTGTTACTGTAACATACAGTACATACCTGCCGTTTGTCTCTGCTTTTATCATTTCAATATTTTTAAGACCTACTATCGGATTAGGGTGTCTATTCAACAGGCAACAGACCAAAAGTGATGGTCAGAGCAAATATCTGAACTCCCGCAGAAGGTTGATGACTTGCCATTAAGTTGAGCATAGCCCATCCCCAGTAAATGTGAGTGAGTAAGTTGCCCAAGGTTGCTCTGGGTAGACAACACCCACACATGCATTATGTTTTTCTCTTTGACAGCTTTTGTTGGAGTAAAACATGAGGGCTACTAAGGCTGATTCCTGTTCACACTAAACAATACAGCTGCTGCATGATCCCATTGTTGGCTGACTGCAGAGACAACCACACTGACATTATACATCACAGCACTCTCTCTCTGCCTGTCTCTCCCAACTCTTTCTCTCCATCTCTCTCTACCTCTCTCCCACCGACCCTATCTCTCTTCCTCTCTCCATCCGTCTCTCCCTCACTCCCCCTCTCTATCTCGATCCCTCTGTAGTGATGGCACTAGGCCAGAACAGATGCCATTAGTTTCTCTTGCAGCGCTCCAGTCTGACACGGCATCGATTGTTTCATTCCTTAACGCTGGTAACCATAATGACCCTGAGAGGCGTGGGCTCTGACTGAAGCCTAATCCGCTTTCACTGCATCCCCCTCCAGTGTAGGTTAACTCTCTCTCTCACACACACACACACACACACACACACACACACACACACACACACACACACACACCCCTGTCCCTCCGTCTAAACCCTATCTCAAACTCTGGGGGAAAGGACAAAGTCGAGAGAGGGGTCTGAGGCAGAGTGAGAGAGATAGCAGGATAGGGTTTCACTGAGCCAGGGTGAAAACTGGGATCAGTGCTAACATCAAAGGTTCCCCTCTACAGAGAGCTTCCGCAATGTTAATCACTTCTAATCAAGCTGTTATCTGTCTGTTCCAGAGTGCTGCTACCATTATTCTCCCACTTACCCCCACAGCAAGACACCACAATGTACACAGTTAACATGCTATACAGTCATATGGTTCTACCACAGCCATACATACTGACAGTCTACGACTGGTGAGATGCTAATGCAGGTAAACTCAGCTGAGCCAAGATGAATCTCACCATTTGAGGAAGAGGAAGAAGGATGCTTGCTGTGAAGAAGAAGTTGGGCAGAGAATCATATTATACTTTGAAAGCAAGAATTCAGACTTCTGCATTTGAAAAGGTCTGATTGAGCATTGTCCATCGGATCACGGTTTAAAAATGACTTTTACCCCCCACTCCCAGTCTCTCTCTCCCCCCACTCCCAGTCTCTCTCTCCCCCCACTCCCAGTCTCTCTCTCTCTCCCCACTCCCAGTCTCTCTCTCTCTCCCCACTCCCAGTCTCTCTCTCTCTCCCCACTCCCAGTCTCTCTCTCCCCCCACTCCCAGTCTCTCTCTCCCCACTCCCAGTCTCTCTCTCTCTCTCTCTCCCCACTCCCAGTCTCTCTCCTCCCCCACTCCCAGTCTCTCTCTCTCTCTCTCTCCCCACTCCCAGTCTCTCTCTCCCCACTCCCAGTCTCTCTCTCTCTCCCCCCACTCCCAGTCTCTCTCTCTCTCCCCACTCCCAGTCTCTCTCTCTCTCCCCACTCCCAGTCTCTCTCTCCCCCCACTCCCAGTCTCTCTCTCCCCACTCCCAGTCTCTCTCTCTCTCTCTCTCCCCACTCCCAGTCTCTCTCTCCCCACTCCCAGTCTCTCTCTCTCTCTCCCCACTCCCAGTCTCTCTCTCTCTCTCTCTCTCTCTCTCTCTCTCTCTCCCCACTCCCAGTCTCTCTCTCTCTCTCTCCCCACTCCCAGTCTTTCTCTCTCCCCACTCCCAGTCTCTTTCACTCCCTCTCAATTCAATTCAATTCAATTCAATTCAATTCAAGGGCTTTATTGGCATAGGAAACATGTTAACATTGCCAAAGCAAGTCCCTAGCCATTCAAACAACAAGGCTCTATTTACAGGGCTCCCTGTCTGTAGTACTGCACTCCTCCTCTGCTCGGCTAGGCAGAAACGCTGAGCAGGCATCTCCAAGCCCCTGTAATCGCTGATAAAATATTAATCTGCCCGTAAAATCACTGTTTTCCCTGATTATTAAAATAAAGTCAGCTGTTTAGCGTGACAGCAGCTCAGCGCTAGTAGGGTGTTGCCTGGGAGAGAGCAAGAGGGAGAGGGAGTTCCAACGCTCTGTGACAAAGCAACTGTGTGTTCAAAGGGTGCTGAGGTATTTGGGCATCTGGGTCCACAGCCTGAGCCTTATTATTATTATTCACTAGAACAAGTACAGAGGTTTGAGCTATATACATACAATACCTTAGCTGCCTATTCATTGTGACTTTCAATGCACCATTGAAACTGCCAACGCTGCAAAACCCCACCCACACCACTAGACCATAACTATAAGTAGAGCCTCCGAAAAGAGACATCTGAGAATCCGGCCAGGCCTGTCACTGTTTCTCTGGGCCCTGGGTTAAACCCTTTTCCTGAGGAAACAGACAAAAGCAGGCAGGCTCTCTTCTCTCCAGCTGCTGTCCTCATTTCACAGGAAGTGGGAGCAGAAGGCAGGCAATTAGACCTGTGTGGCTGTGTGGCTGCAGCAGGACCCATCTCTTCTCTGAGAGGGAGGGAGAGAGCTGAATATTTTCAATCAGTGATACTGTAGATGCAGCCCACAGTGGCCCTGGTTTTATAGTACTGGAGCACAGGGTGGCAGATCCTCAGGACACAGCCCTAGTATAAGTCATAAAGGGCCTCCTCATCCTCACACCTGAAACTATAAGTCCTCCCTGTGTCTCCAGGTCGGCAGCAGCCAGCTCTCCTTCCTGTCTCTCTGGATGGTTGAGTGTCAGTCAGCAGCCTTACTGCAGGGTAATACAAAGCTTCAAAAGGTTCAGTTTTCCCAGGGTTCCTTCTGTCCCCCCAGCCATTATGGAGTTCGGTATCATTAACATGGAGAGGGTGGAGGATGAGCTCCCTGAGACTCAATAGGAGTGAGGGGTAAGGAGAGAGGAGAGGAAAGGAGAGGAGAGGAGAGGAGGGAGAGGAGAGAAAGGAGAGGAGAGAAAGGAGAGCCTCTCTACAGCATCAGGCTCATCTGTTAGGACAATGGTTCCTAAACTTTTTCAAGGCGCCCCTTACCGCATTGGAGAACATCTGGACATTTCTGACAAGTTCTAAATAGCTCTCTAAGGTATGCAGTGACTAACATGACAAGAGGAACTGATGATACACTACCCAATTTAGAAATTGCACCTTGTGCATTCTACTATTACAACTTTCAAGAGTAAGTTTAAAGACTGAGTGAGTTCAATTTGGGAACCACTGTGTTAGGACACTGCTCTGTCTTTCACCACCATGCTCTCTCAACTTTTGTTATTTAACCTTTATTTAACTAGGCAAGTCAGTTAAGAACAAACTAAAGTGTGTGTGTGTGTGTGTGTGTGTATCCGTGTGTGTGTGTGTGTGTGTGTATCCGTGTGTGTTCGTGTGTGTGTGTGTGTGTGTGTGTGTGTGTGTGTGTGTGTGTGTGTGTGTGTGTGTGTGTGTGTGTGTGTGTGTATCCGTGTGTATTCGTGTGTGTGTGTGTGTGTGTACGCGTCTTTAGAATCTGAAGATGCCTCGCTAATCATTTCATTCAAGGATGAATAACTGATAAGCTGTCTCCATAATGTAGTCTATACCCTTAACAAGTTGAGGTGATGTGTAGAAGAATGCTCACTCTTTAGTCACGCATGTATAGAACACATAGGACCTTTCAGAGGACTTCCACAAGGAAGTACGCATTATTAATCACACCAGGGCTTCGTCCCAAATGGCACCCTATTCCATATCTAGTGCGCTACTTTTGACTGGTCAAATGTAGTGCACTATATAGGGAATAGGGTGCCATTTTGGACGCAACCCAAAATTTAGAGCTCTTTGAAGAGCTTTTAACCCGCTCTGCACTGGGGAAGGAAGGTGCCAACATTTGATAGCAGCTGCAGACTAGGCCAGAGCAATGTGGTGGTGGTGATGGTGGTGGTGGTTACACCCTACCTGGTGCTGCTGATAGGTTTACAGCTGGATGAGGTAACTAAGGGATATGGGACTACAGGCCTCTCCCACTTTCCCTTGGAGAGGAGTTTGATGTTTGCTCTGAACACACCTAGCCTTTCTCTGACAGGGACATAGTTTAACATTTAACCCCTGTCCTGCTCTGACCCCACTACACCACCGGGGAAAGACTCAGTGATGGGCGCTGTACAGATGATGAGGGGCTGTACAGTCAGTGTGCTGAGTAGGACTGGTGGGCACACAGATCAGAGGACGTATGGTTCTCATTTATGTCCGGAGGTTAAAAATGCACTGGTTCAATACTATCTGTATAGACAGAATATGATGTACAGAACATACTGGAGTCTATATTATGGAATATTCATTCTAAGCCATTTGGGGGAATGCAGATGGGCAGCCCTGGGGCTGCCTCTGACCCAAAGGCAAGTATGCCAACCTAGCAACCCCATGCATAACGCATAGCATTCTTCTGGGAGTCACTGGGAAGTTGATACTTCCCTGATACTCATAAGCATTTGAATAATTAGTGAAGGAATCACTGGCACATGATCATGAACACAGCACATGAATTATCAGCCGTTCAGGCTAAAGCTTAATCGGGCTTCCTTGCTGATTGAGTTATCTGAAATCCTTTTATCAAATAACATCCATAAAGACGTAGGATATTTTTACATTGCTGAAGGGGTCGGTATTTGGACCAATTAAGAAATTTGATATTAGATTAAATGTCAAAGACAATCAATAGAACATAGACTTAGGGCTGTAGCCCATAGTATGTAGCTACATAATACATTGCAGGATGGTTTGGTTTTTAATACGAAACAGTACAGTTCTTGTTTAAAATGAAAAATCATGTAAAGTCAGTCTTTCATGTTTTGCAGTAACTGGTACATGTTTTGTGTTTTGCAGACAGACAGGCAGCTGGACAGAGATGGCAGGCAGAAACATCAGATGGAACAGGGTTAAGACAAATAAGAGGCCAACAGAGTGATTGTAGTTAAGCAGAACAAGCATGGAGGAGACAGCGTGGCTCAGCGCGATACCAGGGCAATCATTAATGATGACCTCTTATACACACACACACACACACACACACACACACACACACACACACACACACAACACGTGCACTAACACACATACGCAGGCAGGCACACACACGGTCACACACACACGGTCACACAAGAACACACAGGATTGGATGTTAATGGAAGCTTTATCTTATCTCTCTCAGACAGGTTATGTTTCCTTTCAATATTACATGAGCTGCTTTCTAATGGCTTGCTTGCTGTTGATTATTTCTAATACCTGTTTTGACTGACCATATTCAGCCATTTTAATTTAATAGGGTGTGATTAAAATCCCCATTTAATGATTAACCCTGAAACGTTTCCTCAATCAATGTCTTTTGTCTGTCTCATAGACATTGAACACCATTCAATGAGCAATAGGAAGTGCCTGAAGCCCCACAGACACAATGTTTAAAAGTGATAGTTCACTCCACAATCAAAGTTGATTTGATCTCTAAGTGGTCTAATGTCAAGATGAGTCCAAATCCCATGTCATCTGTTGTGTAGATCTAGCTACATGCAAAAAATGAAAAAGATCGGCACCAACTAAAGGGCAGAGACAAGCCCTCACACACTCTCTTACAGTGAGGCCACCATTTAATGGAATAGCAAATAGATTTCTGGTGGTTGGTGTTTTGGTGTGGGTTGACTGGGACCAGACTGACAGATCTCAAGCAGAGACCCAAGTAGGCTGGAGCAGTACACTCAGAAAAAAAGGTGCTATCTAAAACCTAAAAGTGTTCTTCGGCTGTCCCCATAGAAGAACCCTTTGAAGAACTATTTTTTTCTCCATGTAGTACCCTTTCCACAGATCCAAAAAGGGTTCTATCTGGAACCAAAATGGGTTATCCTATGGGGACAGCCGAAGAACACTTTTGGAACTCTTTTTCAAAGAGTGTAGGTCTGAGTTTAGCTGAGCTGCAGGGATCTCTTGCATACTTATGCCCTCAGCTTCTCCTTTCATGTGGTCCAATCAGAGGGGGAGTGATGGGATACTTCACCCTCATCTTAATTAGTCTAACGAGAGATACTAGAGCTGCCTGATTTGTTAATGTAGACGAGTCAAGATCAGACCGAGCAGACAGCCCCATGGCAGAGCAGCTGTAAACTACAGTGGTGTTGGTGTTGGGCATTGTATCAGTGACTGCTTTCATAAACTCGGCTCATAAAGCCGCGTTTGTACAGTGTGGGTTAAACCAACAGTACAGGGGCAGCGACCCAGCAGCTCAATGTGGACGTCTGCCCTGGCCAGGCCAACCAGAGTCTTTAACTGTCCAGTTTTCATTTCCCATAGTGTTGTGCAGTGCAGAGTAGAGGCAGCGGACTGCCATACATGAGTTGCTAGGCAGCGGAGGGGTTATGCTGTTCATGACCTATCCTTCCACAGAGAGCTGGGCTGCTGGGGTGACCTCACAACTCGGAAATATCCACAGAGAGCCAAAAACTGAGAGTTGGAGCTTGCTTGTGTTTAAACTAATGAGACAGTAAGAACAGGGTAAAAAACAAGTATCCATATTACATACGTGGGTGACAAATACTGTAACTGTATATACAGTAGACGTTGTGCCCAGAGTTTACTTACGACGTGAGGGTCTTTAACAAGGCCACTGTCAATGCTAATTGGTCAAATGTTTTTATGGTTGACTTTGGTTGGCTTAATGGAGTCTAAGTGAAGCCATTTTACATTTCAGTCATTTAGCAGACACTTATATCCAGAGTGAATTACACTTAGTGAATTCATTGTAAGATAACTAGCTGGGACAACCACATATCACAGGCATAGAAAGTCAATGTTTTCCTTAATAAAGTAGATATCAGTAGAGTCAGATGTGGCCCTCATAAAGAAGTGTGTTTAATCAAAGTGTCAACACACAAATATCCAGTGTGTGTGTGTGTCTTGCCAGATAACTACACACAGCCAAAGACTCTGCGGCTACAGACTTGTAGATGGATGCTTTCCACTGCAGCCCTATGAGTGAGTAGTGGTTGAGGCAGCCTTGGCGAAGGCATTGAGGTGGCAGAGGGAGATGAGATGCAGAGTCTGGTCAGAACTGTGCTGCCTGCTCTTCAACAACTGTTTGGATTGGTCTACTAGAAGACTGTACAGTCAGTGCAAGTGTGTTGGTTAAGCCAAAGTGTCTGCAGCAGTACAGGCCTGTTTACTGTCTGCCTGGCCTTGGGGACCCTGGTGCAGGCTGCCTCCTCTAGAACAGCTGGCCTCAATTACTGAGTCAAATCCCCATCCAATTCCACAGGGCCTGAACTCAATGGATGATACAAAGCCCTCTGAAACACACCCTCTACTCTACTGCCTGCACTGACATGCAAAGCTTCATAACTACTGTTATGATCACTGTTATCATATTAACCTAGTTAACCTTTAGAATGTGTAGCTTGCTATTATATTCAAAAGCTGGGAGTACAGTTGATACTGTATAGATAGAGAATGAGGAGTACATTTTGCAGCATACGACTGCACTGTAATCAAATGCTGCAGTGTGAAGGCTGGGGCTGGCTAGCAAGCTGCAAATCTATCACTGGCAGCCCACCATGGCAGAGAATAATCAAGTTATCCATTGATGTAATGGGAAACAAGGTCCATTCTCTTAGCATGCATGGCCGCGGCCGTGCCTGGAACCTATAGGATAATACCGGTGAAGGCCTGGCTGGCTGTGACTCCCTCTTCAGCCCAGAACTACAGGAAGAGGAGCATTATATGTGGAGATTCTGGAGTGCCAATTAAAATGGAGGTTTCATCCAGAATGAAATTCCTTTTTTATCGCCTTTGGATGGTTGGAGATTTCTAAGGAGTAAAGAGGAAAAATCTTTTTCGCTTGCATATTCTAAGAAGGATGTTTATATCCTAAGGCTATCCAATCAGAGAGTGAACCTAAAACGCAGTAGGAGTCGGTTTTGGAAAGATTACGGTGAGAAAGAGACAGGATGGAGTAGTATAAGATCTGGGAATAAAAACTTGGCAAGAATGGATGTGTACTGAACAAAAATATAAACACAACATGTGAAGTGTTGGTCCCGTGTTTCATGAGCTGAAATAAAAGATCACAGAAATGTTCCATATGCACAAAAAGCTAAGAATTAAAAAGGTATGGTTGGATTATTATTCATCTTAATTTAAGATAAATACTGGAAACAATAGAACACTATGAAAAATCTGGGAAACCATGCCTGGTATTCATAGCTGACTTTGAAAATACTTTTGATAAAGTACGACTGGAATATTTCAATTTTGGAGAATATGTCATACAATGGGTTAAAGTTATGCATAGTAACCCTAGGTGAAAAATAGTAAATAATGGCTACTTCTCAGAAAGTATTAAAGTGTCAAGAGGAGTAAAACATGGTTGACCTCTATCGTCATATCTATTTGATATGGCCATCGAAATGTTAGCTATTAAAATCAGATCCAACAATAATATCAAGGGCTAGAAATCCAAGGCTTAAAAACAAAGGTGTCATTGTACGCTGATGATTCATGTTTTTTCTTTTAAATACACAATAAGGATCCCTCCACAGCCTCATAGAGGATCTAGATAATTTTTCTAACTTCTCTGGATTACAACCAAATTATGAGTGTACTACATTACGTATTGGATCACAAAAAAATGCAACTTTCATATTACAGTGTAGTTTACTAATAAAATGGTCTGACGGTGAAGTGGACATATTCTGTATTCCTATCCTGAAAGAAATAAATTTTCTCACTACAATACATTTTAATAGAAAATAGATAAGATCTTGCTACTATGGAAAGGAAAATACCTGTCTATTTGTGGAAAAATCACCCTGATTAACTCTTTAGTCATATCCCAGTTTACCTATTTGCTTAGGGCCTTGCCTACACCTAGTGACTTGTTTTCTAAATGATATGAGCAAAAAAGTATTTAATTTTATTTGGAACGGTAAGCCAGACAAAATTAAATGGGCCTATTTATATAATTAATATGAAATAGGAGGGCAGAAATGATTAAATATGAAAGCATAGACCTCTCAGTAAAGGCTTCAGTCATTCAAAAGTTAAACTTAAGTCCGAACAGGTTCCCAAGCATATTAGTAAGAATGTCTCCCCCCATGTTCAAGAATGGCCTTTTTTCCCTTTATTCAGATTACAACCTTTCACTTTCGGTTATTTGAAAATGAAATAATCCCAAAAATATTGCTATTTTTAAAACAGCCATAGAAAGTTGGTAGCAATTTCAGTTTAATCCACCAGAAAAGACAGAACAAATATTACAACAAATATTATGGTTAAACTCAAATATGCTAATTGATTAAAAAATATATATTCCTAGAAAAAAAAAAACGGTATAATCTTTGTAAATTATATCATAAATAGGACTGGTGTAGTTATGTCACACATGCAATTAATAAAAATATATGGAATGTCTGCTCTACTCAAAATTACAACCAACTATTTGCAGCATTACCGCAAAAATGGAAGGGGCCTTTGGAAGTGGGAGAAAGTATGGAACTTGTCTGTCGGCCCTGCATTAAAGACCAAAATTGGTTAAAGAAAATTGTAATAAATAAAAAAGTATACCAGTTTCATTTAAGGACCAAAAGAAATGACAGCTATGCCATATAGATAGCAAAATAGTTGGGAAGCGATTTTTGATGTACCGATTCCATGAACTGATACACAAAACTACGCTGAATTCAAAATGTTGAGTTTTTATATTTAAATTATTATACAAAATTCTTGAAACTTATAGAATGTTATATATATATGGGGGATACAATCATCCCAGCAATGCAGATTTTGCTGTGAAGAGACAGAAGCATTAGATAATTTGTTTTGGTTCTGTCCATATGTAGCTTGTTTTTGGTCGCAGGTTCAGGAATGGCTGAAGAATTGCAACATTTACCTGGAGCTAACTCTGCAAAAAGCACTGCTGGGTGATATAAAAAGTAATAGTCAAATCAAAAAATAATATAATAATACTCTTAGCAAAAATGTTTATATTTAATTTACAATCTGTAGAATTTATGAGAATAGAAAGGTTCAGAACTTCTGTGAAATCACAGCAGAGTGGAAAAAGACATAGCCCTTGGTTCACTCCAGATCTGACTGCCCTTGACCAGCACAAAAACATCCTGTGGCATACTGCATTAGCATCGTGATAGCACCCGTGATATGCAACTTTTCAGGGAAGTTAGGAACCAATATACACAGGCAGTTAGGAAAGCTAAGGCTAGCTTTTTCAAACAGAAATTTGCATCCTTTAGCACAAACTCTAAAAAGTTCTGGGACACTGTAAAGTCCATGGAGAATAAGAGCACCTCCTCCCAGCTGCCCACAGCACTGAGGCTAGGAAACACTGTCACCACCGATAAATCCACGATAATGGTGAATTTCAATAAGCATTTTTCTACGGCTGGCCATGCTTTCCACCTGGCTACCCCTACCCGGTCAACAGCCCTGCACCCCCCACAGCAACTCGCCCAAGCCTTACCCATTTCTCCTTCACCCAAATCCAGATAGTTGATGTTCTGAAAGAGCTGCAAAATCTGGACCCCTACAAATCAGCCAGGCTATACAATCTGGACCCTCTCTTTCTAAAATTATCTGCCGAAATTGTTGCAACCCTATTACTAGCCTGTTCAACCTCTCTTTCGTATCGTCTGAGATTCCCAAAGATTGGAAAGCTGCCGCAGTCATCCCCCTCTTCAAAGGGGGATACACTCTAGACCCAAACTTCTACAGACCTATATGTATCCTACCCTGCCTTTCTAAGGTCTTCATAAGCCAAGTTAACAAACAGATTACCGACCATTTTGAATCCCACCGTACCTTCTCCGTTATGCAATCTGGTTTCAGAGCTGGTCATGGGTGCACCTCAGCCACGCTCAAGGTCCTAAACGATATCATAACCACCATCGATAAGAGACAATACTGTGCAGCCATATTCATCGACCTGGCCAAGGCTTTCGACTCTGTCAATCACCACATTCTTATCGGCAGACTCAACAGCCTTGGATTCTCAAATGACTGCCTCGCCTGGTTCACAATCTACTTCTCTAATAGAGTTCAGTGTGTCAAATTGGAGGGCCTGTTGTCCAGACCTCTGGCAGTCTCTATGAGGGTGCCCCAGGGTTCAATTCTCGGGCCGACTCTCTTCTCTGTATACATCAATGATGTCGCTCTTGCTGCTGGTGATTCTCTGATTCACCTCTACGCAGACGACACCATTCTGTATACTTCTGGCCCTTCTATAGACACTGTGTTAACTAACCTCCAGACAAGCTTCAATGCCATACAACTCTCCTTCCGTGGCCTCCAACTGCCCTTAAATGCAAATAAAACTAAATGCATGCTCTTCAACCGATCACTGCCCGCACCTGCCCGCCCGTCTCGCATCACTACTCTGGACGGTTCTGACTTAGAATATGTGGAAAACTACAAATACCTAGGTGTCTGGTTAGACTGTAAACTCTCCTTCCAGACTCACATTAAACATCTCCAATCCAAAATTAAATCTAGAATCGGCTTCCTATTTCGCAACAAAGCATCCTTCACTCATGCTGCCAACATACCCTCGCAAAACTGACTATCCTGCCGATCCTCGACTTCGGCGATGTCATTTACAAAATAGCCTCCAACACTCTACTCAACAAATTGGATGCAGTCTATCACAGTGCCATCCATTTTGTCACCAAAGCCCCATATACTACCCACCACTGCGACCTGTGCGCTCTCGTTGGCTGGCCCTCGCTTCGTACTCGTCGCCAAACCCACTGGCTCCAGGTCATCTACTAGGTAAAGCCCCGCCTTGTGCAAAGCAGTCATCAAGGCAAAGGGTGGCTACTTTGAAGAATCTCAAATATAAAATATTTTTTTATTTGTTTAACACTTTTTTGGTTACTACATGATTTCATTTGTGTTCTTTCTTCAGTATTATTCTACAATGTAGAAAATAGTAAAAAAAAATATATATATATTTACCCCAAAATATATGGGGGATTGAAAATGACGCAGACAATAATATTGATGGAATCCATAATCTATCTGCAATATTAAAGCTGATCTACCCCTTAAAAAAAAGTGTGCACCTTGTGCTGGAGAAAATAAAAGGCCACTCTAAATTGTGCAGTTTTGTCACACAACACAGATGTCTCAAGTTTTGAGGGAGCGTGCAATTGGAATGCTGACTGCAGGAATGTCCACCAGAACTGTTGGCAGATAATGTAATGCTCATTTCTCTACCATAAGCCGCCTCCAATGTAATTTTAGAGAATTTGGCAGTACGTCCAACTGACCTAACACACCACAGACCATGTGGAACCACGCCAGTCTAGGACCTCCACATCCGGCTTCTTCACCTGCAGGATCGTCTGAGACAAGCCACCCAGACAGCTGATGAAACTATAGAATTACTGCACAAACTGGCAGAAACCGTCTCATGGAAGCTCATCTGCGTGCTCGTCGTCCTCACCAGGGTCTTGACCTGACTGCAGTTCAGCGTCGTAACTGACTTCAGTGGGAAAATGCTCACCTTCGATGGCCACTGGCACACTGGAGAAGTGTGCTCTTCACAGATGAATCCCAGTTTCAACTGTACCGGGCAGATGGCAGACAGCGTGCATGGCGTCGTGTGGGCAAGCAGTTTGCTGATGTTAACGTTGTGAACAGAGTGCCCCATGACGGCGGTGGCATTATGGTATGGGCAGGCATAAGCTACGGAAAATGAACACTATCGCATTTTATCGATGGCTATTTTAATGACGAGATCCTGAGGCCCATTGTCGTGCCATTCATCCGCCACAATCACCTCATATTTCAGCATGATAATGCTCTGCCCCATGTTGAACGGATCTGTACACAATTCCTGGAAGCTGAAAATGTCCCAGTTCTTCCATGGCCTGCACACTGACCAGACATGTCACCAGTGGAGACTGCTGAGGGGAAGACGGCTCATAATAATGTCTGGAATGGAGTCAATGGAATGGCATCAAACCATTCCCCTATTCCGCTCCAGCCAATACCACAAGCCCGTCCTCCCCAATTAAGGTGCTACCAACCTCCTGTGCATTGAGCATGTTTGGGATGCTCTGGGTCGACGTGTACGACAGCATGTTCCAGTTCTCTCCAATAGCCAGCAACTTCGCACAGCCATTGAAGAGGAGTGGGAGAACATTCCACAAGCCACAATCAACAGCCTGATCAACTCTATGCGAAGGAGATGTATTGCGCTGCATGAGGCAAATGGTGGTCACACAAGATACTGACTGGTTTTCTGATCCACGCTCCTACTTTTTTTAAAGGTATCTGTGACCAACAGATGCATATCTGTATTCCCCAGTCAAGTGAAATCCATAGATAAGGGCCTAATGAATTTATTTTAATTGACTGATTTCCTTACATGAAATTAAATTGTTGCATGTTGCGTTTATATTTTTGTTCAGGGTAACTTCATGTGCACTCAATAAGTTCACACGCTCTCAGGCAATTGAAAAATAAATTCTGCCCACCCAAGCACACACACAAACATAGAGTAGACACGTGTTTGCGAGGCAAGTAGACCCACAAACACACGCTTGCACACACACACTCTCTCCCTCGCTGCCTCAGATACAGTTTAAATGTTTGTCTCAGTTTGAAGCTCAGTGGTCTCTAGCCATGTCGTCGTCTCATCTCTGCAGGGATGAAACTCACTTGAACTGGTGGTGTTCTCTGGAGCTGCGGATCTTGTTAGAGAATCGCTCGGCCAGTTTCTCCAGGCTGCGGGAGTACTCCAGCTGGATCTCAGCCTTGCGGCGGAAGAAGTCCTGCAGGTCCTGCAGCAGCTGGATACGAGACTCGGACTGCTGCTCCAGGCATTTAAACTGCTCCACCAGCTGGTTACGGATCTCTGTGTATCAAAACACAAAACAGAAAGTTGGCAAGAGTCAATCAGTCATAACAGGGTCATCATCTCCAACAGATCAAGGTATGGGGAGGGATTCAATCAACCCTTCCTTCGCTATGTTTTCTATCTTTGTTGACACGTGCTCCACAAACATCTCTGAAACCATATATCTAAGAGTTAATGTATTTGCTGTTTTACACCACCCCAAATCGTTCTGTGGATTTATTCAAAAGGGATAAAAAAAAGTGCAAAAGAGACATTTAATACGTTATCTTATTATGGGTTTATAATAATTCTGTTATGATATTTGTGCAAAGGATTATTTTCCAACTGTGAAATAGGTTACGGATGGCAGTGAAATCTCATTAACAGTCACAGTTTCTTATTTTTTAAACCGGGCATGTTTTCCCTCAAATTGCTGCCAATAGCTTTGTAAGTGAATATTTTGTAAAGTTAGTGTGGGAGAGGTGGAGAAATGATTGTTATTGATCAATAATGACAAACCTGGCATTGACAACTTAGATGGAAAGCTACTGAGCATGGTAGCTGACTCTATGCCCACTCTTATCTGTCATGTATTTAATCAGAGTCAAGAGGAAGGTGTTTTCCCTCAGGCCTGGAGGGAAGCCAAAGTAATTCCGCTACCCAAGAGTGGTAAAGTGGCCTTTACTGGTTCTAACAGCAGACCTATCAGCTTGTTGCCAGCTCTTAGCAAACTGTTGGAAAAAATTGTGTTTGACAAAATGTGACCCGTTTCAAGACACTAGGCGTATGGCGCACGACATTACTTCTAAGCATAAGAATTAAGCCCAGTTGGTTTAGCCATGGAAAAAGAAAGGAAGTGTCCCGCTAGCTAAGATTGGCTGAGATAATGGATGAACTGGACATGCTGAGAGATGAGTTTGGATTGGTCTGCCACATGGCAGACCAATCCGACCTCACTGATACTCTTGTGACTGAATGGAAGCAAGTCTCTGCAGCAATGTTCCAACATCTAGTGGAAAGCCTTCCCAGAAGAGTGGAGGCTGTAATAGCAGCAAAGGGTGGACCAACTCCATATTAATGCCCATGATTTTGGAATGAGATGTTTGAAGAGCAGGTGTCCACATACCTTTGGTCATGTAGTCTATTTTTGATATTGCTACTATGTAAATATGCAAGTAACCATTTCACTGTACCGTTTACACTTTCTGTATCCTGTGCATGTGACAAATAAACGTTGATTTTATTTGAAATAGTGTGTTTTTAGCTTAAGACAGTAAGGTGAAGATCAACATGACCTGCACCAAAGTCAGATTAGAATTCAAAATATATAGATTCAATAGAGAGAGAGGTCTGTCCATAATAAAGAGATGCTCTGCTGTTTTGACACCACACTCCAAGAAGCAAGTCCTGCAGGCTCTAGTTTTGTCTAATCTTGATTATTGTCCAGTCATGTGGTCCAGTGCTGAAAAGAAAGACCTAGTTAAGCTGCAGCTGGCCCATAACAGAGCAGCACGTCTTGCTCTTTATTGTAATCAGAGGGCTGATATAAATACAATGCATGCCAGTCTCTCTTGGCTAACTGTATCACTTCTTCCTTTTATAAGAAACATTAACTTGTTATGGATAGGGGGCAGTATTTTCACGGCCGGATAAAAAACGTACCCGATTTAATCTGGTTATTACTCCTGCCCAGAAACTAGAATATGCATATAATTAGTAGCTTTGGATAGAAAACACTCCAAAGTTTCTAAAACTGTTTGAATGGTGTCTGTGAGTATAACAGAACTCAAATGGCAGGCCAAAACCTGAGAAGATTCTGTACAGGAAGTACCCTGTCTGACCATTTCTTGGCCTTCTTTGTCATCTCTATCCAAAACAGAGGATCTCTGCTGTAACGTGACACTTTCTAAGACTCCCATAGGCTCTCAGAAGGCACCAGAACGTTGAATGAACAGTAGCGCATTTGGATAGTGGTCGATCTGAGAACAATGAGACGGGTTCGCGCGTGCACGTGAAGAGTCCATTTTGCCTTTTCAGTCTTTGAACGAAAACAACGACTCCCGGTCGGAATATTATCGCTATTTTACGCGAAAAATTGCATAAAAATTGATTTTAAACAGCGTTTGACATGCTTCGAAGTACGGTAATGGAATATTTTGAAATGTTTTGTCATGATACGCGTCCATGCATCACCCTTCGTTACCCTTTGGATAGTGTCTTGAACGCATGAACAAAACGCCGCTATTTGGATATAACTATGGATTATTTGGCACCAAACCAACATTTGTTGTTGAAGTAGAAGTCCTGGAGTGCACTCTGACGAAGAACAGCAAAGGTAATCCAATTTTTCTTATAGTAAATCTGAGTTTGGTGAGTACCAAACTTGGTGGGTGTCAAAATAGCTAGCCTATGATGGCCGGGCTATCTACTCAGAATATTGCAAAATGTGCTTTCACCGAAAAGCTATTTTAAAATCGGACACCGCGATTGCATAAAGGAGTTCTGTATCTATAATTCTTAAAATAATTGTTGTGTTTTTTGTGAACATTTATCGTGAGTAATTTAGTAAATTCACCGGAAGTGTTCAGTGGGAATGCTAGTTCTGAACATCACATGCTAATGTAAAAAGCTGGTTTTTGATATAAATATGAACTTGATTGAACAAAACATGCATGTATTGTATAACATAATGTCCTAGGAGTGTCATCTGATGAAGATCGTCAAAGGTTAGTGCTGCATTTAGCTGTGGTTTTGTTTTTTGAGACATTATATGCTAGCTTGAAAAATGGGTGTCTGATTATTTCTGGCTGGGTACTCTCCTGACATAATCTAATGTTTTGCTTTCGTTGTAAAGCCTTTTTGAAATCGGACAGTGTGGTTAGATAAAGGAGAGTCTTGTCTTTAAAATGGTGTAAAATAGTCATATGTTTGAAAAATGGAAGTTTTCGGATTTTCGAGGAGTTTGCATTTCGCGCCACGCCTTATCATTGGATATTGGAGCGGTGTTCCGCTAGCGGAACGTCTAGATGTAAGAGGTTTTAATGTGTTGAAAATTCCAAATTGTTTACATAGTCAACTTACACACAGCTCTGACACACACACTTACACCCCCCCCCCCCCGAACAGGAAACCTGGTTACAAAAAACAGATAAATCAACATGTCACGGCACAACGCCGTTATTCTCCCCTATTTGACCTAGATATTTTGTGTTTATGTATTGATATGTAGGCTATGTGTGCCGTTTTTTAAATGTATGTAGTTCTGTCCTTGAGCTGTTCTGTCTATTGATGTTCTGTATTGTCATTCTGTATTATGTTTCATGTTTTGTGTGGACCCCAGGAAGGGTAGCTGCTGCTTTTGCAACAGCTAATGGGGATCCTAATAAAATACCAAAAGTTGGCTGAAAAATAACAGTTTTCACCTTGCACACCTAACAACCATGAAATGTCTGGTCACATATTTCCAAGCAGCTCACTGTGTTAACAAAGTGTTTCTCTCTCTAACAACCCTCAGGCAAAGCTGTCAATCAGCACCACACATGTCTGAAAGAGCTGTAAGCTTAATGTTGTTGGTCCCTGAGTTTTCAAACAGTCTGTGTTAACCCTAGTTCCACCCTGGGCTATTGAACATCTCTTTAGGAAGATGAGACCCGACCGCCTGCTGAATGTAATGTAGTGTAATGGCTCCAGAGCTGAGCTGAACTAAGATGAGTTGTGTGAGAACTGGCTTCAGGAATTCATACAGCAGTGGACCTATAATCAAACTGCTGTCAATGAGTAGGTGCATCAAACCCTCGCTTGGACTAAATCCTGAATCAGAAGCAACTAGCATCTATGAGGGGAACCTGACACTAGCAGTCTCCCTGCAGATCCTTGATGCTGGTCTGTACCCAGGAGAGAAACCTGAGTCTTCATCGGCTTTGTAGTGTTGTCATTGAGATCCAACTCTGCCTCGACAAAAGAACAAAGACTGACCTATTTTACAGAACAAACCAGCAAACCTGAGATTCCTCTTTCTGATCTGAATAAAAGAGCTACAATAAACAAATGGAATAAAAGGGAAATATTCTATGAAAGCAATGTAATACTAGCTAGCTGCTGGATTGAAAGGTGGTATCACTAGCCAACAGAAAGAGAAAGGCTTGACCTCATGAGTATCCTGTATTCAGCATGCGGGATCAAAGCTTTTTCATGTGTCATACGGTATGTATTAAAAGGCTCTTTATATGGCGGCATTAAAAAGGGCAGTGTTCTTTTTGGGGGGGAGGGGGGATTCCTGGGCCAAGGTTGACTGTAAGCTTAAAGAACAGAAATATGGGATGACAATCTGTGTTAACCATTGTCCCAGCTCTTCCCTTTACCCAGGTGCCTCCCTCCCTCTCCCTCCTAGCTTCTGTGACTTCAGCCTGCAAGGGCCTTCATAGAGGTCTCCTATAACTAGTACCATCCCTGGAGATGCCCGGCTACTACTACTACAACACACACATTCCAATCCATACTTCCAGGGACTGTGAGCCTTTCCCAGACCAAATGACAGACAGCTTTTCCTCCTTTCTTTCCATTATTTTTTATCGTTCTCTCGTTTTCCCTCTCAGCACATAGGCTATCCAGTGGCAAAACAAGCAAAGCTGGGAGAAACGCCCCAGAAAAAGCTGACACCCATTTGCATGAATGGCAGGGAGCACTTTTTAAAACACTCTCATGAAAAACGGGGGACTGTGAACCAGCAGCTGCAGTGGTGGATTTGACAGACGATTGAAAAAAAATTGGTCACGCATGCCAGAAGTGTGTCCTTGCCTCTTAGAAACCATGAGCAATTGCACAATTATTCCCGTGTATTCCCGATTCCTCATTTTGCACATCCGCTGTGGTTTATTTAAAGTGTCTGTACCCTCAGTGGTTCTTTTCAATCTGTGAAGAGGAGGAATACTGTGAATTTAGGCCTGCAGTTACAGACGATGCTTTGCCCTTTTGAACAGTACCAAAACAAGTATTGTAGCCAGCATGACATCAGTTCAAAGAAACTTTTTCAAAATGGACCTTTTAACATATTCAAAAATTAAACATTCTGGATTATGTGTTAACATCAATGGTTTATGGAATGAAAAGGAATCCATGAGATCAAATGTAAACTGCTTTATTATTGGCTATGGCCCAATTCTGAAAGCAATCAAGTTATTAGAAAAAAAGGAGCTTGTTTGAGTCTGTGAGCACCCTATTTGAAATAAAAATTTGAATTTCAAACAGTGTTTTTGGTTTACTTGTTCAAGCGTTTGTATGGATAATAAGCACAGACTACACCCAGTGTTGGGGATAGGGAGAGGGAAGATAGCGGTAATTCAAGGGGAGATGGAGGTAATTCAAGTCCCCAAAATGAACAAGAGCTCTACTAATTAGATGTAGGCCATAAGAACAACCTTTAATTGAAGGGTACAATTTTATTGGCTTTGACACTGTTGTTTGATTAGGCAATGCAGCAATTACACACGGCAAGCGCGCAGCATTTCTTCTCTACACGTGTTTCCATTTGTGGAGATAGGGCTGAGACAGAAATAGCTTGATGAGGCAATTCTACCACAATTACATGAGGGAGAGAAGCTACTTACTGAACAACATTTATCCTACAACAGAGTAGCCCTTTTGTCTATTTACACCACTTCATCTGGGGGTTAACTACCATACACTGTCTGAGTTTGATACTTGAGCAAATATTCCAATTCAGCACAAATACCTAACAGTAAGATCATCAGTGCCGGATGCAGGCCACATTATACATTACATTCAAGTTCAGCAATCAGTACTCTAGTAAATGTTTTTTTCAAACAAACAGTGTCAAGAATGCCATTTTATTTTTAGCTCTGCACATTTGCTGCAATCTTTGAGTTGATCATCAACTATCGTGCGTCTCCACAGCATAAATCGATGTCAAATGATTGTACCAATCCAATCCAGTAACTACTGCATTTTAAAATAATGTGACTTTTCTGGCAAGCCAAAGTGATGAGGCAGTATTACTGTCTCTCCCTGAAAGTTATTGGAGTCACAGGCTTCATTCATTATGCAGTTAAGCATGCAGACAGATGGGCCTTTGTGGAGAGGCAACAATCCACAAGCACTTGTTTATCCCTGAACAGCCTTCTCTGTATTGATGAAACTGTAGGTCTGTGTGGCTGTAACTTGTGTGTACAGTGAATAAGTCTGCAATACAGAATGCACTCTGTACAGTACAGTACAGGCTTGGGCGATATACCACTTATACCGTATACCCGGGTATTTTGAAATACCGACGGTATGATTTGACTGTTAAAAATAATGTTGTTTTTTTTTATTGGGAGGGTTGGGGGCTACAGCCACTGCTTATAACTATAACTTAAGTATAACTATAAGAAATCTAAGATGTGTCAAATAAATTATTTCCTGTTTAGGGCTCAAGCTATGCATTTGGTTGGCTAACTTGCTAGCTAAGAGGCTAGATGTCAAGATCAAGCTTTTTGGTTACAGCAGAGACATTCAATCCCCTCCTGGACCAAGATCCCTGTTGCCTAAATTGTTTTGTGCATCAAAAATAAGAATAAATACATATATTTATTTGTGCACTTCCGGTAATACCGTATACCCTGGTATGTATGGTACAGAAACTGTACTTATTTAATATATATATATATATATTTAACCTTTATTTAACTAGGCAAGTCAGTTAAGAAAACAATTCTTATTTACAATGATGGCCTACCAAAAGGCATCCTGCATTGTTGGGGGATTAAAAAAAATATACACTACCATCAAAAGTTTGGGGTCACTTAGAAATGTCCTTGTTTTTGAAAGAAAAGCAAAAAATGCTGTCCATTAATATAACATCAAATTGATCAGAAATACAGTGTAGACATTGTTAATGTTGTAAATGACTATTGTAGCTGGAATCAGCTGATTTTTAATCCAATATCTACATAGGCGTACAGAGGCCCATTATCAGCAACCATCACTCCTGTGTTCCAATGGCACGTTGTGTTAGCTAATCCAAGTTTATCATTTTAAAAGGCTAATTGATAATTAGAAAACCCTTTTGCAATTATTTTAGCACAACTGAAAACTGTTGTGCTGATTAAAGTTTGAGAAACAGACGCCTCACATGTCTTCAACTGGCAGCTTCATTAAATAGTACACGCAAAACACCAGTCTCATCGTCAACAGTGAAGAGGCGACTCCAGGATGCTGGCCTTCTAGGCAGAGTTCCTCTGTCCAGTGTCTGTGTTCTTCTGCCCATCTTAATCTTTTCTTTTTATTGGCCAGTCTGAGATTTGGCTTTTTCTTTGCAACTCTGCCTAGAAGGCCAGCATCCTGGAGTCGCCTCTTCACTGTTGACGTTGAGACTGGTGTTTTGCGGGTACTATTTAATGAAGCTGCCAGCTGAGGACTTGTGAGGCGTTTGTTTCTCAAACTAGACACTCTAATGCACTTGTCCTCTTGCTCAGTTGTGCACCGGGGCCTCCCAATCCTCTTTCTATTCTGGTTAGAGCCAGTTTGCGCTGTTCTGTGAAGGGAGTAGTACACAGCGTTGTACGAGATCTTCATATTCTTGGCAATTTCTCGCATGTAATAGCCTTCGTTTCTCCGAACAAGAATAGACTGACGAGTTTCAGAAGAAAGGTATTTGTTTCTGGCCATTTTGAGCCTGTAATCGAATCCACAAATGCTGATGCTCCAGATACTCAACTAGTCTAAAGAAGGCCAGTTTTATTGCTTCTTTAATCAGCACAACACTTTTCAGCTATGCTAACATAATTGCAGAAGGGTTTCTAATGATCAATTAGCCTTTTAAAATGATTAACTTGGATTACCTAACACAATGTGCCATTGGAACACAGGAGTGATGGTTGCTGATAATGGGCCTAGGTACGCCTATGTAGATTTACAACATTAACAATGTCTACACTGTATTTCTGATTAATTTGATGTTATTTTAATGGACAAAAAATGTGCTTTTCTTTCAAAAACAAGAACATTTCTAAGTGACCCTAAACTTTTGAACGGTAGTGTATATAGGACAAAACACACATAACGACGAGAGAGACACCACAACACTACATAAAGCGAGACCTAAGACAACAACATAGCATGGCAGCAACACATGACAACACAGCATGGTAGCAACACCACATGACAACAACATGGCAGCAGCACAACATGTTAGCAGCACAAAACATGTTACAAACATTATTGGGCACAGACAACAGCACAAAAGCAAGAAGGTATGACAGTATGAAAATATGGACCCCGCCCTACCCTAGTATGAATGAAAAAACACTAAACCGATTCAACGCTACCTAGTATTATCACATACTGTGGACAAACTGTTGAAGTACTTTGTTGTATCCAAGTACTAATTTCCTTGCCTTAAAGTATACACCAGTACTTGATATTAAGTTGAACTAAAGCCTTTTCTGAAGGTATGCTTGAAAAACTGTACCGAGGTGCAATTTGCATGCCTGTAAACTCTTACTTATGTAAAACATGTCCTTCAGTTTATATTGTAAATGACCTCCCACCAGCTCACTGGGAAGCAGATAAGATTTCATGGACCTCAGCTTGGCTCTGCTGTCTCATGCCCATATCTTAACCAATGTCAAATCTCCAATAATCATATATTTTGTTTGGCAGGAATGTCTAAACCACAGTCAATGAACAAGATGTTGGACTTATTTGAACTTTAGCACTTGCACTTTGTCATGCAAATGCCGGCCCATTCAGACATTTTAAGACTTGCCACTTATCCTGCCGACTTGTTTGTAATGATTCTGTAAATATTTTTCTGTTGTTGTTGTTGTATTTCTCAATTTTAATATGTGAATTTGTCTGTATGTACTTTTGACTACTGCTAAATGAATTGCCTCTTGAGGACTAAGTTTTCTGAAATCCCTTGCTTAATTCTTTTTTTTTGAGTACTGGAATGAAAAAAGAAAGTTATTTTTAGAAAGTAAAGTGCACATTTGTCTATATGCCAACAGTGAGCAACAATGGCTAATTTATCATAACCTTTACAGATAATGAATCCTAATATCTAAAGCAATAAAAAAAGATTGCTTTTGCAGATGCCTGTGCTTGCAGATGCCTGTGCAATGGAAAAGCCTTGTTTTGTTAATTTAGCAGACAAGACACTCTTATTTCCCCGATTGGTAGTTACAGTCTTGTCTCATAGCTGCAACTCCCGTAGGGAGTCGGGAGACGCAAAGGTCAAGAGCCTTGTGTCCGCACTGCTTCTTGACACAACGCCCACTTAACCCAAAAGCCAGCCACACCAATGTGTCGGAGGATACACCATACACCTGGCGATCGTGTCAGTGTGCACTGCGCCCGGCCCACCACAGGAATCGTTAGAGCGCGATGGAACAAGAACATCCCTGCCGGTCAAACCCTCCCCTAACCCGGACGACGCTGGGCCAATTGTGCACCGCCCCATGGGTCTCCCGGTCACAGCCGGCTGCGACAGAGCCTGGACTCGAACCAGAATCTCTAGTGGCACAGCTGCCTTAGACCACTGCACCTGGAACAGTTATTCTTAAAGGGTGATCATATGAAACAGGGCTCAATTTGGCAAGTTGAAAGACACATTTTTCAAGGTTACAAACCAAAATCTGTCTTCTTTTCGATATACAGACGATCGATTGAGTTTATTATCCCGTGTCCTTGGAATGGATTAACAATTCTAAATTGAACATTGCATGTGGATGAATTATGGCCAGGACATCTGTTAGGCCTAGGCTTAGTGATTCTGATGAAAATACACTCTGTCTTTATCAAACTAATGTATAGCCAATGTTGACTTTGTGGCTGTGGTAACTAGTGATAACCGCAAAGTAGCCTAAGCAAAAATGATTCCAGAACTGCATCTCATTGTCAGAACACATATTTCCATACTTCAGTTTACCAGTCCATTTTGAATTTGTGATAAAACTGTCGTCATTTGTCAAGGAATGTAGCTTGTGTATCCCATCAGTTAGATACGATTTTATAGGCATTTATTTCTGTAGGCGCACACAGCACGCATGTGTAGAAGGAGAGGTCGTAAAGCAATTGAGTGAGTTAAACACGAAAGGGAAAGGACATTTAGGGAGCAGAACTGTGTGATGCTAGGCTTGGTTTATTTATTGTTGTGTCCCACAAATGCACATGTACAAATGGAACACTACAGTTAAAGCACATTAACGATGTCTAGTTTTACAGTATTTGTATAAAATGTGATCTCTGGTTAAAGACAGATTTTTGACGTCCTCATGCCAATCCTTAATAAGGATGGACCACTTGAACCCTGACCTTGGGATGATACATCAACATTATCACCAGCTAGCCTAAACCCCCACAAGGCACCTGCTCAATAAGACCACTACAAAGTCCCAGGACAGGACAGGAATTATAAAGTCAGTGGACTATGTCTGTCAGTCTCACCAGAGAGCAAAATGATCTCCGAGAACAATACCAGGATGTAGGAGATCCCTGAACTTTGACCTCGCCACAGAAAAAAATCCCATAATGGTAGCTGCAGGGTGTTGTAGTAATGTGTGCTGAGCAGGACTGCAGCCGGCCAGAGAGCAGAGGGCCGGGGGAAAGAGAGAGTGAAATTAAACAGTCAGCCCAGACCAGGCCAGGCCCAGGTTAGAGAGAGGACCTGCTCTATAACTCCATGTTTTAGCTCCCTCAAGTCATAAATCTCACTTAATCTGAGATGTTTTTATCTTCCTCTGTGATTTCCTACCGAAAATCAGGAAAAGGGCCCACAGCTGCAGCATGGAAACGCAGCACAAGCACCATATTGTTCCGGAATTTCAACCAAAGCTTTATTGAAGGTTAATGGAAATAGCATTTACAAATGCATGAATCCTGGCTTCTGATAGACAGATAGTCTCTAGTATGGATGTACAATCTTTAAAGCAGTAATAAAGACATCACAGACATCAGAGGGTACGTCATTACCCTACGGTCATTAAGCTCAACCTGTGCTTCCTAGAAGTTGTTCCAGGACACTGCTGAAGCGCCAATGCAGTAGTTTTGTGTACAGCTGCCATTTTGGAAGGTTATATAACGACTTCTCCAGGCAATTAAGTTGAAACAGAATTGATTAACCTCCTGCGGCTGCATTAATGTCACTTCATTACCACCACGGACCTGAGCAGGGGTGAGGGGTGAGGGGTAGGGGGGTTAAAGGAAAAACGTTGTGGTGAGGAACAGTGCACAAATGAGAGGAAACGTCAACACACAAACTGGTGTGTCCTGGAGTGTGTGTTCTACAGAGCATCCTCAGTGTGGCTTGGCTGTGGAATGGGGAGAGAGGCACGGTGTGAGCCAGCCTGTGCAGTCAGTGTGCAGTGGAGCAGACTGCTTTAGCCTGATAGCCCTGGTCATCTCATCTCACACAGGCCACTTAGACAGACAGACAGACAGACAGACAGACAGACAGACAGACAGACAGACAGACAGACAGACAGACAGACAGACAGACAGACAGACAGACAGACAGACAGAGCAGAGCAGAGCAGAGCAGAGCAGAGCAGAGCAGAATCATCCCCATGCATCTTAGAAATCAAAACATAAACTCAGCAAAAAAAGAAACGTCACTTTTTCAGGACCCTGTCTTTCAAAGATAATTCGTAAAAATCAAAATCATTTCACAAATCTTCATTGTAAAAGGTTTAAAACTCTTTCCCATGCTTGTTCAATGAACCATAAACAATTAATGAAAATGCACCTGTGGAACGGTCGTTAAGACACTAACAGCTTACAGACGGTAGGCAATTAAGGTCACAGTTATGAACACTTAGGACACTAAAGAGGCCTTTCTACTGACTCTGGAAAAACACCAAAACAAAGATGACCATGGTCCCTGCTACTGTGTGTGAACGTGCCTTAGGCATGCTGCAAGGAGGCATGAGGACTGCAGATGTGGCCAGGGCAATAAATTGCGATGTCCATACTGTGAGATGCCTAAGACAGTGCTACAGAGAGACAGGACGGACAGCTGATCGTCCTCGCAGTGGCAGGCCACGTGTAACAACACCTGCACAGGATTTGTATATCCGAACATCACACCTGCGGGACAGGTACAGGATGGCAACAACAACTGCCCGAGTTACACCAGGAATGCACAATCCATCAGTGCTCAGACTGTCCGCAATAGGCTGAGAGAGGATGGACTGAGGGCTTGTAGGCCTGTTGTTAGGCAGGTCCTCACCAGACATCACCAGCAACAACGTCGCCTATGGGCACAAAACCCACCGTCGCTGGACCAGACATGACTGGCACAAAAAACTATCCCATTGAGCACGTCTGGGACCTGTTGGATCGGAGGGTGAGGGCTAGGGCCATTACTCACAGAAATGTCCAGGAACTTGCAGGTGCCTTGGTGGAAGAGTGGGGTAACATCTCACAGCAAGAACTGGCAAATCTGGTGCAGTCCATGAGGAGATGCACTGCAGAACTTAATGCAGCTGGTGGCCACACAAGATACTGACTGTTACATTAGATTTTTAACCCCCTTTGTTCAGGGACACATTATTCCATTTCTGTTAGTCACATGTCTGTGGAACTTGTTCAGTTTATGTCTCAGTTGTTGAATCTTGTTATGTTAATACAAATATTTACACATGCTAAGTTTGCTGAAAATAAATGCAGTTGACAGTGAGAGGACGTTTACTTTTTTTGCTGAGTTTATATGTGCTGCATGATGTTTTGAGAAAGTCGCAAAAAAACTTGCGCTCTGTTCCTTGACTCAGGCTACACATGCTGTTCTCTCAGGTTCGTTTTTCAATCATGGGTAGTTTTGTCCTATATATATATTTAAAAAAATATTTTATCCCAGCCCCTGTACCCGCAGGAGGTCTTTTGCCTTTTGGTAGGCTGTCATTGTAAACAATAACTTGTTCTTAACTGACTTGCCTAGCTAAATAAAGGTTAAATTAAAATAACATTTTAATAAATGCATATTCTGGTTATTTCACTTCAAGCATCCAACACTGTTTGAGTAGCATGCAGCCTCTTGCTACGTGACAGGTGATATTCCTCCCAAACTTTGTATGCCACAGGCTCTCCAACCCTGTTCCTGCAGCTACCCAGTGCTTCATTTGGGAAATCAAGTAAAATCAGTTTGGGAACATTGATAATAACATGTTTTCACAACTAGACATATTTCATTAACCTGTTGATAGCCCCTTTCTCTGCACAATCAAGAAAGGAATGAATGAGAGAGAGGAGGAGATTGAAACACACGGTGGTGAGATATTCTGTAGTTAAAGGTAATGTGTCAGCCTATTAATTATGGAAATATAAAAAGTGCCTTATTACTATGTAATTCAAAATCAAATACAAATTCCCTAGTCTGTAAGCTGCCCTGCACAATTAATGAACCAACAGCATCTCATAGGCCTATAGTTTCTCTCCAATACTCATAGATAGAAAGTTTGGAGTGTAGCATAAAATAACTAGTCCATCTAGTATGCATAACAATTCAGTCTACACTCAAAGGTGATTACTAGAATGTGTTTAATTTAGGAGTATAGGCTAGCTCGACCAATTATGCACCAAAGACATCTCCAATCAGCTTTTTTTTAAATGTTTTTCTGCCTTGCGAAAAATGCGGTAGGCTATGTATTGTATAAAGGCACAATTATTATTTTAATTGAAAAAAGAATAATCAGGCTTGGGCTGATATTCAAATTTACATTTGAGTCATTTAGCAGACACTCTTATCCAGAGTGACTTACAGGAGCAATTAGGGTTAAATGCCTTGCTCAAGGGCACATCAACAGATATTTCTAGTCATCTCGGGGATTCAAACCAACGACCTTTCGGTTACTGGTCCAACACTCTTAACCACGATGCCTATCCGTTAATCATCACCTTAGAAAGCGTTGTCCATTTTGTTTTGTTAGGCTTTGAAACAACATCCACAACAACCATGTTTCAACCTGCTGTTGAACTTATTTCTTCAAATTGACCATCACAGTGAGGTGAGTTTTAAAAGTACTATAGGGCTACTGTGTTTGATGTGATTTTCAATTGCATTTGCATTGATGTCAGAGTGGTTTGAGGGAAACTAGAGCCCTGAGAACCAGGCCATTAGTGACCTGCGTACCAAAGCATGTCCTAAGTGCATAAAAGGAGATTACCGTGATTCAACGGTCACATGGATTTTTATTGCGGTCACCACAGAGCACTACAGTCCCCCATTACCACCTCAAACACTGTGGCCTGTTATGGTGAGTGGAGTGCATCATCTCAACAGATCATTTCTGATCCTTCATGTTGGCTGGCTCCCACATGAGGAGGAGAGATGCAGGAATCCAAATGCGGATCCTGGGGAGGCGTGTGTGAGTGTGTGAGCGAGATCAAAACGTTTGCAGTGCATCTGTGAATACTCCATTGTAAAGAGGGGCATTAGTAACAGACACTGAGCCTCTGCCATGCGTGGTGAGAAATAACACAGCCGATATGAATATGAGTATGAATTAGTCGGAGAGTCATGGATGTAAAGGGAAACACAGGAGGTTCACATCTGGGTGCGCCACATGAAAAATAAACAGCCTCATATAAGGAATTAGCCTCCTTGGCAACAATATCCCAGGCCTGCTATACCACTGTGGGATAGCACACACACACATGCATTACACACACACACGGAGCACACACACACACAGAATACACACACACACGTTTGTGTGTCTGCCTCTGAGCCAAATTCACTCATCTAATCCCCTACACAACTTTGCAATATCTGGTCTCTCTACTGCAGAGTTTACGGTCTCCTTGCAAAATGCTCATGAAATTCAGCTTGGAGTAGACTCTCATACTGCACATGCCTGATGGCAATAGCCTAACCTCATCATTGCACTCATATCCTCTTCCATTGCCAGCTTTAGGTAGGTGTGGTAGACATAGTATCCCTGTCTGTGTAACCTTCTCTCCCTCCTCCAGGCTCAGTTTCCCCTCTTCCTCTGTGTCTATCCCTGCTGTAGGGCTCTATCTGTCTCTCCCTAGTGCCAGCCCTCTCTGTCTGTCTGTCTCTCCCTAGTGCCAGCCCTCTCTGTCTGTCTGTCTCTCCCTAGTGCCAGCCCTCTCTGTCTGTCTGTCTCTCCCTAGTGCCAGCCCTCTCTGTCTGTCTGTCTCTCCCTAGTGCCAGCCCTCTCTGTCTGTCTGTCTCTCCCTAGTGCCAGCCCTCTCTGTCTGTCTGTCTCTCCCTAGTGCCAGCCCTCTCTGTCTGTCTGTCTCTCCCTAGTGCCAGCCCTCTCTGTCTGTCTGTCTCTCCCTAGTGCCAGCCCTCTCTGTCTGTCTGTCTCTCCCTAGTGCCAGCCCTCTCTGTCTGTCTCTCCCTAGTGCCAGCCCTCTCTGTCTGTCTGTCTCTCCCTAGTGCCAGCCCTCTCTGTCTGTCTGTCTCTCCCTAGTGCCTGCCCTTTCTGTCTGTCTGCCCTCTCTCTCCAGTGGCTGATTCACCCAAACCACTGCAGCATGGCACAGCCTCTCTGCTCTGTTACCACATGATAAGGCAGTAGCAGCAGAGGCTGATCAATGGCTGGCCAGGACCCAACTGATGGAGCATCCTAAAGCAGAGAGCCGTGTGTCTGTCAGCCCGTTAATCCTGTATCCCTGGTCATTACCTTCTGGTTCTTATTAGGAACTCATGTTAGGGAGGGATAAATATTCCCTCTGAATTGAATAAACATTTGTAACATGCTTATAGGTGCTTTTGGCTGGGGTAGGCCGTCATGGTAAATAAGAATTTGTTCTTAACTGACTTGCCAAGTTAAATAAAAGTTAAATAAAAATAAATTAAATAAAAGGTGAAGTAGCCCTGTGTCTTCTTGCATGTGTAACAGTATTAATTCTGTCCCTCTCCTCACCCCAACCTGGGCTTGAACCAAAAAGCATCGTTACCTATCGCTCCACAAAAGCCACAGCCATTACAGAGCAAGGGAAACAACTATTTCAAGGTCTCAGAGCGAGTGACGTCACTGATTGAAGCGCTACTAGTGTGCACCACTAACTAGCTAGCCATTTCACACCGGTTACACATGTTATGGTGGAGATTTGCCAATCATAGTCATAATATTATGTGAAGATTGCTTTAGTAAATTATTATTTGCTAGGTGACATCTGATTCCCTTTCAATTGCCAATTCTTTCTATCTCGATTTCTTCAAACAGTTACCTGTCGAGTGGAACACCGTGAAATATCTAAAAGGAAGGAAACATGAAGGAAAATAAATAGGACCTTTAGACTGTAAATGTCAGCTCCACATCACAAGTCCAGAAGTTCAGAGTCAGACAGACCACTTCACAGTGAGAGAGAAATCACGGCCAGCCTCTTTCGCCCTCTCATCTTTCCTAACCATTGATTTTCTCTCCTTCCTGAGTATCATCATCACAATGTCAGTATGCTACACAGGGCTGAAGCTCACGGAAGCAAAGACCCTGGCGCACCAGACACGTCCTTTCACAACACAACCCATCAATCACAGCCGTATCCAGGCAACAGCTGCCATGGAGGACTACGGAGAATGGGCCACATGGTGTCTCCATGGCAACGCAGGCGTGCACGTGTCTCTTGGGAGCAGCTGATTGGAGGAGAGCAGGGTGGGGGAATGCGGATAGGTGCAGGAGTGGGGTGAGAAGGCACGTGTAGGTTTACTTCTTGTGACATGACATGAATGTTATTCTCTCTTTCTGTTTCTGGGTGTGTAGCAGCTGAGGCGTTTGATGTATCAAATAATGTCAATATAAAACGTAATCTTGTGTTATTCCTTTGAATTATTACTGCTCTGAAACACAACCCTTAGCAGAGCTAGTAAATACAATGGCCTTATATCTCCCTAGCATTAACCCTGAACATAATTTGGAGCAATACAGTACTGTCTACTGTCTAATGTTATGTACAGGTCAAATGTCTGGACACAAATACTCCTTCAAGGGTTTTTCTTCATTTTTACTATTTTCTACATTGTAGAATTTTCTTTATTTAATTCCACCTTTATTTAACCAGGTAGGCCAGTTGAGAACAAGTTCTCATTTAAAACTGCGACCTGGCCAAGATAAAGCAATGCAGTGTGACAAAAACAACAACACAGAGTTACGCATGGGATAAACAAACTGACAGTCAATAACACAGTAGAAAAATATATGTACAGTGTGTGCAAATGAAGTAAGGAGGTAAGGCAATAAATAGGCCAATAGTGGCGAAGTAATTACAATTTAGCAATTTACACTTCAGTGATATATGTGCAGATGAGGCTGTGCAAGTAGAAATACTAGTGTGCAAAAGAGCAGAAAAACAAAAACAAATATGGGGATGAGGTAGGTAGTTGGTTGGATGTGCTATTTACAGATGGGCTGTGTACAGTTGCAGCGATCAGTAAGCTGCTCTGACAGCTGATGTTTAAAGTTAGTGAGGGAGATATAAGTCTCCAACTTCAGTGATTTTTGCAATTCGTTCCAGTCATTGGCAGCAGAGAACTGGAAGGAAAGGCGGCCAAAGGAAGAATTGGCTTTGGGGATGACCAGTGAAATTTTCCTGCTGGAGCGTGCTATGGGTGGGTGTTGCTATGGTGACCAGTGAGCTGAGATAAGGCAGAGCTTTACCTAGCAAAGACTTATAGTTGACCTGGAGCCAGTGGGTTTGGCAATGAATATGTAGCGAGGACCAGCCAACGAGAGCATACAGGTCGCAGTGGTGGGTATTATATGCTGCTAACTGCTAGCTTGCCTGCCCCAGTCTGCTAACTGCTATCCCCGGTCTGCTAACTGCTTGCTTGCTAACCCGGTTGCTAACTGCTAGCTTGCCAGCCCCGGTCTGTTAACTGCTAGCTTGTTTAGCCCCGGCCTACTAACTGCTAGCATCGGCCTGTTAACTGTCTAAATCGCCATGTCCCCAGTCAGCCCAACCACTCACTGGACCCATATGTTCACTTGGCTACGCATGTCTCTCTCTAATATCAATATGTCTCGTCCATTACTGTCCTGGTTAGTGATTACTGTCTTATTTCACTGTAGAGCCTCCAGCACTGCTCAATATGCATTAACCAACCATGTTGTTCCACCTCCTACATATGCAATGACATCACCTGGTTTAAACGTCTCTAGAGACTATCTCTCTCTCATCATTACTCAATGCCTAGGTTTACCTCCAATGTACTCACATCCTGCCTTACCTTTGTCTGTACACTATGCCTTGAATCTATGCTATCGTGCCCAGAAACCTGCTCCTTTTACTCTCTGTTCCGAACGTGCTAGACGGCCAGTTTGTATAGCCTTTAGCCGTACCCTTATCCTACTTCTCCTCTGTTCCTCTGGTGATGATCCAGGTCCTGCAGTGCCTAGCTCCACTCCCACTCCCCAGGTGCTCTCATTTGTTGACTTCTGTAACCGTAAAAGCCTTGGTTTCATGCATGTTAACATTAGAAGCCTACTCCCTAAGTTTGTTTTACTCACTGCTTTAGCACACTCTGCCAACCCGGATGTCTTAGCCGTGTCTGAATCCTGGCTTAGGAAAACCACCAAAAACCCTGAAATCTCCATCGCTAACTATAACATTTTCTGGCAAGATAGAACTGCCAAAGGGGGCAGTGTTGCAATCTACTGCAAAGATAGCCTTACTATCCAAGTCTGTACCCTTTTTATTCTTTAAAAGTGCCTTCCTCACCATCTTAAATAAGCATGCCCCATTCAAAAAATGTTGAACTAGGAATAGATATAGGCCTTGGTTCACTCCAGACCTGTCTGCCCTTGACCAGCACAAAAACATCCTGTGGCGTACTGCATTAGCATCGAATAGCCCCCGTGATATGCAACTTTTCAGGGAAGTTAGGAACCAATATACACAGGCAGTTAGGAAAGCTAAGGCTAGCTTTTTCAAACAGAAATTTTCATCCTGTAGTACTAACTCAAAAAAGTTCAGGGACACTGTAAAGTCCATGGAGAATAAGAGCACCTCCTCCCAGCTGCCCACTGCTCTGAGGCTAGGAAACATTGTTACCACCGATAAATCCACTATAATTAAGAATTTCAATAAGCACTTCTCTACGGCTGGCCATGCTTTCCACCTGGCTACCCCTACCCCGGTCAACTGCCCGGCACCCTCCACAGAAATCCGCCAAAGCCCCCACCATTTCTCCTTCACCCAAATCAAGATAGCTGATGTTCTGAAAGAGCTGCAAAATCTGGACCCCTACAAATCAGCCGGGCTAGACAATCTGGATCCTCGATTTCTAAAATGATTTGCCGAAATTGTTGCAACCCCTATTAATAGCCTGTTCAACCTCTCTTTCGTATCGTCTGAGATTCCCAAAAATTGGAAAGCTGCCGTGGTCATCCCCCTCTTCAAAGGGGGTGACACTCTAGACCCAAACTGCTACAGACCTATATCTATCCTACCCTGTCTTTCTAAGGTCTTCCAAAGCCAAGTTAACAAACAGATTACCGACCATTTCGAATCCCACCGTACTTTCTCCGCTATGCAATTTGGTCTCAGAGTTTGTCATGGGTGCACCTCAGCCACGCTCAAGGTCCTAAACGACATCATAACCGCCATCGATAAGAGACATTACTGTGCAGCCGTATTCGTCGACCTGGCCAAGGCTTTCGACTCTGTCAATCACCACATTCTTTTTGGCAGACTCGACAGCCTTGGTTTCTCAAATGATTGCCTCGCCTGGTTCACAAACTACTTCTCTAATAGAGTTCAGTGTGTCAAATTGGAGGGCCTGTTCTCCGGACCTCTGGCAGTCTCTATGTGGAAGTTAGAGGGGTTCAATTCTCGGGCCGACTCTCTTCTCTGTATACATCAATGATGTTGCTTTTGCTGCTGGTGATTCTCTGATCCACCTCTACGCAGACGACACCATTCTGTATACATCTGGCCCTTCTTTGGACATTGTGTTAACTAACCTCCAGACGAGCTTCAATGCCATACAACTCTCCTTCCGTGGCCTCCAACTGCTCTTAAATGCAAGTAAAACCTTGCATTTAAAAGTGCCTAATCCAGGCACTTGTCATCTCCCGTCTGGATTACTGCAACTCGCTGTTGGCTGGGCTCCCTGCCTGTGCCATCAAACCCCTACAACTCATCCAGAACGCCGCAGCCCGTCTGGTGTTCAACCTTCCCAAGTTCTCTCACGTCACCCCGCTCCTCCGCTCTCTCCACTGGCTTCCAGTTGAAGCTCGCATCCGCTACAAGACCATGGTGCTTGCCTACGGAGCTGTGAGGGGAACGGCACCTCCGTACCTTCAGGCTCTGATCAGGCCCTACACCCAAACAAGGGCACTGCGTTCATCCACCTCTGGCCTGCTCGCCTCCCTACCTCTGAGGAAGCACAGTTCCCGCTCAGCCCAGTCAAAACTGTTCGCCGCTCTGGCACCCCAATGGTGGAACAATCTCCCTCACGATGCCAGGACAGCGGAGTCAATCACCACCTTCCGGAGACACCTGAAACCCCACCTCTTTAAGGAATACCTGGGATAGGATAAAGTAATCCTTCTAACCCCCCCCTTTAAAGGATTTAGATGCACTATTGTAAAGTGTTTGTTCAACTGGATATTATAGGTGAATGCACCAATTTGTAAGTCGCTCTGGATAAGAGCGTCTGCTAAATGACTTAAATGTAAATGTAAATGTAAAACTAAATGCATGCTATTCAATCGATCACTGCCCGCACCTGCTCGCCCGTCCAGCATCACTACTCTGGACGGCTCTGACTTAGTATACGTGGACAACTACAAATACCTAGGTGTCTGGTTAGACTGTAAACTCTCCTTCCACACTCACATTAAAGATCTCCAATCCAAAATTAAATCTAGAATCAACTTCCTATATCGCAACAAAGCATCCTTCACTCATGCTGCCAAACATACCCTCGTAAAACTGACCATCCTACCAATCCTCGACTTCGGCGATGTCATCTCTAAAATAGCCTCAAACACTCTACTCAACAAATTGGATGCAGTCTATCACAGTGCCATCCGTTTTGTCACCAAAGCCCCATACACTACCGACCATTACAACCTGTACGCTCTCATTGGTTGGCCCTCGCTTCATACTCGTCGCCAAACCCACTGGCTACAGGTTATCTACAAGTCTCTGCTAGGTAAAGTCGCGCCTTATCTCAGCTCACTGGTCACCATAGCAGCACCCACTCGTAGCACGCGCTCCAGCAGGTATATCTCACTCGTCACCCCCAAAGCCAATTCCTCCTTTGGTCGTCTTTCCTTCCAGTTCTCTGCTGCCAATGACTGGAACGAATTGCAAAAATCTCTGAAGCTGGAGACTCATCTCCCTCACTAGCTTTAAGCACCACCTGTCAGAGCAGCTCACAGATCACTGCACCTGTACAAAGCCCATCTGTAAACAGCCCATCTATCTACCTACCTCATCCCCATACTGTATTTATTTATTTATTTATTTATCTTGCTCCTTTGCACCTCAGTATCCCTACTTGCACATTAATCTTCTGCACATCTACCATTCCAGTGTTTAATTGCTATTTTGTAATTACTTCGCCACCATGGCCTATGGCCTTAACTCCCTTATCCTACCTCATTTGCACTCACTGTATATAGACTTTTTGTTTCCTAATGTATTATTGACTGCATGTTTTGTTTATTCCATGTGTAACTCTGTGTTGTTGTATGTGTCGAATTGCAATGCTTTATCTTGGCCAGGTCGCAGTTGCAAATGAGAACTTGTTCTCAACTAGCCTACCTGGTTAAATAAAGGTGAAATAAAATAAAATAAAAATATGGGGCTTTGGTGACAAAACGGATGGCACTGTGATAGACTGCATCCAATTTGCTGAATAGAGTGCTGGAGGCTAGTTTGTAAATGACATCGCCGAAGTCAAGGATCGGTAGGATAGTCAGTTTTACGAGGGTATGTTTGGCAGCTTGCGTGAAGGAGGCTTTGTTGCGAAATAGAAAGCCGATTGTAGATTTAACTTTGGATTGGAGATGCTTAATGTGAGTCTGGAAGGAGAGTTTACAGTCTAACCAGACACCTAGGTATTTGTAGTTGTCCACATATTCTAAGTCAGAACCGTCCAGAGTAGTGATGCCAGTCGGGCGGGCGGGTGCGGGCAGCGATCGGTTGAAGAGCATGCATTTCGTTTTAATAGCATTTAAGAGCAGTTGGAGGCCACGGAAAGAGTGTTGTATGGCGTTGAAGCTCGTTTGGAGGTTTGTTAACACAGTGTCCAAAGAAGGGCCAGATGTATACAGAATGGTGTCGTCTGCTTAGAGGTGGATCAAAGAATCACCCGCAGCAAGAACGACATCATTGTTATATACAGAGAAAAGAGTCGGCCCAAGAATTGAAGTTGCTGCGGGGGGTGCAGAGCTGTTTTGGCCCGGGGTTGGGGTAGCCAGGTGGAAAGCATGGCCAGCCGTAGAGAAATACTCATTGAAATTCTCAATTATCGTGGATTTATCAGTGGTGACAGTATTTCCTAGTCTCAGTAGTGGGAAGCTGGGAGGAGGTACTCTTGTTCTCCATGGACTTTACAGTGTCCCAAAACATTTTGGAATTAGTGCTACAAGACGCAAATTTCTGTTTGAAAAAGCTTGCCTTTGCTGACTGTGTGTATTGGTTCCGGACATCCCTGAAAAGTTGCATATCGCTGGCACTATTCGATGCTAGTGCAGTACGCCACAGGGTGTTTTTGTGAACGAATAATAGTGAAGACATCAAAACTATGAAATAACACATATGGAATCACGTAGTAACCAAAAAAAAGTGTTAAATAAATCAAAACATATTTTAGATTCTTCAGTGGCCACTCTTTGCCTTGATGACAGCTTTGCACACTCTTGGCATTCTATCAACCAGCTTCACCTGGAATGCTTTTCTAACAGTCTTGAAGGAGTTCCCACATATGTTGAGCCCTTGTTGGCTGCTTTTCCTTCACTCTGCAGTCCAACTCATCCCAAACCATCTCAATTGGGTTGAGGTTGGGTGATTGTGGAGGCTCGGTCATCTGATGCAGGACTCCATGACTCTCCTTGGTAAAATAGCCCTTACACAGTTGGAGGTGTGCTTTGGGTCATTTTCCTGTTGAAAAACAAATGATAGCCCCACTAAGCGTAAACCAGATGGGATGATGTATTGCTGCAGAATGCTGTGGTAGCCATGCTGGTTAAGTGTGCCTTGAATTCAAAAATAAATCACTGACAGTGTCACCAGCAAAGCACCCCCACACTATCACACCTCCTCCATGCTTCATGGTGGGAACCACACATGCGGAGATCATCCGTTCACGTACTCTGTATCTCACAAAGACACAGCGGTATGAACCAAAAATCTCAAATTTGGACTCAACTAACCAAAGGACAGATTTCCACCGGTCTAATGTCCATTGCTCATGTTTCTTGTCCCAAGCAAGTCTTTGCAACAATACGACCATGAAGGCCTGATTCACATAGTCTCCTCTGAACAGTTGATGTTGAGATGTGTCTGTTACTTGAACTCTGTGAAACATTTATTTGGGTTGCAATCTGAGGTGCAGTTAACTCTAATGAATGTATCCTCTGCAGCAGAGGTAACTCTGGGTCTTCCTTTCCTGTGGCGGTCCTCATAAGAGCCACTTTCATTAAAGCGCTTGATGGTTTTTGCGGCTGCACTTGAAGAAACTTTGAAAGTTCATGAAATTTTCCAGATTGACTGACCTTCATATCTTAAAGTAATGATGGACTGTCATTTCTCTTTGCTTATTTGAGCTGTTCTTGCCATAAAATACCAAGTCCATTTTACCAAATAGGGCTATATTCTGTATGTCAACCCTACCTTGTCACAACACAACTGATTGGCTCAAACGCATTAAGAAGGAAAGAAATTTCACAAATTAACTTTTAACAAAGCACACCTGTTGATTGAAATGTATTCCAGGTGAATGCCTCATGAAGCTGGTTGAGAGAATGCCAAGAGTGTGCAAATCTGACATCAAGGCAAAGGGTTGCTACTTTGAAGAATTTGTTTAACACTTCTTTAGTTACTACATAATTTCATATGTGTTATTTCATAGTTTTGATGTCTTAACTATTATTCTACAATGTAGAAAATAGTTTAAATAAAGAAAAACCCTTGAATGAGTAGGTGTTCTAAAACTTTTGACCGGTAGTGTATGTCTAACAGACCTTTCCATAAGTCCACTCAAGTTTCTTCAACTGTCTTCTGACTGTGATTAGAGTCATGTTGCTGTTGTGCTGTGATGCCAGCAGAATACATACTGCATTTTATTATTATTATTATTATTAAACCTTTATTTAACCAGGAAGGCTCATTGAGATTTAAAATCTCTTTTTCAAGAGCGTCCTGGCCAAGATAGGCAGCACCAAGTCATTTGCCGATCACCCATCATCTTCAACCATCAGTGAGTCGATGGCTTGAATAGTCTCACTGGAAATTGAATACAATGTAAAAATGATGACCAGCAGGGTCAAATAATAAACATTCACAAGGCCGCGGGGCCAGCCGGAATACCAGGACATGCACTCAGAGCATGCCAACTGGTAAGTGTCTTCACTGACATTTTCAACCTCTCCCTGACTGAGTCTGTAATACCTACATGTTTCAAGCAGACCACCATAGTCCCTGTGCCCAAGAAATGAAGGTAACCTGCCTAAATGACTACCGCTCCCCAGCACTCACATCGGTAGCCATGAAGTGCTTTGAAAGGCTGGTCATGGCTCACATCAACACCATCATCTGGGAAACCATAGACCCCCTCCAATTCGCATACCGCCCCAACAGATCCACAGATGACGCAATCTCAATCGAACTACACACTGCCCTTTCCCACCTGGACAAAAGGAACACCTATGTGAGAATGCTGTTCATTGACTACAGCTCAGCATTCAACACCATAGTGCCCACAAAGCTCATCACTAAGCTAAGGACCCTGGGACTAAACAGCTCCCTCTGCTACTGGATCCTGGACTTCCTGACAGGCCGAACCGAGATGGTAAGGCAACAACACATCTGCCATGCTGATCCTTAACACTGGGTCCCCTCAGGGGTATGTGCTTGGTCCCCTCCTGTACATCCTGTTCACCCACGACTGCGTGGCCAAGCAAGACTCCAACACCATCATTAAGTTTGCTGACAACACAACAGTGGTAGGCCTGATCACCGACAACGATGAGACAGCCTGTAGGGAGGAGGTCAGAAACCTGGCAGTGTGGTGCCAAGACAACAACCTCTCCCTCAATGATGAGCAAGACATAGGAGCTGATCGTGGACTATAGGAAAAGGAGAGCTGAACAGGCCCCCATTAACATCGATGGGGCTGTAGTGGAACAGGTTGATAACTTCAAGTTCCTTGGTGTCCACATCACCAACAAATGATCATGGCCCAAACACACCAAGACAGTCGTGAAGAGGGCACGACAACACCTTTTCCACCTCAGGAGACTGAAAAGGTTTGGCATGGGTCCCCAGATCCTCAAACAGTTCTACAGCTGCACCATTGAGAGTATTGTGACTGGTTACATCACCGCCTGGTATGGCAAATGCTCAGCATCCGACCGCAAGGCGCTACAGAAGGTAGTGCGTATGGCCCAGTACATCACTGTGGCCAAGCTTCCAGCCATCCAGGACCTATATACTCGGCGGTGTCAGAGGAAGGCCCAAAAAATTGTCCAAAGACTCCAGTCACCCAAGTCATAGACTATTCTCTCTGCTACTGCACAGCAAGCGGTACCAGAACGCCAAGTCTAGGTCCAAAAGGCTCCCTGACAGATTTTACCCCGGAGCCATAAGACTGCTGAGCAATTAATCAAATAGCCACCCAGACTATTTATTATCTATGCATAGTCACTTTAACCCAACCTACATGTACAAATTACCTGGACTAACCTATACCCCCTCACATACCCTTGTATCCCCTGTTTATAGCCTCGTTATTGTTATTTTATTGTGTTACTTTTATTTTATTTTTTACTTTAGTTTATTTAGTAAATATTTCCTTAACTCTATTTCTTGAACTGCATTGTTGGTTAAGAGCTTGTAAGTAAGCATTTCACGGTAAGGTGTTGTATTCGGCACATGTGATAAACAAAATTTGATTTGATTTTGAGATCTGAAAGCACTTAGACACCCTCAACAGATGAGTTTCTCTCTCGTGCATCTCTCACACCTCCTTTGCTAAGGAAAATAATTAATTGCCTCATCCAGAAAGAGTCATCAATTATTCACTGCAATCCTTCTCAGTGGTGATGAGTACAGTGGTGATGAGAAACAAGACCAGGGCATAGTCATGTAATAATATCCTGCTGTGCTGTGAGTCCTGGGCCAGTGTGAAAAGCTGGGAATCATGAATACCTATAATTGGGAATCCACTACTGAGGCCACTGGGACCAGACAGTATTGCCAGTTGAGACAGTATAAGAGAGCAGAGCAGGACCCTGGAGAACCTGTCCATAGACAGACTGGATTGCCTAACGTCTCCCCTTTGCTCAACAGTCATGAGCCTCAGACATTCCATGGGGCTACTTGTTAAAACAATCCTCTCTACACATGGATTCATCATTGAGCCATAGTGCAGTATAATGTATGTGTGATGTTAAGTGAATGTATAAGCCAGGGGTGTCAAACTCATTTTTCCCGCAGGCCGTATTCGGTCTTCACTGAGATCCGTAGAGCCACACTTAAAATTGATGATATTTCCTGGTCGTCAAAATTAGCCATTAGTTCTCTAACCATTGCTTTTGCAATTGTCGATGCTCCCTGAGTATCTAGCCTTCGTTTTGATTACTGTTAGCAAGCTGGACAGAGTGAAATGACAATAAAAGTCTGTCCATTATCATTTCTACAGAGTTTCGATGTGGTTTTAGTAATTTCAATGTCGATTATAATACTTGTTTTACTCAAACCACCCACAGGCCGGATTGAATGGGCTCATAGGCCAAGAAGATGATTTAGCTCTACAGTGCTCTTGATGTAATACATCCATCTAGAGTAGACTGCTAGCAGTAACACCACCTATGTTTAGTCACTTTACAAATGTGCTCTTCTAGATCTTCAGTAATGTATAATGGGAGTCTTTGCTGCGATGCTACAGTACATCTCTTCTGTGCTGCTAATAGCTGTCTCAGCTAATTGGTGTTATCATTAATTATCAATGCTTTATTGCTATATCATATTAGGAGTTTATTAATAACAATTTCTTTTTACTTTTTCTCTTTTCCTATTCTGCTAAATGACTAAATGTAAATGTTGTGAAGTGCAGTAGGTCTAGCTAAGAGTTGGCAGTTTGCTGTTGCTAATGTCACTGGTTGTAGGTCAGTGTTATTTTAGCACCCCTCACCGCTGGCCATCTCAGAGACAGAGAGGTTAAATCATCTGAAAAGTAGAGTGGCCCCGCTGTGTCCTCCATGGAAATTCCTTGGCTAGGAACTAATGTGGCCTCAAGACCATGCAATCATTTCCCCTGCCTGGCCGTGCTCCCGGAGCACACACTTTATTTAGGATTTTTTTCCTTCCCTTTCTGTAATGGTTTTTGGGGCTTTTGTCTCACTTACAATTCTTTCGAGCACATAAAACTGACTGCACGCTGAGTTGTGTGAGATCACGTATTGAAATGGCAGTAAGTATTAAGGAAAATTCAATCTCATTCCAGTCGTATACTGACTGTAGGCCAATGTGTACTACATCAATGCCGAGGCAAACATAACGCTTGAACCTAGGGACTAATCTGTTATTGTAACAGACAAATGAGAAAGTAATACCCTGCAGATCACACATTAAGCAGAAGCCTTTGCTTTTCAACAAAGGCCTGATTATTTCTGTAATCCATGGAAAATGTCTACAAACTAGCAATTTGTTGTGAGCAGCTGCAGTCACTTCAGATTTGGCCAATTGGGACCAGGACAACTACAGTACAGCAAACACTGATTGCATTGGCTAAGTTGGCCAACACATTGACCTTTATGGTGAGGCAGGGCCTTATCATAGTTACAGTGATCTAATGTAGACCAGTGCTTCACGATGGTGGTTTGGAACTTGGGGACCATAGACATCATATAAACCACATAGTTGGGACCCACTGGTTGGTACTCACGGCCCAATTCCTTCACACTATGCTCAGTACGCTGAGGCCAGAAATCATGTTTTGATTATTAAGTGGATCATGGCACAGAAAACTAATGACAACTCATCTAGAATAATTATTAATGCCCAATATTCATACTGTTGATTATGGTTGGTTATCAACAAAGGGAAATAAGAAGCAAGTCTTCTTGGGTTTACCCGGATACATAATCAGTGGTGGAAAAAGTACCCAATTGTCGTACTTGAGTAAAAGTAAAGATATCTTAATAGAAAATTACTCAAGTAAAAACCAAAACAAACAAAAGACAACTATTCTGTGTCCGTAAAATGTTTATAGTACGTATAAGCTGGAAGTCGAAGTGTTTTTGTCCATTAGTTTACTCCAATTAGGGGAGGGGTGGTAGGGTTAGGGGAAAATAATAAAGGAAAATATAAAAAGTATATACAGTGCCAGTCAAAAGTTTGGACACACCTACCCATTAAAGGGTTTTTCTTTATTTTTACTATTTTCTACATTGTAGAATAATAGTGAAGACATCAAAACTTGAAATAACACATGGAATCATGTATTAACCAAAAAAGTTTTATACAAATCAAAATATATTTTATATTTGAGATTCTTCAAAGTAGCCAGCCTTTGCCTTGATGAGAGCTTTGCACACTCTTGGAATTATCTCAACCAGCTTCATGAGGTAGTCACCTGGAATGCATTTCAATTAACAGGTGTGCCTTGCTAAAAGTTCCTTTGTGGAATTTCTTTCCTTCTTAATGCGTCTGAGACAATCAGCTGTGTTGTGACAAGGTAGGGTTGGTATACAGACGATAGCCCTATTTGGTAAAAGACCAAGTTCATATTATGGCAAGAACAGTTCAAATAAGAAAAGACAAACAACAGTCTATAATTACTTTAAGACATGAAGGTCAGTTAACCTGTTTCTTCAAATGCAGTCGCAAAAACCATCAAGCGCAATGATGAAACTCGCTCTCATGAGGACCGCCACAGGAAAGGAAGACCCAGAGTTACCTCTGCTGCAGAGGATATGTGCATTAGAGTTACCAGCCTCAGAAATTGCAGCCCAAATAAATGTTTCAGAGTTCAAGTAACAGACACATTTCAACATCAACTGTTCAGAGGAGACTGCGTGAATCAGGACTTCATGGTCGAATTGCTGCAAAGAAACCACTACTAAAGGACACCAATAAGAAGAAGAGACTTTCTTGGGCCAAGAAACACCAGCAATGGACATTAGACCAGTGGAAATCTGTCCTTAGCAAAACATACAGACACTCCCAACTTCGCATATTTCAAATTGAATGTCATCATTGTTAAACCAAAGCTCGTAGTCAATAAATTCAGCAAGCCTAAAACTAAGATTGAGACGGTGTGATATGAAATAACAAAGCACATGCCTTGTTAAGCACATTAACTTTGTACATGTGCCAGCAGCGCAGCCATGACAAATTTGGCTGCGCTGGAAACAATTATTCCATGTCAAAGACTTCAAATTATTCTATGCTTTATTGTAATACAATAAAGCTTTAAAGTTACTGTCCAATGTTTCCAGATTTCTATTAAATATGACCAATCATTAATTACAATAGGAGGGAAATAGTTTTCCTTCCAAAAAAATTGTAATTGGGTATGTTTAAAAGCAAGTTTTCTGTGTTGGAATGGTGTGGGTGTTCCTAGGGCTGTGGTGGTCAATACATTTTGTCAGCCGGTTATTGTCATGCAAAAGACTGCCCGTCTCACAGTAATTGACCATTAATAAACAAAGACATTTAGCATCTGCAGGCCTCCACGCATACAGCTGCACAAGCCACTGATGAGTGCCTTTCGAACATCTACTGTCACACCCTGATCAGTTTTACCTGTCCTCATTATTGTCTCCACCCCCTCCAGGTGCCACTTGTTTTCCCCAGTGTATTTATCCCTGTGTTTCCTGTCTCTCTGTGCCAGTTCGTCTTGTACGTTAGTCAAGTCAACCAGTGTGTTTTTCTCATACTCCTTTTGCTATTCTCTTTTTGATAGTCCTCCCGGTTTTGACCCCTACCTGACTCTGGAATTCTTTCCCACCTGCCTGATCATCCTGCCTGGCCTGACCTTGATTCTGCCTGCCCTTCGGTACCTTTTGGACTCTGAACTGGTTTTGACCCTTTTGCCTGTCCACAACCATTCTCCTGTCTTCCCCTATTGAATTAATAAATATTGTAAGACTCCAACCATCTGCCTCCTGTGTCTGCATCTGGGACTCGCCTTGTGTCATGATATCTACAGTCTAATAAATCAATTGAATATACACCGTCACAATAAATCCATTATTTATTTTAGGCAGGTCTAAAAAAAAAAACATTATGATATGATGAAAATGTATTTCAGAATAACAGAATATGAGTTGACCTACTGTATGTTATCTGGCAATGTGCCATGCCATAGGCAGTAGGCTTGTTCATTTAGCACACAAGATATGTCCCGTGTCCTGAGCCATTATTTTATATTACATGTAGATTTAGAGTTATTTGGCAACTTCAGTTGAGAATGATACAAACCTTATAATGTCTTAGAAATCAAAACATATATGTGCTGCATGGTGCGACTACAGGCTACTGATGTTTTGAGAAAGTTGCAAAAAAAGTTTGTGCTCTGTTCCTTGCCTCAGGCTACACACAGTGTTCTCTCATCAAGTGATGATATTTTCACCAATCAGACTATTCTAAATGTAATCTTGTCTTTACTAGTAGGCTAATTAGTTTTGATATAGACTGGCCTATTATCAAATGGGCAAGAACAAGGGCAAGTCAAAAAAGACATGTCATCCATAAGCACTGGAATAGCGGAGGCCACTTTCCCGCAGGTATGTTTTTCACTCATGTCAGGTAGCGACAGGTGATATTCCGCCCAAATTCTGTATGCCATGGGCTCTCCAACCTTATTCCTACAGCTACCCAGTGCTTCATTTGGGAAACCAAGTGAAATCTGTTTGGTACATCAATAGTAACATGTTTTCACAACAAAACACTGTTGACAGCCCCTCTGCCCGCTGGAGAAAGGAATGAAGGAGAGAAAGGAGGAGATGGAAACTCACTGTGGTGAGATATTCTGTAGCTAAAGGCAATGTGTCAGCCTATTAATTATGAAAATACAAAAAAATGCCCTATTTCTAAGCTATTCAAAATCAGATACAAATCCACTATCTGAATTTGTTTCATTTAGGCTAGACCAATTATTTACCAGGTCACGTGTGCTAGCAAGACAGAGGGCCTGGGTTCGAGCCTCTGTGTGTGCCAAATCAGGAGGAAGTGGTAGTCGATAGGAAAACAGCGTGACGTCCTTTACATTGGGTGTATACCGGTCATTAATAATATTCATGAGAGTAGAACGCTGATTGGCCAGCTCATCCTCCATGAGGAAATAGCAAGCATTTTTAAAACGCTCTGTTTGAGGGTGGGTTATTTTAAAGTGTTTTTTTCTTCAATTTATGCTTTGTCCACAAATACGAGTATAGGATGAGTCAACAACATTATTTGGGTATGAGTAAACAGAATATATTAACTTTTAAAAGTGAGATTTTTACTGGACAGTTACTTTAAAAGTAATTTGCTGAGGCAAAACAGAAGAACACAGAGGGACAATCAGAAAAATATATAGGCATAGTGGTGTTCTGTTCCAAGCTAAACTTACTAAAGTTCTTAATAGGGAATTATTGTCAGACGAGCAAAATAGTATTTATTCTCTAACCATTCACATAATTTTACTGAAAGGCTGAAGACTACATGTACCTGTGCAGTACAGTAAGTACAGTACACATCTCTGACTGTATCTCAGTAATAGTAATGGTGTGATCACTAGGGTTGACTCGAAATATCCCAGGGATGTTTAGCAGACCTCTGGGTAACATTGAAATTACACAGACAAAGTGCTGTTGGGTATACCTGCTACATGAGATGTTCATTAAATCCCACTCAGGTTTTTATTGAATCTGCAGAGCAGGTTGAGTTTGTTTGCTTTTGGTCTGGCTGAGGAGAACCTGCAGAGAACGGCTTCTCAACAGCCCAGCAGTAGAAACCTGAGCCCAAAGGTGTGAAAACTAACTTGACCAGACCACAGAGTGCTGCCTGCCTGCAGCAACATGACCCTGTTTCCTCTGCAGAGTGTGTGCGCATGTGTGGAAGGCTGCCAACAGGACAGGCAACCTACTGGCCCATAGCTAGGGCTGGGCGTAGGGGGGAGAGGGAAAGAGAACAGCCCATGATAAGTAACAGACAAATCTAATAAAAATGGACCATTCACAAGACAACCATGCCACGGGAGCGGCGCCGTAAGGCCCGGCTACACAACTGAGTGGTTTAGAAGGAATTATGAAAGGGGAGAGAACAAGCGGTAGAAATGCGGCAGAAATTCAGTTTTTAATCAAGCCAATCTAACAGAGTAGGAAGCAGAGAGAAGCTTCCATGTAAGCAGTAATGGATGAACAAGAAGGAGCTGAGATTATAGTATGTTGTGTCTCACCCGATGGTGGGCACAACACAAACACCTCAGATTATGTAAAATAGGCTCTAAACTACAACATATGCAAATATGAAAAAGTTTAGATAATTGACATTCACAAGGTTAAAAAAATGACAAGTTTTTTTTGAAAAAAAGGTTTTTAAATAAATTATAAAATAGTTTGACAACCCTGTTGGTAAGCTTTCAAATTAAATAAATCTCAACCGTTAATATTTTTCAGTGACAAAGACATGGATGTCTCATGGTAGGGTGGGGTATGCAAAATAGGTCAACTTTGAGCTTCTCTTAAATGTTTTGGCAAAGTAACTTTCTGACCACTTCTACCATGGGAAAACATGTGTGGAAAGTTTCGTTCAAATGAAAATGGATGCAGTCAAAAAGTGATTTGTTCAACATGTTCATCCTCGTGAGCTCAAATGACTATTAAAGTCATTCACTGATTCACTGAAACCATTCTAGCAATGTTCTAGCAATACAAACCAAGCAACCTTGCAGGAGCCAGCGGTGCTTTGCCATGGCCTATCAGAAAGGCACCACTGATCATCAATCCTCTCTCTTTCTTGTATACATCATCCAACCCCAAAGTGCAGTAACTCACCATATGACATGTGCCACTTCACAAACTGAATCTAATCATGGTAGCAAACAGTGGCTGGGCACTAGAGAAAGAGAAAGCTGCCATTGTTAACCAACTGATGTCAGAGTGGTTGGAGACCCTCCGTGTGTTCGAGCAGCTGAGAAAGAGTGGTGAGGAGGATTTCTCCATAAATTAGCATCAGTCTCTCCCTTACTCTCTTGTCTTACACACAGCCAGGCTTTATGGAACAAGAGCAAGGCTTCCATCATTCTAATATTTCTACCACTATTCTTTGTATTTAGTTACACTGTTTATACACACCAGATATTTATTTATATACTGGATTCTGGACATACGAAGCTCACCTAATATACTGTATCTAGTGCTGTATATCATTCTTAGTATATCGTGTGTAAATTCTTCCAGTGTACATATATATTTATTGCATTTTGATTACTGTTACAGTGCTATATGAGTTGTTAAAAAAAAAAAAACTTGGGGATTCGAACAAGCAACCTTTTGGTGCTCTAACTGCTAGGCAACCTGCAGCCTCTCTCCTTTCATGGTTCATTTGGATGGTTTACATTATTTACAGCATTTCATGAAGCATGCTAAAATATTCCCTGTCTTCCCATTTTTACAGTAGTAGAATACAGTTCACATTGATCAAGACGGATTCTCTCTCTCTCGCTCTTCATTATTCTTAATGATCTAGCTCCATCTCTTATTTGCCTCCTTTGAATTTCACACCCCACGGCCACTACCCTGAAATGCATAGGAACACAGAGACAGCAGCACAGGGCTGGATTATCTAGGACGGCACTGGGTGAAATTGCATCATTGATATTATCATCATTGAAAACATGTCTCGCCCAGCCCAGCGATAAACATGGTGAATAACAGATTGACATGCTTGACAATAATAAGACACAAATCCCCAGCGTCAACCCCAACAGAATTCCCTAATAGCCTTTATCTCAGGCATAAATCACAAATCCAATCTCTCAGTCAGTGATCAATTACTAAATTAGCGATAATCCCAGACTTTGAAATCAATGAAACAGAACTATGTACAGAAAGGTGCAGTGAGGCAGGTCCAGGCAACAGAAGGCCAGTTTATTACAAAAAAAAAAATCACCTTTATTTAACCAGGTAAGCTAGTTGAGAACAAGTTCTCATTTACAAATGCGACCTGGCCAAGATAAAGCAAAGCAGTGCGACAGAAACAACAACAGAGTTACACATGGAATAAACAAGCGTACAGTCAATAAAACAATAGAAAAAAAGAACGTCTATATACAGTGTGTGCAAATGGCACAAGGAGGCAATAAATAGGCCATAGTAGCAAAGTAATTACAATTTAGCAGATTAACACTGGAGTGATAGATGAGCAGATGATGATGATGATGATACTGGTGTGCAAAAGAGCAGCAAAGTAAATAAAAACAATATGGGGGATGAGGTAGGTAGATTGGGTGGGCTTTTTACAGATGGACTATGTACAGCTGCAGCGATCGGTTAGCTGCTCAGATAGCTGATGTTTAAAGTTAGTGAGGGAAATGTAAGTCTCCAGCTTCAGCGATTTTTGCAATTCGTTCCAGTCACTGGCAGCAGAGAACTGGAAGGAAAGGCGGCCAAAGGAGGAATTGGCTTTGGGGGTGACCAGTGAGATATATCTGCTGGAGCGCGTGCTACGGGTGAGTGTTTTTATCGTGACCAGTGAGCTGAGATAAGGCGGAGCTTTACCTAGCATAGACTTATAGTTGACCTGGAGCCAGTGGGTCTGGCGACGAATATGTAGCGAGGGCCAGCCGACTAGAGCATACAGGTCGCAGCGATGGGTGATATAAGGCGCTTTGGTGACAAAACGGATGGCACTGTGATAGACTACATCCAATTTGCTGAGTAGAGTATTGGAAGCTATTTTGTAGATGACATCGCCGAAGTCGAGGATCGGTAGGATAGTCAATTTACTAGGGTAAGTTTGACGGCGTGAGTGAAGGAGGCTTTGTTGCGAAATAGAAAGCCGATTCTAGATATGTTTCTTGGATTGGAGATGTTTGATATGAGTCTGGAAGGTTAGTTTACAGTCTAGCCAGGCACCTAGGTATTTGTAGCTGTCCACGTATTCTAGGTCAGAACCCTCCAGACTAGTGATGTTAGTCGGGTGGGCAGGTGCGGGCAGCGAACGGTTGAAAAGCATGCATTTGGTTTTACTAGCATTTAAGAGCAGTTGGAGGCCACGGAAGGAGTGTTGTATGGCATTGAAGCTCGTTTGGAGGTTAGTTAACACAGTGTCCAAAGAAGGGCCAGATGTATACAGAATGGTGTCGTCTGCGTAGAGGTGGATCAGAGAAATACCCGCAGCAAGAGCAACATCATTGATATATACAGAAAAAAGAGTCGGCCCGAGAATTGAACCCTGTGCTACCCCCATAGAGACTGCTAGAGGTCTGGACAACAGGCCCTCCAATTTCACACACTGAACTCTGTCTGCGAAGTAGTTGGTGAACCAGGTGAGGCAGTCATTTGAGAAACCAAGGCTATTGAGTCTGCCGATAAGAATACGGTGATTGACAGAGTCGAAAGCCTTGGCCAGGTCAATGAAGACGGCTGCACAGTACTGTCTTTTATCGATGGCGGTTATGATGTCGTTTAGTACCTTGAGCGTGGCTGAGGTGCACCCATGACCAGCTCGGAAACCGGATTGCACAGCGGAGAAGGTACGGTGGGATTCGAAATGGTCATTGATCTGTTTATTAACTTGGCTTTCAAAGACTTTAGACTCCAGGCTAAAAAACGGCTGCTGCCTGAATAGAGGGTAAAGGCCGCTAGCAGTGGCTAACAATGACTAAATAATTAGTAGCTATTAGCTGCCTAGCTTCTGATGAAAGTTTTGGCTATAAGGTCTAAAAAAACAAAAGCGGATCCGTGTCACATTGAGTGAGGCGGGTTACCGGAAGGTATATTTAATTAATTATATTTAATAATAAGCCAAAGTGTGTTCATCCACACCATTATAGGGTGTGAACAGTGAGAGTAAACACATTCAGTCTAATTGATCACAGATCATATGAACAGCTACAGTATTGTCACCAGGCCTTTAATACTGTATGGCTCAGAGTAAGACGTTCTGCCAAATAAACTAAACCTACTTTTGCCTAATTAGGGTCTAGTGCGGTAGGTAGCCTAGTGGTTAGAGCATTGGGCAAGGTACAGAAAAGTCATTGGTTCAAAAACCTGAGCCAACAAGGTGAAAAATCTGCTGATGTGCCCTTGTGCAAGGCACTTAACCTTAATTTGCTCCAGGGGTGCTCTACTACTATGGCTGAGCTTGTAAAACAATACCTGCACCTACCTGGTGTATGTGACAATAAAATATATATAGATTTTCTAACGCTGCGTTTAGACAGGCAGCCCAAATCTGATATTTTTTTCACTAATTGGTCTTTTGACCAGTCAGATCAGTTCTGAAAAAGTGCTTACGTGAAAAGATCTGATGTGATTGGTCAAAAGAACCAAGAGGCAAAAACACAACAGGGCATAAAGATTCAAAGAAATGATCATAACATTTCACTATAAGCGGCATGAAAAACAACATCTGTATCTTTTTATTTCATAACACCTTAAGAGCCTATCATCCACATGAGAAGACCCATCAGCCAGACCTAGATATGTCCCCTGTGAGTGTCAGCTGCCTGGTCTCTGGGGAGATGTGTTAGATGCCCTGATAGGGTAAAACATCTGTTCAGAGCAGAAGCCACATAAGCCTGAATACAGACCCCACAAGACCTGCCATGCTGTTCAGTCACAGCACAGATAGCAAAGACCCCCTTCCCCTCCACCTCCACCTCTCTCTCTCTCTCACACACACACACACACACACACACACACACACACACACACACACACACACACACACACACACACACACACTAGCTTGATGCTCCGAAGGTGCTCTGTCACCTCATAAACATCAGCCAGATTGCTGAAAAACACATACTGTAGGGGTATGTATGTTTATATTTAATCCAGTGGTAGCTATATTAATTATAATGACACTCAGAGCCGGGATATTTGTTTGTACCCTATTCCGAAGGTGACACATGCAATATAATGTAGATTACTTTATTAATCATTCATCTGTCTATATGTGTGTGTGTGTGTGTGTGTGTGTGCGTGCCACACTGCATACCACTGCTTTCTTGCCTCTGAAGCTAAGCAGGGTTGTATCCTCAATGGGAGACCAGATGCTGCTGGAAGTGGTGTTGGAGGGCCAGTAGGAGGCACTTTTTTCTCGGGTCTAAAAATATTTGAATGCCCCAGGTCAGTGATTGGGGGCATTACCCTGTGTAGGGTGCTGTCTTTCAGATGGGACATTAAATGGGTGTCCTGAATCTCTGTGGTCACTAAAGATCCCATGGCAATTATTGTAAGAGTAGGGGTGTAACCCTGGTGTCATGGCTATATTCCCAATCTGGCCCTCATACCATCATAGCTGTCATATCTGGCTCCCGAGTGGTGCAGCAGTCTAAGATACTGCATCTCAGTGCTTAAGGCATCACTACAGACACCCTGGTTCAAATCCAGGCTGTATCAGAACCGGCCGTGATCATAAGGAGGAAACATTCAAACATTTGTGGTCTCTCCCACATGTCCACTGGCATTATTAATGGGCCCTAATCAGTAGGCCGACAGAAGATCATTGACATATCACCTGCAAAATAGCTACAAAGAATAGTGATGCTGATGATGAAGGTGACCAAACCAACCACCAATGCCAACCCAATCTGCCTGGTCTCATAGACTAGACGTAACATAGTAAACATACATTTCGAACACTCAAATTAGTAATATTGTAATGAAACAGGCAGGGAGCAGGTCTCGAACCCTCGACCTTCTAGCCCGAAGTCCAGCACGCTATCGACTGTGCTGCAAAAGCATGCTCATGTGGCAGAGTCTATTTCCGCTCTTATAAACCCAGGGTCGTTACAATATATTTCATGTTTGGTAGGGTTACATAAGACAGAAGGTTACTTAAGGCAAAAACTAAAATAGGGTGGATGGTCGGGGTGGATGGGTAGGAATATAACGCGAACGTCTAACAACCAAATGGTTGCTTGTTCAAATCTCATCACGGACAACTTTAGCATTTTAGCAACTTCTTACCACTTTTTAGCTTCATTGCAACTACTTAGCATGTTAACTAACCCTTCCCCTAATTATTTGATCTAACCCTTCCCTTAACTCTTTAACCTAACCCTAACCTTAACACTAACCCCTAGCCTAGCTAACGTTAGCCCGCTAGCTAACATTTGCATTAATCACCTAGTCAATGTTAGTAACAACAAATTGTAATTCATAACATATCAGACGTTTTGCAAATTCTTAACATATTGTACATTTTTCAAACTCGTAACATATCATATGAATTGTAATTCGTAACATATCATACAAAATAGATTTGGAAATCCACAAATGAATACATACCATATGAAACGTAACATATCATACTAAATGGAGAGATCGGATTTACATACAGAATAATATGAAATGCTCTGAGACTAGGTTGACCCAATGAGTAACCTAACTTATAGCAGGCATAAAATATCCAACTAGTGATGGACTCTCAGTCTACTGCACTCAGAACTGGTAAGGGGACAAAGCAGGCAATGTCACAAAAGCAAAACGTTATTTACTTGTGATTCATTGAAATGTAGTATTGCAACTATTTGTTTCAAAATACAGTAGCCTATATGCGTCTCCACTTGTGTTCCATGTGTCATTTAGCTAGCACGGCTATTTATGCATACACAAGATCAAAGCAATTCCTAATTTGCATATCCTTTATTACCCACCTTTGACTTGCGTTTCATATTCTCCTATGATCTCCTTGTCCTTCTTGACTCTCGTTTGAGATGACATTTTTCCTGAGGTATGAGGGTGAGACTCGATTAGATGTTGAGGCTTGCGCGAGAGGTCCTCTTATGATTCTCGACCCTTGCAGCGTTTTTCTCCGTATTCTTTGTGTGTCCGATTTGCTCAATGCAACAACAAAAAAAACTAACTTTCCAAGTAACACTAGACACTAAATAAAGAAATGCAACATTCTATAGTTAGCTCGCCTAATGCTCACCTGCATAGGGCTTGTATGTCTCTCTCTTGCAGAGAAACGCTATGCTTCTGTGAGAGAAGAGGGGCTCGTCCTTTCTTAAGATAGCATGCCATCCAAAGCAAAAGCTGCAGCGGAGAAAAGCAAAATCATTCTACTCAAAGCAATAAAAGAATGGACATAAAATGATGGGAGTGTAGGCAAGTCGTTCACTCATTCCGGTGGTTGGGGTTTTCTAGAGTGCCCAAAAATGAATTTTTGAGCGTGCGCAGTCGACACCGATCATTCTATGATTAGCTGTGCGCGCTCTGAAAATTTGCGCTGCTGGGAAAGATGAATTGAGTCGAACATCATACGAGTCTCCTCCCATTGTAGAACCCCCTCCCTGAAGCTCTCACTCTCTATCTCTCTCTCAATCACACACACTCACACATTTTTCTGCATGAAATGTGGTATCTTTTTCTTGAATTTGATATATCTTGCATATTCTTCAATATTGGCTAAATCGTGTCTTATTCTTTCATTCTGGAGTCTTATTCTGTCATAAATGGTTGTTTATTATCCTGTAATCATTTAAATGTAATCAATGGTCATGATTAGGTGACAGGCGCTGCTATTAAAAGCTCCCAGTCAGTACATTTTTCAATGGTATCCTGCTTTGGTTTTTCACATTCATGTTTTTATTAGAAGGTACATTGGTCCAAACATATTGATAAACATCTATTCAGAGAGAAACATAGCAAAAACCCTTTTTAGTGTTCACTGCCATGGCAACCCACCTCCAGCAGTACTAACTCACATTAATATCAACAGCACTAAAGTTCCTCCTTTGTGGCAAGGGAGAGCCTTTGCTGTCTTTTGACTATCAGGTTAATGTGTGCAGACACCACACACTGTTATATCACATACACTTGATATGCAGGTCCTGTAGCGGAGTGGGAGGGCAGCAGTCATGTACTTGGGGTGGGATGTGAGGGGAAAATGCCTGCCTGGAGGTATATAGGTCAGTGTGCACGACTGCATGTTGCTTGGATATGCAATATGTGTGTGTGTGTGTGTGTGTGTGTGTGTGTGTGTGTGTGTGTGTGTGTGTGTGTGTGTGTGTGTGTGTGTGTGTGTGTGTGTGTGTGTGTGTGTGTGTGTGTGTGTGTTAGGGGGACATAGTTATGCAAGGCCAGTGTCATATGGACAGAAAGCTTAAATTATTGTTAATCTAACTGCACAGTCCAATTTACAGTAGCTACACTCTAAAAATTAGCTGTTCAACTGGAGTTCTTCTAAGATCCTCAAAGAACCTTAGGGTTCTTGGCAAAGAAAAACAGCTCCAAAAGGTTCTTCAACGAACTTCTTAGGAGGTGGGGTTCATCGAGGAACCCCCATTGTTGCTGGAGTTCTTCAGGGAACTTTGCAAACGCTCGTGCCAAGTCTGAATGCGACAACAGTTAAAAAGGTAAGTTGGGTTGATGTTTGGCTCTGAATATGTATCGAAATTATTTATATAGTAATATAAAATACTTATGAATAATGAAGACAATTATGATCTTCTGTGAATAGCTTCCATAACGTTAACTGTCACGTTAGTTAGCTATAGTTCAGAAGAATTAACGTAAATATTACAAAGCCGGGTTTGACTGTTGGCGTTGTATGAGCTACAGTACAGTAACGTTAGCTAGCTAGCTAACATGAGCTGACGTTATGTCCTAACTAGGCAGAACTACGTTTGTATTATTTCCTGAACTACACTGCTCAAAAAAATAAAGGGAACACTTAAACAACACAATGTAACTCCAAGTCAATCACACTTCTGTGAAATCAAACTGTCCACTTAGGAAGCAACACTGATTGACAATAAATGTCACATGCTGTTGTGCAAATGGAATAGACAACAGGTGGAAATTATAGGCAATTAGCAAGACACCCCCAATAAAGGAGTGGTTCTGCAGGTGGTGACCACAGACCACTTCTTAGTTCCTATGCTTCCTGGCTGATGTTTTGGTTACTTTTGAATGCTGGCGGTGCTTTCACTCTAGTGGTAGCATGAGACGGAGTCTACAACCCACACAAGTGGCTCAGGTAGTGCAGCTCATCCAGGATGGCACATCAATGCGAGCTGTGGCAAGAAGGTTTGCTGTGTCTGTCAGCGTAGTGTCCAGAGCATGGAGGCTCTACCAGGAGACAGGCCAGTACATCAGGAGATGTGGAGGAGGCCGTGGAGGGCAACAACCCAGCAGCAGGACCGCTACCTCCGCCTTTGTGCAAGGAGGAGCAGGAGGAGCACTGCCAGAGCCCTGCAAAATGACCTCCAGCAGGCCACAAATGTGCATGTGTCTGTTCAAACGGTCAGAAACAGACTCCATGAGGGTGGTATGAGGGCCCGACGTCCACAGGTGGGGGTTGTGCTTACAGCCCAACACCGTGCAGGACGTTTGGCATTTGCCAGAGAACACCAAGATTAGCAAATTCGCCACTGGCGCCCTGTGCTCTTCACAGATGAAAGCAGGTTCATACTGAGCACATGTGACAGACATGACAAAGTCTGGAGCCGCTGTGGAGAACGTTCTGCTGCCTGCAACATCCTCCAGCATGACCGGTTTGGCGGTGGGTCAGTCATGGTGTGGGGTGGCATTTCTTTGGGGGGCCGCACAGCCCTCCATGTGCTCGCCAGAGGTAGCCTGACTGCCATTAGGTACCGAGATGAGATCCTCAGACCCCTTATGAGACCATATGCTGGTGCGGTTGGCCCTGGGTTCCTCCTAATGCAAGACCTCATGTGGCTGGAGTGTGTCAGCAGTTCCTGCAAGAGGAAGGCATTGATGCTATGGACTGGCCCACCCATTCCCCAGACCTGAATCCAATTGAGCACATCTGGGACATCATGTCTCGCTCCATCCACCAACGCCACGTTGCACCACAGACTGTCCAGGAGTTGGCGGATGCTTTAGTCCAGGTCTGGGAGGAGATCCCTCAGGAGACCATCCGACACCTCATCAGGAGCATGCCCAGGCATTGTAGGGAGGTCATACAGGCACGTGGAGGCCACACACACTACTGAGCCTCATTTTGACTTGTTTTAAGGACATTACATCAAAGTTGGATCAGCCTGTAGTGTGGTTTTCCACTTTAATTTTGAGTGTGACTCCAAATCCAGACCTCCATGGGTTGATAAATTGGATTTCCATTGATTATTTTTGTGTGATTTTGTTGTCAGCACATTCAACTATGTAAAGAAAAAAGTATTTAATAAGATTCATTCAGATCTAGGATGTGTTATTTTAGTGTTCCCTTTATTTTTTTGAGCAGTATATATTCTGTCCCATATATTGTATATCGTTTCCATAAAGCCAACATAGTTTCACACTCATTAACGTAACTTTCCAATCTATAGCAGTTCTCACTTTTGAGAGAATGAACTAGCTAACGTTAGCTTTGTTGACGCTAGCTAAATAACTAACTAAGGATGGTGACCTGTCCAGACGAGATGTTACAACGAACTGAATCGGCAATGGAGGGTTTCCTCTTTATTTAGCCTGCCAGAGCATGCAATACTATTCATCACATGTACAATACTATCCCATTTTGGAAACATTACATGTATGTCCCCTCGTGGAAGGAAATTAATAGCTTTGATGGTAGCTATAGATGGGATTCAAATGCATAATGGTATTATTACAGTGACTAGACCTCTTTTGTATACATGCATGCCCTTCAGAATCCAAACACAGTATTGCCACGCAGCAAAATGTTGCGTATAATCTTTCAAGTCAGCCTGATAAAATATTGAACAATTTGTGTGCAAAGATAGCTTGAAATTTGATATTAGGCCTGTATGGCAGTACTTTTATTGTATAGCAGTACTGTATTGGCTAGTGCCTTCTCCAACAGGTTCTTCTATTTTGCATTCAATTGTATGTCGATGGCATTTATTTATATATATATATATATATTTAAATGCTTGTAAGACTATTCTTTGACACATTTTCTCTTCCTTTGAAATTCTTATAGGACAAAACATAGACACAATGCAATTGGGATCAAGAAGTAGGTAAGGATATGCTGTAGGACAGCTGCATTTGAAGTGTACATTTAACCTACATAGCAGTCAATCCAAACTGAAATCTATTAGCATACAAATATGTGCAAATTACCTTTTCAGATCTTCTCATAAATTAATTAAGTCCATGGAATGGATATAGACAAAAAGATAATTCAAGGACTAGCAGAGGTAGAGAGGCGAGGCAGGGGTGAGGACATCATCCTGCTATTTCGGCAGTCCCTGAAGGACAATACAGAAGAGGCACACAGGGGTATTTGCTCTTATTCCTTCCCTTTCTCTAATGTATCTTGTAATAAAATTAGCAAGACTCGAGACCACAGCAGCGATCCTGCTCTTGCCCTACCTCTTCAATGAGTACCCGAGTGGCCTTTATGTCCGTGACAAGGTATGCCTATTCATCAACATAAGTGTGCATGCTTATATAAAACTACAGCTGAACATTTATGTTATTTGTTAATTGTATGTGCCTTAATCTTTTCTTACTTTTGTTGACACAGATTTCACCGCTCCCCACTCCTTTATTGCACATCGGCGGAAATCCATTTCACCATGAGAGTGAAATCACGCTGGCCTTTGATGGGGGGAACATCCACGCCCTAGAGGACGTCCCCATGGGACTTGGGGCTCTGCTTGGGCTGTATTCTTTATTTTCAGTTAAATTTCCCCAAAATGTCAGAAAAACACTTATGTTCTTAAGTTACTGTGTTCTGGGGATAAGAGAAGTTGGGATGAAGTTACCAGGGCCAGTTATAAAGATGGCAAACTTCCTAACATAACTAAGTGGTTTTTGGGAAAGTGCTTGTTGGACACACACACACACACACACACACACACACACACACACACACACACACACACACACAAAAGCAAGAAAAGCCTACAATATTGTTAGTTTACCTATGATTCATTTTTAATGTACACTACCGTTCAAAAGTTTGGGGCCACTTAGAAATGTCCTTGTTTTTGAAAGAAAAGCTATTTTTTTGTCCATTAAAATAACATCAAATTGATCAGAAATACAGTGTAGACATTGTTAATGTTGTAAATGACTATTGTAGCTGGAAACGACAGATTTTTTATGGAATATCTACATATGTCACGGATCTGCTGCCCGGTACTGCTGCTCATTCTGTTCACCAGTTCCAGAGGTCTATGTCAACGGCTTTCTAGGCTTCACTGAACGGGATTCATTATCATCAATCCCGGAATGTCTTGTCTGATTACATACACACCTGATTCCCATTTCCCCTGATTAGTATGTGATATATGTGCCCTCTGTTCCCTTTGTCTTTGTCCGTTATTGTTCCCATGTCCGTTGGTGGTGTGAGTACCTATGCGTTGGTGCAGCTGTTATGTTGTGTGCTATATATATTGTATATTACGGGTATCGTGGCGTTCAATGAGGTTTACCCTCGCTATTTTGTTTGGGTACAGCCCAGTGTTTTGTATACATGTTTGTTTTGGGTGTATTAAAAACCCCTATTGTGATTTCCTACGCCTGTCTCCAAAATCCTTTATACCAGCGTAACAACATAGGCGTACAGAGGCCCATTATCAGCAACTATCACTCCTGTGTTCCAATGGCACGTTGTGTTAGCTAATCCAAGTTTATCATTTTAAATTCTAATTGATCATTAGAAAACCCTTTTGCAATTATGTTAGCACAGCTGAAAACTGTTGTGCTGATTAAAGAAGCAATAAAACTGTCCTTCCTTAGACTATTTGAGTATCTGGAGCATCAGCATTTGTGGGTTCGATTACAGGCTCAAAATGGCCAGGAACAAAGAACTTTCTTCTGAAACTCGTCAGTCTAGTTCGGAGAAATGATGGCTAGTCCATGCGAGAAATTGCCAAGAAACTGAAGATCTCGTACAACGCTGTGTACTATGCCCTTCATAGAACAGCTCAAACTGTCTCTAACCAGAACAGAAAGAGGATTGGGAGGCCAAGGTGCACAACTGAGCTAGAGGACAAGTACATTAGAGTGTCTAGTTTGATAAACAGACGCCTCACAAGTCCTCAACTGGCAGCTTCATTAAATAGTACCCGCAAAACACCAGTCTCAACGTCAACAGTGAAGAGGCGACTCCGGGATGCTGGCCTTCTAGGCAGAGTTGCAAAGAAAAAGCCATATCTCAGACTGGCCAATAAAAAGAAAAGATTAAGATGGGCAGAAGAAAAGACACTAGACAGAGGAAGATTGGAAAAAAATGTTATGGACAGACGAATCTAAGTTTGAGGTGTTTGGATCACAAAGAAAAACATTGAGATGCAGAAAATATTTAAAGATGCTGGAGGAGTGCTTGACGCCATCTGTCAAGCATGGTGGAGGCAATGTGATGTCTGGGGGTGCTTGGGTGGTGGTAAAGTTGGATATTTGTACAGGGTAAAAGGGATCTTGAAGAAGGAAGGCTATCACTCCATTTTGCAACGCCATGCCATACCCTGTGGACAGCACTTAATTGGAGCCAATTTCCTCCTACAACAAAGCACAGCTCCAAACGATGCCAAAGCTATATAGGGAAGAATCAGTCAGCTGGTATTCTGTCTATAATGGAGTGGCCAGCACAGTCACCGGATCTCAACCCTATTGAGCTGTTGTGGGAGCAACTTGACCGTATGGTACGTAAGAAGTGCCCATCAAGCCAATCCAATTTGTGGGAGGTGCTTTAGGAAGCATGGGGTGAAATCTCTTCAGATTACCTCAACAAATTGACAACTAGAATGCCAAAGGTCTGCAAGGCTGTAATTGCTGCAAATGGAGGATTCTTTGATGAAAGCAAAGTTTGAAGGACACAATTATTATTTCAATTAAAAATCATTATAGCCTTGTCAACATCTTGACTATATTTCCTACTCATTTTGCAACTCATTTCATGTATGTTTTCATGGAAAACAAGAACATTTCTAAGTGACCCCAAACGTATTTCTTATTGTAAAGAAAAGCACTATACAAAGTAAATGTATTATTTATTATGGTCTGACATGTCTGCACAAATGTTGCAATTTTGTAATGTGTTTGGTTTGGTAAATTGTTTTGTAAAATGAATTCGCATTTGTGGTGCCACTAAATAAACTATGAATTATTTAACATCAGTATTGTCAATATTATTATTATTATTATTAAAATATTTGTTTTATAATGGAGGGAGGGTGGACAAGGAGTTAAACAGTGAACCCCAAAAGGTTCTTTGAGGAACCATTATAAGGGGTTCTTCGAATAACCTTTTCCAAGGGTTCTTCGAAGAACTTATAGGGGTTCCCCACAGTTTCAATTTGAAGAACCCATAAAGGATACTCCAGGAACCTTTACTTTTTAGAGTGTATTACAGTGAAAAAATACCATGCTATTGTTTGAGGAGAGTGCACAACAACAACAAAACTTTTATCACGGCAACTGGTTTGATACATTCACCTCTGAAGGTAAATAATGTACTTAAATTCAGTAATATTGCTCTGATTTGTCATCCTGAGGGTCCCAGAGATAAAATGTAGCATAGTTTTGTTTGATCAAATCTAATTTTATATTCAAATGTAGGAACTGGGTTCTACAGTTTGAACCCCTGCTGTGTCTGACCCCCCCCCCCCCCTCCCCCCCATCTAGATAGGACTGAGTAAACTTACATTTTATATTACCATATCATTTTTGTATGTTCTCTATAGTTATGTGCTGAAAAATGTTATTTATTTATTTTATTTATTTCACCTTTATTTAACCAGGTAGACCAGTTGAGAACAAGTTCTCATTACAACTGCGACCTGGCCAAGATAAAGCAAAGCAGTTAGACAAAAACAACACAGAGTTACACATGGGATAAACAAACGTACAGTCAATAACACAATAGAAAATTCTATATACAGTGTGTGCAAATGTAGTAAGATTAGGGAGGTAAGGCAATAAATAGGCCATAGTGGCGAAATAATTTCAATTTAGCATTAACACGGGAGTGATAGATGTGTAGATGAGAAGGCATACTGTGGTGCAAGAAGGCATACTGTGGTGCAAAAGAGCAAAAATAAATAACAATATGGGGATGAGGTAGTTGGGTGGGCTATTTACAGATGGGCTGTGTACAGGTGCAGTGATCGGTAAGCTGCTCTTACAGCAGATGCTTAAAGTTAGTGAGGGAGATATAAGTCTCCAGCTTCAGTGATTTTTGCAATTCGGTCCAGTCATTGGCAGCAGAGAACTGGAAGGAAAGGTGGCCAAATGTGGTGTTGGCTTTGGGGATGACCATAAATATACCTGCTGGAGTGCATGCTATGGGTGGGTGTTGCTATGGTGACCAGTGAGCTGAGATAAGGCAGGGCTTTACCTAGCAAAGACTTATAGATGACTTGGAGCCAGCGGGTTTGGCGACGAATATGTAACAAGGGCCAGCCAACGAGAGCATACAGGTCACAGTGGTGGGTAATATATGGGGCTTTGGTGACAAAACGGATGGCACTGTGATAGACTACATCCAATTTGCTTGAATAGAGTGTTGGAGGCTAGTTTGTAAATGACATCGCCGAAGTCAAGGATCGGTAGGATAGTCAGTTTTACGAGGGTATGTTTAGCAGCATGAGTGAAGGAGGCTTTGTTGCAAAATAGGAAGCCAATTCTAGATTTAATTTTGGATTGGAAATGCTTAATGTGAGTCTGGAAGGAGAGTTTACAGTCTAACCAGACACCTACCGTAAATTCCGGACTATAAGCCGCAACTTTTTTCCCAGCTTTGAACCTCGCGGCTTAAACAATGACGCGGCTAATATATGGATTTTTCCCGCTTTCAATTTTTTTTGCTCAAAAGAAACACAGTTTTTTGGCGGCATGAAGCTTTCATTAGACTAATGAAATTGCCGAACGGGTTAAGGTCAAACAACTTTTTTGTTTACTGTTTAGATTAAATTGAGCGCTCTCAAACTTCCCATCATTCTGATTACGGTAGTCATTTTGTCACCCTCATCATGGCAAAGACACAGAGAAATGCATATGATGCAGCTTTCAAGTTGAAGGCGATTGATCTGGCTGTTGGAAAAGGAAATAGAGCTGCTGCACGGGAGCTTGGTCTTAATGAGTCGGTGATAAGACGTTGGAAACAGCAGCGTGAGGAATTGACTCAGTGCAAAAAGACAACTAAAGCTTACTGCAAATGTTTTATTTTTTGTTACAAGCCGTGTTTCGTTAAAGCCTATTTATTTTTGTTACAAGCCGTGTTTTCGTTAAAGCCTATTTATTTTTGTTACAAGCCGTGTTTCGTTAAAGCCTATTTATTTTTGTTACAAGCCGTGTTTCGTTAAAGCCTGTGTAAAGTTAATTTGTTTCAATGTACCAGTAGGCACCTGCGGCTTATAGACATGTGCGGCTTATTTATGTTCAAAATAATACTTTTTTAAAAATTCAGTGGGTGAGGCTTATATTCAGGTGCGCTTAATAGTCCGGAAATTACGGTAGGTATTTATAGTTGTCCACATATTCTAAGTCAGAACCGTCCAGAGTAATGATGCTAGTCGGGCGGGCTGGTGCGGGCAGCGATCGGTTGAAGAGCATACATTTAGTTTTACTAGCATTTAAGAGCAGTTGGAGGCCACGGAAGGAGAGTTGTATGGCATTGAAGCTTGTTTGGAGGTTTGTTAACACTGTGTCATCTGCGTAGAGGTGAATCAGAGAATCATCAGCAGCAAGGGCGACATCATTGATATATACAGAGAAAAGAGTCAGCCCGAGAATTGAACCCTGTCACACCCCCATAGAGACTGCCAGAGGTCCGGACAACAGGCCCTCCGATTTCACACACTGAACTCTATCTGAGAAGTGGTTGGTGAACCAGGCGAGGCAGTCATTTGAGAAACCAAGGCTTTGAGAAACCGAGTCTGCCGATAATTGACAGAGTGATTGCGGTGATTGACAGAGTCGAAAGCCTTGGTCAGGTCGATGAAGACGGCTGCACAGTAATGTCTTTTATCGATGGCGGTTATGATATCGTTTAGGACCTTGAGCGTGGCTGAGGTGCACCCATGACCAGCTCGGAAACCAGATTGCAAAGCGAAGAAGGTACGGTGGGATTCGAAATGATTGGTGATCTGTTTGTTAACTTGTCTTTTGAAGACTTTAGAAAGGCAGGGCAGGATGAATATGGGTCTGTAACAGTTTGGGTCTAGAGTGTCTCCTCCTTTGAAGAGGGGGATGACCGCGGCAGCTTTCCAATCTTTACGGCTCTCAGACGATACAAAAGAGAGGTTGAACAGGCTAGTAATAGGGGTTGCAACAATTTCGGTGGATCATTTTAGAAAGAGAGGGTCCAGATTGTCTAGCCCAGCTGATTTGTAGGGGTCCAGATTTTACAGCGCTTTCAGAACATCCACTATCGGGATTTGGGTGAAGGAGAAGCGGGGGGAGGCTTGGGCAAGTTGCTGTTGAGAGCTGTTGGCCAGGTTAGGGGTAGCCAGGTGGAAAGCATGAAAATGTATCAATTGACCAAATTGGCGCATTTGGGCAGATTTGATACCACATTTTGAACAGTAATGCAATGGTTAATTGGATCAGTCTAAAACGTTGCACATACACTGCTGCCATCTAGTGGCCAAAATGTAAATTGCGCCTGGACTCCTATGGTATATAATGGCCTTTCTCTTGCATTTCAAAGATTATGGAACAAAAAAATAAATAGAAAATGCAGGGGGTTTTTCTTTGTATTATCTTTTACCAGATCTAATGTTTTATATTCTCCCACATTTATTTCACATTTCTACAAACTTCAAAGTGTTTACTTTCAAATGGTATCAAGAATATGCATATCCTTGTTATTTTAGGCAAAAATTGAAAAAAAGGCTTCGATCCTTATGTGGACTGGTGCTTTTTGTTCAAGAGGTCTGCACAGCCATGGGAGATATGAGGGCCCATCATGTCAATAATTCACTGTGACTGGGATTATTCATTAACACCCTCTACACCACTTTAATACCAATGAAACTCCATTCCAAGTCTCTGTTGGAAAACTCATTATTTATCTTCATGGTACTTCCTGCTTTAAATAAAGGTTAATTGCTTACTTACTTAGGCCTATCGCCCTATGAGGAACATAGGCCATCAACTATGCCTCTAGCGAACTTGACTTTGGGCAGTCTTCTCCTTCTCATTCCAGGAGTAGTCAATCTTTCTCTGGTTAGATGGAAAAATAAATACAAATAAATGTTAGATGGAAAGCAATCATCATATGAAGGACACATGAACACACACTCAACGTATGTTGGATCTGTAGTTTACTTGCTGTTGTTTTGCTAAATAGAGATATTATAGACACAAATGATGCAATGGGTTACACAGCAGAATATTGGCTTTAGGCATGGCACCAGAGATGTGAATGTAATGCTTGCTGTGCCAATGTTATTGTAACTGAGCCCTAAACATTGTGCTGGCGCAGGACCCGAGTGTGAAAAATGCTCTAGAACACAGTAGAAACAAAATAATATAGGATTGATGGAACTCAAAACTCTCATTAGAGACGGCAAAAAATATAAAGTCCCCTTAGTGTTCTAAACAATACAATGAAAAGTAACAGTCCTCCATTCTAAATCATTCACACACGTCTGATTCTCACATGTGGTTCAACTGTTCGTAGCCAATTAAAGCTATACCACATTTGCGCTGTCCACAACATTTGCAGCCTTCTAAATCATCTGTTACAGTAGTGCCAAAATTAGTTATGTTTGTTTGTTAGGCTTCCTGCACACCTCTGCTATGTTAACTTGGGGATGGCGGTGGTACAGTATAATGTACTTACTTGTATTATTCCTTTCAGCTCCTAGTGAAGCAAAGGTCTTCAACGGTTCATCTCCAACGAACTCTGTTCTGGGTGGTTCCTTCTGTTTTCATCTCCTCCTCATTCATCATTATCAATGTCTTCTTTGGGTGCATCAGACAAGCAGATGATTCTGGGAATATGAAAAGCAACATTTTTGTGACTTATTACCATTATCAACGTAGAAACTTGGTTGCAGTTTGTATCTGTGCTAGAATGGTTTAAAAGGCCATAAAATAAACCATCACTACAAATGTTTATTTTGGAATTAAAAAATTACTCCAGGCTATGCTTAAAAAACACTATGTAGAAATGATAATGGACCTATACATTTAGAAATAACTGTCCTTTTTTCTGGCCCACAAATAGATTTTGACAAACAAATCAGTCTGAAGAAAACTACGAGGCCCTCCATTGAGTTTCGAAATACTGATGTGGCCCTCAAGCCAAAATTATTGCCAACCCCTGTTCTCGGGGAAGACTATGTAACTGATTAGGTGACTATTCATGCCCAGTTTGGAGGTGCAAAGTTTGGTGTAGGGGTTTAGTTTCCATAGTGTTTAGTGTCTAGTGTTAGTGTCTTACATCTTGAAATATATTCGATTTTATGCAGCAATTTTTCCAGATATGGATTCTGCAGACCAATGTAAGGTACAGTAAAAATGGGATTTTATAATGATTCAAGAACCTCCTCGCTAGACACTTTGAAATGGAAAACAATGTCCATCGTTCTTGACCTCGCTAATCGCTTTACCAACCCACAAGATTGTCCGAGGTTGTCTTAGCAGGTGCACAAATTGTTTACGTATCACCCTCCATTGATTCTTGGAATATAGTTAGCTAATGGTTTTTAGATTACCCTGATGGCACTCGAAAGTAAAGCTCATAATTGTGCCTGAGCCTTATGTCAGTGGGTGTGGGAGTAGGTTTGGCACAGTGCTTCCATCTATAAGGACATTCTAGTGCATAAATGAGGCGTGGAGATAAAACAGTCAGTCTGGAGAGTCTAATTGATCTGTTGTGGAGATGAGACAGAAAGTGTCTCTCTAAGCCCCAGAACATAAATTCCCACTCATCTAGGCACACTCTTAACATGACCCTGATGCCTCCCCAGGAATAATGACTAAAAATAGGATGTGTTTCTCCCTCCGCCCGACTGGCCAGCCCAGTGCTGTCTGAAGACATTTCCTGGCTGATGAACACCTACCTGCCTAAGGAGAATACACAGCACGGTTCCCAGTGTGTGTGTGTGTACCCTCTGTCGTTGTATAATATCTGCCCATCTGAAATTGTTATGGTCTACTGTACCTGTGTTGTACTGCATCTCCAGTGGAGGGCCTAAGAGTCTCCCTGGATTAACCTTTCAGTGGAGATGTTAGCCATAGTGTATTAGCTGATGCATGAACATAATTGTGACCTTTAACCTTCTACCACACAGTAGTGTCTGAATGAAAAATATGTGAATGGTAATGGTTAAAGATATACAGTGCCTTTGGCAAGTATTCAGACCTTTTTACTTTCTCCACATTTTGTTAGGTTACAGCCTTATTCTAAAATGTATTTAAAAATATATATATATAAAAAAAAAACATAATGTCAAAGGTGGCCTGGTGCTTCTTTTTTTGAAAAAATAAATAAAAATGAAATATTACATTTACATAAGTATTCAGACCCTTTACTCAGTACTTTGTTGAAGCACCTTTGGCAGCGATTACAGCCTCGAGTCTTGTTGGGTATGACGCTACAAGCTTGGCACACCTGTATTTGGGGAGTATCACCCATTCTTCTCTGCAGATCCTGTCATGTTCTGTCAGGTTGGATGGGGAATGTTGCTGCACAGCTATTTTCAGGTCTCCAGGGATGTTTGATCAGGTTCTAGTCCGAGCTCTGGCTGGTCCACTCAAGGACATTCAAAGACTTGTCCCAAAGCCACTCCTGCGTTGTCTTGGCTGTGTGCTTAGGGTCATTGTCCTGTAGGTGAAACTTCGCCCCAGTCTGAGGTGAGCCCTCTAGAGCAGGTTTTCATCAAGGATCTCTCTGTACTTGGCTCCGTTCATCTTTCCCTCGATCTCGACTAGTCTCCCAGTCCCTGCCGCTGAAAAACATCCCCACAGCACGATGCTGCCACCACGCTTCACTGTAGGGATGGTGCCAGGTTTCTTCAAGACGTGAAGCTTGGCATTCAGGCCAAAGAGTTCAATATTGGTTTCATCAGACCAGAGAATCTTGTTTCTCATGGTCTGAGAGTCTTTAGGTGTCTTTTGGCAAACTCCAAGCTGGCTGTCATGTGCCTTTTACTGAGGAGTGACTTCCGTCTGGCCACTCTACCATAAAGGCCTGATTTGTGGAGTGCTGCAGAGATGGTTGTCCTTCTGGAAGGTTCTCCTATCTCCACAGAGGAATTCTAGAGCTCTGTCAGAGCGACCGTCGGGTTCTTGGTCACCTCCCTGACCAAGGCCCTTCTCCCTCAATTGCTCAGTTTGGCTGGGCAGCCAGCTATAGGAAGAGTCTTGGTGGTTCCAAACTTCTTGCATTTAAGAATGATGGAGGCCACTGTATTCCTGGGGACCTTCAATGTTGAAGAAATGTTTTGGTACCCTTCCCCAGATCTGTGCCTCGACACATTCCTGTCTCAGAGCTCTACGGACAATTCCTTCGACCTCATGGCTTGGATTTTGCTCTGACATGCACTGACAACTGTGGAACCTTATATAGAAAGGTGTGTTCCTTTCCAAATCATGTCCAATCAATTGAATTTACCCCAGGTGAACTCCAATTAAGTTGTAGAAATGGAAACAGGATGCACCTGAGCTCAATTTCTAGTCTCATAGCAAAGGGTCTGAATATTTATGTAAATAATGATATGGGGGAAACAAGGAAAAGAACTCATCCAGAACGCCGCAGCCCATCTGGTGTTCAACCTTCCCAAGTTCTCTCACGTCACCCCGCTCCTCCGCTCTCTCCACTGGCTTCCAGTTGAAGCTCGCATCCGCTACAAGACCATGGTGCTTGCCTACGGAGCTGTGAGGGGAACGGCACCTCCGTACCTTCAGGCTCTGATCAGGCCCTACACCCAAACAAGGGCACTGCGTTCATCCACCTCTGGCCTGCTGGCCCCCCTACCTCTGAGGAAGCACGGTTCCCGCTCAGCCCAGTCCAAACTGTTCGCTGCTCTGGCACCCCAATGGTGGAACAAGCTCCCTCACGACGCCAGGACAGCGGAGTCAATCACCACCTTCCGGAGACACCTGAAACCCCACCTCTTTAAGGAATACCTGGGATAGGATAAAGTAATCCTTCTAACCCCCCCCCCCCCCCCGCTTAAAAGATTTAGATGCACTATTGTAAAGTGGTTGTTCCACTGGATATCATAAGGTGAATGCACCAATTTGTAAGTCGCTCTGGATAAGAGCGTCTGCTAAATGACTTAAATGTAAATGTAAAAAAGAGAGGGATACCCGTAATTCACCTGTGACGCTGACCAGCTGTGTTGGAGCGCTGCCAGACTTAGAGAAGAAGACCCCTAGAAGGCCAGAGTAATACCACGATGGATTCTGCTCCTTTGTTTACCATAAAAAAGTTGGAGCCTAGCCCCACCTCTCCTCTCCCCCTCATTGCTAGGCATCTCAGGGGGGAAAGCCTGGGAAACTATGACATCACTGTTTTTCAGCCACAAAGATCCATTGTGAAGCCCCCTTCAGTATTTCATTCTAAAGGGCCAGATTGGGAGCCACTGCTAGTCTCCACACCAAACTGAGGCACAAGGGAAACAATATCCGCACCCAGGGATTCTGTCTGGGACTTGTCAGAGAAACAGAATCTGAACAATACTGTGAGAAAAATAAATAAATAAATAAATATATATATATATATATATATATATATAAAAAATAGAGCCTTTTGGTATTTGAAAATTCTCCCACTACATAATGAGGTTCATTCCTGTGGTGCGTAAACAAGTGGAATGAGTATCTCTCTGTAGAGACTTTTTATAATATGCTACCTCTGAAAAACTATTTTTATTACAACTGTACACAAAAAAGTGGTGTCTCTACAAAATGCAGCAAATTATCTCTGCTTTGGAATACTGTATGTACAATATGCTTAAAAAGCAAATAGTGTACAATCCAGCAATATTACACCTTGGAATCAGTAGCTAAATAAACAACAGATTTCTGACATATTACACCACTGGGAAAAAGGAGAGTGTAGTCCTCTGTCGAAGTAAAGAGGTAGGAGTGTGAGAGTGAATACCCAACTTGACCTTTGACTGCTGGAGGTCATAAGTCAGGGAGCTTGTCAGAGCTCTGAGATTGCAGAGAGGGGGGTTAGCTGCCAGGAGAGCTCCTTCCCATAGTTCTCCTCTTAACTCCTCTCGCTCGCTCCCTCCATCCATCCATGGATGGCTTTGCATGGACATTACAGCCTTTCATATCACCAATAATCCCTGAGAAATGGCTAAAGCTCAGAGGGATCCCTAATGGGAGCTAGATACTGTCTCCAAATCAAATCAAATTGTATTAGTCACATGCGCCGAATACAACAGGTGTACCTTACAGGGAAATGCTTACTTAAGAGCCCCTAACCAACAATGCAGTTTTAAAAAATACAGATAAGAATAAAAAATAAAAGTAACAAGTAATTATAGAGCAGCAGTAAAATAACAATAGCGAGACAGGGGGGTACCGGTACACCGGTTAGTTGAGGTAATATGTACATGATGGTATGGTTATTAAAGTGACTATGCATAGTGCTGCAATATTGTTTTTCACACAGTCCATAAACATTGTTTCTTAAAATAGACATTTCATACTTGAATGGAAAACAAAAATGTATCCTGTCGCTTTTTGCCTGTTGATTCTATACTGTTGGTGCCAGCATTTGGATCATAGTGATACAGTTTAGATTAGCTCTCAGTTCATTGAAATGACATTTTCTCGACGGTCTGCTCTACAGGGTGACAAGAACAATCCTGACATTTGAGAAATATTACTCCAGTGAGAGGAGATTCCTTTTGATAGAACTCAAATGAACTCTCAGCTTTGCGTCTCTGGAATGCATGAGTTGAATGCTGACATAAATTATATGTTTGGTAAAAAATGTCAATAAATCCATGCCAAATCATTAGTATAAAATAACGATATTCACTGGAACTTTGTTGCTCCCCTATTACCACAATAGTGTTTTCAGTGTCCAGAAGAAAAAATGATTGTTACTGAGTGATTCTTTTACATTTATTCCACACTCTAAAAATACATAAAAGAAACATGTCTTGTTATGGTCACATTAATAGTCATTACAAAAGACGTACATGCCGCCGTACACTCCTCAGAAATCTGAAATATTTCCTGCATCATTAACTGGCCTGAAAGTTTTTATTTGATGGTGCACATCTGTCTCTCAGCTGCAGTGGGCTATGTATTGTTCTTTGTCACTGTTAAGTGAATTCAGGTCATTGAGTCACTGATTTAATTTATTGAACTCAGTGAGAGCGGCTCGGAACTCTGGCTTATGTAATCTGAGGCCTTGACTGAAATCCAAGGGGGATGCCTATACTATAGTATTTTCAGGAGTTTTCTGATAATAACCCTGATGCCAGGTGTCTGCCAATGCTTACAATACAACTTTATTGTTCATGGTACAGTAAATCATGGAAATTTGTGTTCTGCTCTCATTACTCAACTCCCCCAGCTGAGATGACACACGAACAGTTGAGAGGAGCCCTGTGTATGAAGATAAGAGTGAGCACGTTTGTACATGAAGTACAGGTAAATACAGTGACATGACAAAACATCCAGTGCAACCCTTTAAATTAGCTGATTCATATGGAACTAGAATTCATAGCATTCCTCCTTGGTTTTTATAACAAAGACATATACTTATTCATGCAATGTTTGGTCAATGCTACAATCCAGAAACGAAGTGCATATGTGATCATATTGACTTGAAAGAGCCTGTACGTACAGAGGCTTATTAGCACAGCTCTTTTAGCAGTCACTTATCCATTTATGAGTAATACCACATTGAGAGAACCCGAGGAACACTCAACAAAGACCCTCTAAATCCCTGAGGGTTTTTCCTTCATCATACGAGATTGCTTAGAGCTCCCTTTCATGTTAGTGAATGTTAGTGAATAAAGTGACACTGGAGACCAAGCATATGCATTCTCAACTTCACTCAGAGTGGGAGAGTATAGTCCAAACACAGAGAATAGAGAAGTGTCAGAGGTTCAAATCAAATCAAATTTTATTGGTCACACACACATGGTTAGCAGATGTTAATGCGAGTGTAGCAAAATGCTTGTGCTTGTAGTTCTGACCATGCAGTAATATCTAACAAGTAATCTAACAATTTCACAACAACTAAGGAATGAATAAGAATATGTACATCGAAATATATGGATGAGCGATGGCCGAACGGCATAGACAAGATGCAGTAGATGGTATAGAGTACTGTATATACATATGAGATGAGTAATGTAGGGTATGTAAACATTATATAAAGTGGCATTGTTTAAAGTGACTAGTGATACATTTATTATTACATCCAATTTTTTATTATTACATCCAATTTTTTATTATTAAAGTGGCTTGAGATTTGAGTCAGTATGTTGGCAGTAGCCACTCAATGTTAGTGATAGCTGTTTAACAGTCTGATGTCCTTGAGATAGAAGCTGTTTTTCAGTCTCTCCGTCTCAGCTTTGATGCACCTGTACTGACCTCGCCTTCTGTATGATAACGGGGTGAACAGGCAGTGGCTCGGGTGGTTGTTGTCCTTGATGATCTTTTTGGCCTTCCTGTGACATCAGGTGGTGTAGGTGTCCTGGAGGGCAGGTAGTTTGTCCCCGGTGATGCGTTGTGCAGACCTCACTACCCTCTGGAGAGCCTCCCGAATGGCACCCTATTCCTATTATATTGGACTACTTTTGACCAGGGCCCATAAGGAATAGGGTGCCATTTGGAACACATCCTGAGTGTGACTATAGTTATCCAGACAGACACGCCATGGACCTCTGACACTCAGCAGAAGTAACATGAGTGGAAGCTCAAATTGTGCTAAATGGATGACCCCTGGATCAGAGGGGAGGGGCAGAGAAAAGGAGTGTCATCATGGCCCATTATGAGTGACCGCAGGGCTGTGGGACGCTGACAGATTACTATAATAGGGATGAACAGGACTGTTTGGTACAAACACATAGGGGTTCTTCATACTTAAAACCCTGAGATGAGTTACCAGATCTCACCCTATGTTCTATTGGGTTTTTATATGCCTCTATCGACAGTGTTCTTCTCTCATATCATTTGTTTAGCTGTAATAACATTATTTAATATAATATTGATGTATCTTATTTAGAACTTACCTATCTGTTTAAAGCTCCTGCAGTTTGAGATTGTTTTTGTACAAAGTTCCTGAGAAAAGATATCTCTGACCCTTTGCAGCACCATACAGCCACCTGCTGTGTGGGAGTGTTCTTTCCTTGACGTCAACACACACCCACGGACCTCTCAGACTCCACACTGACTAATCTACAGTATGTGTAAGAGATAGAACTTTAAATATGTAGGAGTACACAACTGTCTTAGCTTGATTAGCAAACTCAACTTATGTTTCATTGTTATGGCTTAACATGTAAAGAGTACCACAGGATGGTGTGCTTCTTGCAAATGTAAAATTGTAATTAAGATTTTTAAAAATTGTGTGACATGACCAGGAAAAACTGAGCCCTTATTATACCTATAGCTAGTTAGAAGAAACAGTTACAATACCATTATCTGTTCACCACTTTTCACAAAGAAAAAATCTGATGACTTTCCCAAACATATAGAGTACATGTAGCTGGCCTGGTGTTGGATGATGAGTTCTCAAGCATTGACCCAGACTTCCAGCAGATGACAAGCTCTGGTGCTCATCTCTCACACTTTCACTTGGGACAATGAATCAAAGATGGAGATGTGACACACAGGAACAGACACTCCCCATTCATTGGATAAGCATGCCTTACTGCTAAGAGTGGCTGGTGAAAGGAAGGTGATGATGGATTTTCAAAACTCCAGATGTATAGAACTGACCTGACTACAACTATGGTCTGAACAAACAAAGACGTATATATATAAGGGCACAAGGCGAGACTCAGATGCAGACACGGGAGGCAGATGGTTTGAATCTTTGATATTTATTAATAATCCAAAAGGTGTAGGCAAGAGAATGGTCGTGGACAGGCAAAAGGTCAAAACCAGTTCAGAGTCCAGGAGGTACAGTGTGGGAGGCAGGCTCGAGGTCAGGGCAGGCAGAATGGTCAGGCAGGCGGGTACAGAGTCCAGAAAACAGGCAAGGGTCAAAACCGGGAGGACTAGCAAAAGATAATAGAAAATGCAGAAGCACGGGAAAAACACGCTGATTGACTTGGAACATACAAGACGAACTGGCACAGACAGAAAACACAGGCTTAAATACCCAGGGGATAATGGGGAAGATGCGTGACACCTGAGGGCGTGGAGACAAGCACAAGGGCTGGTGAAATAGATCAGGGTGTGACAGTATATGCAATATAAGTGTGGAAAATACAAATGTATGATTTATCCAGAGAGCAGAGTTCTGTATCTACACTGTTAAAACATTCTAGGCTTTCTTCTCCCCCTCTTGGATATGGGATGTAGCAAAAGCTAACTTGTCAAATGTTGCCCAGCTAGAGCTGCCCCGGTCAACTGTAAGTGCTGTTATTATGAAGTGGAAACGTCTAGGAGCAACAACGGCTCAGCTGCGAACTGGTAGGCCACACATGCTCACAGTACGGGAAGTGCTGAAGCATGTAAAAATCGTCTGTCCTCGGTTACAACACTCACTACTGAGTTACAAACTGCCTCTGGAAGCCTCATCAGCACAATAACTGTTCGTCGGGAGCTTAATGAATTGGGTTTCAATAGCCGAGGAGCCACACAAGTATAAGATTACCATGCACAATGCCAAGCATTGGATGGAGTGGTGTAAAGCTCGCCGCCATTGGTCTCTGGATTGAATTAATTAAACAACCCTGCAGACTTCATTGTTGGTTTTGGGTAAAATTCAGGCATAACAGCAACCTCTTATGTTAAAGAAGAGATAGCCTAGTGGTTCGAGCGTTGGGTCAAATCCCTAAGCTGACAAGGTAAAATTCTGTCGTTCTGCCCCTGAACAAGGCAGTTAACCCACTGTTCCTAGGCTGTCATTGTAAATAAGAATAGGTTCTTAACTGACTTGCCTAGTTAAATGAAAGTTTAAAAAAAAATAAACCAAAAAGTTTAATGCACCATAAAGACACCTGTGCAGCGCGGAAGTGCTTGAAACAGTGTTTGAAACAGTGAATATGATTGGTTTAATATGTCTCGCTCAACTTGTCTTTAGATTTCAGAACTCCCTTTTAGTAAGGAATCACGAAGAGTCTCCTCATCCCTAAAATAAACCATGAGATCTGTTAGCGCTAGCGATATTAGGACTTCCGTGCAATGTAGATGTTCTATTTTCTCCCAAAAATGCAAAACAATTTGTATGTTGATGTAGTGCCCATCGGTTATCAATGTTTCAACCTCTGTATTGAGAAGTCATGTTTTTACCGTCATTTCCTGGTTATAAAGAGCGCCATAAACGACACTAACCATGAGCCTTAGCGTTTCTGCTGCCACAGAAATGACCTTGGGTTGTCACTAGTTACTACAGCCACAAAGTCATAAACCCCGCCCATTTCTACAATTTCTCTTAAAATTTGATATGAAACCTAACCCTAATCTTAACCTAACCTTAACCACACTGCTAACATTATGCCTAACCCTGACCTTAAATTATTTGTGGCTGTGGAAGCTAGAAGAAACCGACCACCTGTGTATCTGAAGCCATGATTGCGCTTCTGTTGTGGGTGTGGTAGCGAAGGAACCTTTCTTTATAATGGGGTGGTCCGGAGGGGTCATTTTTCCAACACCTGAAACAGCTTTTTCCTGCACTGTCGAGTCATAATTATTATGCCTAATTCTACTGTATTAATATATATATATATATATATATATATATATATATATATATATATATATATATATATATATATATATATATATATATATATATATATATATATATAGCAAAGGTTATCTAAGCATACCTCTTTACCTGTTCAATTGTCATGTTAATTAATGAGTCACATTGATTCTTTAAAACCTCTGGGACATGTGGGACGCTAACAACAAAGCATAACATTAGATTATGTTAGCACAGCGCCTAAACAAGAAAAACCACACAGCCATTTTCCAAGCAAGGAGAGGCGTCACAAAAACCAGAAATACAGCTAAAATTAATCACTAACCTTTGATGATCTTCATCAGATGACACTCCCAGGACTCAATGTTATACAATACATGTATGTTTTGCTTGATAAAGTTCATATTTATATCCATAAACCCCATTTTACATTGGCGCGGGATGTTCAAAAATTGTATTCCCACCAAAACTCCCGGTGAATGAGCACATCAATTTACAAAAATACTCATCATAAACGTTGATAAAATGTACAACAGTTATTGAAAGAATTATAGATACACTTCTCCTTAACCTGTTGGGGCTAGGGGGCAGTATTTGCACGGCTGGATAAAAAACGTACCCGATTTAAACTGGTTACTACTCTTGCCCAGAAATGAGAATAAGCATATAATTAGTAGATTTGGATAGAAAACACCCTAAAGTTTCTAAAACTGTTTGAATGGTGTCTGTGAGTATAACAGAACTCATATGGCAGGCCAAAACCTGAGAAGATTCCATACAGGAAGTGCCCTGTCTGACAATTTGTTCTCCTTCATTGGCATCTCTATCAAAAATACAGCATCTCTGCTGTAACGTGACATTTTCTAAGGCTTCCATTGGCTCTCAGAAGGCGCCAGAAAGTGGAATGACGTCTCTCCTGTCTGGGTGAAAAACAGCAGGAGATTTTGTGAGTGGTCAGGCTGAGAACAGTGACACTGGAGATGTGCGTTCATGTGAATTCTCCATTTTTTTCTTTCAGCCTTTGAATGAATACAACGTCGCCCGGTTGGAATATTATCGCTATTTTACGAGAAAAATAGCATAAAAATTGATTTTAAACAGCGTTTGACATGCTTCGAAGTACAGTAATGGAATATTTTGAAATGTTTTGTCACGAAATGCGCTCGCGCGTCACCCTTCGGATACTGACCTGAACGCACGAACAAAACGGAGGTATTTGAATATAACTATGGATTATTTGGAACCAAAACAACATTTGTTGTTGAAGTAGAAGTCCTGGGAGTGCATTCTGACGAAGAACAGCAAAGGTAATCCAATTTTTCTTATAGTAAATCTGAGTTTGGTGAGGGCCAAACTTGGTGGGTGTCAAATTAGCTAGCCGTGATGGCCGGGCTATGTACTCAGAATATTGCAAAATGTGCTTTCGCCGAAAAGCTATTTTAAAATCTGACACCGCGATTGCATAAAGGAGTTCTGTATCTATAATTCTTAAAATAATTTTTATGTATTTTGTGAACGTTAATCGTGAGTAATTTAGTAAATTCACCGGAAGTTTGCGAGGTCTTTCAAAAAGGCTTTACAGCGAAAGCAAAACATTAGATTATGTTAGGGGAGTACATGACAAAAACAACCACACAGCCATTTTCCTAGCAACTAGCATGCATCACAAATACCCAAAACACAGCTAAATGCAGCACTAACCTTTGACGATCTTCATCAGATGACACTCCTAGGACATTATGTTACACAATACATGCATTTTTTGTTCGAGAAAGTTCATATCTATATATAAAAACAGCATTTTACATAGGCGCGTGACGTTCAGAAAATATTTTCCCTCAAATACTGCCGGTGAATCAGCGCCACAATTTACAAAATTACTTGTCATAAACATTGATACAAAATTAAACTGTCATTCAAATAATTATAGATGAACATCTCCTTTATGCAAACGCTATGGAAGATTTCAAAAAAGCTTCACGAGGAAAGCACTCTCTAATGTTAAATTTCACTGCTATGCGGACGACACACAGCTGTACATTTCAATGAAACATGGTGAAGCCCCAAAATTGCCCTCGCTAGAAGCCTGTGTTTCAGACATAAGGAAGTGGATGGCTGCAAATTTTCTACTTTTAAACTCGGACAAAACAGAGATGCTTGTCCTAGGTCCCAAGAAACAAAGAGATCTTCTGTTGAATCTGACAATTAATCTGGATGGTTGTACAGTCGTCTCAAATAAAACTGTGAAGGACCTCGGCGTTACTCTGGACCCTGATCTCTCTTTTGAAGAACATATCAAGACTGCTTCAAGGACAGCTTTTTTCCATCTACGTAACATTGCAAAAATATGAAACTTTCTGTCCAAAAATGACGCAGAAAAATTAATCCATGCTTTTGTTACTTCTAGGCTCGACTACTGCAATGCTCTACTTTCCGGCTACCCGGATAAAGCAAAAAAAAAACTTCAGTTAGTGCTAAATACGGCTGCTAGAATCCTGACTAGAACCAAAAAATGTGATCATATTACTCCAGTGCTAGCCTCCCTACACTGGCTTCCTGTTAAGGCAAGGGCTGATTTCAAGGTTTTACTGCTAACCTACAAAGCATTACATGGGCTTGCTCCTACCCATCTTTCCGATTTGGTCCTGCCGTACATACCTACACGTACGCTACGGTCACAAGACGCAGGCCTCCTAATTGTCCCTAGAATTTCTAAGCAAACGGCTGGAGGTAGGGCTTTCTCCTATAGAGCTCCATTTTTATGGAATGGTCTGCCTACCCATGTGAGAGACGCAGACTCAGTCGCAACCTTTAAGTGTTTACTGAAGACTTATCTCTTCAATAGGTCCTATGATTAAGTATAGTCTGGCCCAGGAGTGTGAAGGTGAACGGAAAGGCTGGAGCAACGAACCGCCCTTGCTGTCTCTGCCTTGTCGGTTCCCCTCTTCCCACTGGGATTCTCTGCCTCTAACCCTTTTACAGGGGCTGAGTCACTGACTTACTGGTGTTCTTCCATGCCGTCCATGGGAGGGGTGTGTCACTTGAGTAGGTTGAGCCACTGACGTGGTCTTCCTGTCTGGGTTGGCGCCCCCCCCTTGGGTTGTGCCGTGGCGGAGATCTTTGTGGGCTATACTCGGCCTTGTCTTCGGACGGTAAGTTGGTGGTTGTAGATATCCCTCTAGTGGTGTGGGGGCTGTGCTTTGGCAAAGTGGGTGGGGTTATATCCTGCCTGTTTGGCCCTGTCCGGGGGTATCATCGGATGGGGCCACAGTGTCTTCTGATCCCTCCTGTCTCAGCCTCCAGTATTTATGCTGCAGTAGTTTATGTGTCGGGGGGCTAGGGTCAGTCTGTTACATCTGGAGTATTCTCTTGTCTTATCCGGTGTCCTGTGTGAATGTAAATATGCTCTCTCTAATTCTCTCTTCTCTCTTTCTTTCTTTCTCTCGGAGGACCTGAGCCCTAGGACCATGCCTCAGGACTACCTGGCATGATGACTCCTTGCTGTCCCCAGTCCACCTGGCCATGCTGCTGCTCCAGTTTCAACTGTTCTGCCTGCGGCTACGGAACCCTGACCTGTTCACCGGACGTGCTTGTTGCACCCTCGACAATTACTATGATTATTATTATTTGACCATGCTGGTCATTTACGAACATTTTAACATCTTGACCATGTTCTGTTATAATATCCACCCGGCACAGCCAGAAGAGGACTGGCCACCCCTCATAGCCTGGTTCCTCTCTAGGTTTCTTCCTAGGTTTTTGGCCTTTCTCAGGAGTTTTTCCTAGGGAGTTTTTCCCAGCCACCGTGCTTCTTTCACATGCATTGCTTGCTGTTTGGGGTTTTAGGCTGGGTTTCTGTACAGCACTGAGATTTCAGCTGATGTACGAAGGGCTATATAAATAAATTTGATTTGATTTGATTTGATCTTTGCAATAATCTGAGTACTGAGCTCAGAAAAATACACTAGGCTATACAGATAGCCGCCATCTTGGGGACATCTAAAATCATACATTGCATTAGAAATATTCCCTTACCTTTGATCATCTTCATCAGAAGGCACTTCCAGGGAATCCCAGGTCCACAACAAATGTTGTTTTGTTCGATAAAGTCCATAATTTATGTCCAAATAACTCCTTGTTGTTCGTGCGTCCAGTAAGCTACTCCAAGTGTAGAATGCGTGCGGACGATGTCGCGACGAAAAGTAAAAAGTTGTATTTACGTTCGTTCAAACATGTCAAACGTTGTAAAACATCAATCTTTAGGGCCTTCAGAACGTGAAGATTCAATAATATTTCAATCGGACGGTTCCTGTGTCTTGAAAAAGGTTTTGGAACGGGAGGATCCTCCCTCGTGAACGCGCCCCAAGAAGTGATGTCACCCCCTGCCTCAACAACTTCCCCTCCTTGTCATTCGGGCTCTGTTCATCGTAGAAGCTTCAAACAACTTTGTAAAGACTGTCGACATCTAGTGGAAGCCGTAGGAAGTGCACAATTATTACTACGTCACTGTCTATTCAATAAGAAACGACTTGAAGAGAGCCCATGCATCCAGATTTCCACTTCCTGGTAGTATTTCTCTCAGGTTTTTGCTTGCCATATGAGTTCTGTTATACTCACAGACACCATTCAAACGGTTTTAGAAACTTCAGAGTGTTTTCTATCCAAATATACTTATAATATGCATATCCTAGCTTCTGAGTTTGAGTAGGAGGCAGTTTAATATGGGAACATATTATTTCCGAAATTGTCAATACTGCCCCCTATCCGATCCGTGCGGCAACAGGTTAATGCAACCGCTGTGTCAGATTTTAAAATAGCTTTACGGCGAAAGCACATTTTTCAATATTCTGAGTACAGAGCTCAGCCATCAAAGCAAGCTATACAGTTACCCGCCAAGTTCTGGAGTCAACTAAACTCAGAATTAGTATTATAAATCTTCTCTTACCTTTGCTGATCTTCATCGGAATGCACTCCCAGGACTCCCACAATAAATGTTATTTTTGTTTGAAAAACTCCATATTTATGTCCAAATACCTCCGTTTTGTTCGCGTGTTCAGATCACTAATCCAAAAGCATAACGCGCGAGCGCAAAACCAGAGACGAAAAGTCAAATAGCTCCATTATCGTTCGTAGAAACATGTGAAACGATGTTTACAATCAATCCTTAGGTTCATTTTTTTAACATAAAACTTCGATAATATTCCGACCGGACAATAGCGTATTCATTACAGAGGAAAAAGAAGGAGCGGCGTGCCAGGGTGCTTGCGCAGTAAACAACTCACTGGTCCCAGGCAGTCCACTGATTGACTGAGCTCCTATTCTCTGCCCAGTAACAGTAGAAGCATGAAACAAGTTTGTAAAGACTGTGGACAGCCAATGGAAGCCTTAGGAAGTGCAAAATGACCCCACAGACACTGTAGTTTGAATAGGGATCAGATAGAAAAACTACAAGTCACTTCCTGGTTGGATTTTTTCTCAGGTTTTTGCCTGCCATATGAGTTTTGTTATACTCCCAGACATCATTCAAACAGTTTTAGAAACTTCAGAGTGTTTTCTATACAAATCTACTAATAATATGCATATCCTACCTTCTGGGCCCGAGAAGCAGGCAGTTTAATTTGGGCATGTGTTCATCTGAATTTCTGAATACTGCCCTCTGTCACCAAGAAGATAAGTAGAACATTCATATGAGCCTTAAAATCCAATTATAATCCAAAAGTAGTGTGAAATGCACTTATAAGCAACATGTACAGTTGAAATAGGAAGTTTACATACACTTATGTTGGAGTCATTAAAACTCATTTTTCAACCACCCCGCAAATTTCTCCACAACCACTCCACAAAATTTCAACAACTCCACAAAAAAGTTGGTTAGGACATCTATTTTGTGCATGACACAAGTAATTTGTCCAACAGTTGTTTACAGACAGATTTCATTTATAATTCACTGTATGACAATTCCAGTGGGTCAGAAGTTTACATACACTAAGTTGACTGTGCTTTAAAACAGCTTGGAAAATTCCAGAAAAGGATGTCATGGCTTTAGAAACTTCTGATAGGATAATTGACATCCTTTGAGTGAATTGGAGGTGTACCTGTAGATGTATTTCAAAGCCCACCTTCAAACTCACTGCCTCTTTGCTTGACATCATGGAAAAATCAAAAGAAATCAGCCCAAAAAAGTAGACCTCCAGAAGTCTGGTTCATCCTTGGGAGCAATTTCCAAATGCTTGAAGGTACCACGTTAATTTGAACAAACAATAGTATGCAAGTATAAACAACATGGGACCACGCAGCCGTCATACCGCTCAGGAAGGAGACGCGTTCTGTCTCCTAGAGATAAACATACTTTGGTGCGAAAAGTGCAAATCATCCCAGAACAACAGCAAATAATCTTGTGAAGATGCTGGAGGAAACAGGTACAAAAGTATCTATATCTACAGTAAAACAAGTCCTATATCGACATAACCTGAAAGGCCACTCAGCAAGGAAGAAGCCACTGCTCCAAAACCGCCATAAAAAAAGCCAGACTATGGTTTGAACTGCACATGGGGACAAGATCGTAGTTTTTGGAGAAACGTCTTCTGGTCTGATGAAACAAAAATAGAACTGTTTGGCCATAATGACCATCGTTATGTTTGGAGGAAAAAGGGGGAGGCTTGCAAGCCGAAGAACACCATCCCAACCATGAAGCACGGGGGTGGCAGCATCATGTTGTGGAGTGCTTTGCTGCAGGAGGGACTGGTGCACTTCACAAAATAGCTGGCATCATGAGAAAGGACAATTATGTGGATATATTGAAGCAACACCTCACGACATCAGTCAGGAAGTTAAGCTTGGTCACAAATGGGTCTTCCAAATGGACAATGACCCCAAGCATACTTCCGAAGTTGTGGCAAAATGGCTTAAGGACAACAAAGTCAAGGTATTGGAGTGGCCATCACAAAGCCCTAACCTCAATCCTATAGAAAATTTGTTGGCAGAACTGAAAAAGCGTGTGCAAGCAAGGAGGCCTACAAACCTGACTCAGTTACACCAGCTCTGTCAGGAGGAATGAGCCAAAATTCACCCAACTTTTTGTGGGAAGCTTGTGGAAGGCTACCCAAAACGTTTGACCCAAGTTTAAATTGTTTAAGTCGATGCTACCAAATACTAATTGAGTGTATGTAAACTTCTGACCCACTGGGAATGTGATGAAAGAAATAAAAGCTGAAATAAATCATGTTCTTTACTATTATTCTGACATTTCACATTCTTAAAATAAAGTAGTGATCCTAACTGACCTAAAAACAGGGAATTTTTACAAGGATTAAATGTCAGGAATTGTGAAAAACTGAGTTTAAATGTATTTGGCTAAGGTGTATGTAAACTTCCGACTTCAACTGTAAATAGAGGCTTTTTTGCTGGGGTTCTATTAGAACTCCCCCTTGTTCTGCCACCAACTTGTGCACATTGCTCTCGTGCGGCAATGTTTGTAAACACAGAAAGGGGTCTATAGCAGGTTTGATAAGTGCCCCCTTTTCTCTTTTGAATCCTTTTGTTTTTGTTTTTCTTTCATTGGTCATTCGTTCTAAATTTCCCCTTTCTTTTCTTCTGTTTGGGGTTGGGGTGAGAGTGGGAGCGTCTGTGTGTGTGTGTGTGTGTGTGTGTTGTATGGCTGGCAGAATGGCGTGTGTTTTTGATAGAGGATCATGTGTGGTGGATGGATCTCCCAGGCAGGCAGGCAGGCAGGCAGGCAGGCAGGCAGGCAGGCAGGCAGGCAGGCAGGCAGGCAGTCAGCTACAGCCCCTCCAGCCCTCTTGCAGCAGGGAGCAACAAACAATCCCATCTGGTCCACAGAAACCCAGTCATGTGGTACAGGCTGCCATGATGTTGTTTCTCTTCTTTCTCTCTCTTTTTAGAATTTCATCTCAAGCATTCATTCGCACTCTGTCAGTCCTACGTTAGATTGAAGGCAAGAAAAGATTAATAGTACAAAGCTGCTTTTAATTAATGCACAACAAAACAATTCTCTTAGATTGGGTTTAACCCCTAATCTCTCTGGTGGGTTTGGCATGAGCAAACCTTGTGATTTTAAATGGTACTTTAAGTTAAGTTATTACGCACATCTGGATAGATTGCAAATAACTTTAGGCCTACAGCATGTAAAGCTATTTGTGGTATAATCCCATTCTTGTCACTACAGCTAACATGTGAAGTCCCTTGTTGATGTTATCTTCAAATGAAACAACAGTTCAATATTTTAAGTTGCAGTCAACTGTTGATATCTGCTTTCCAGTTCTGCAGGCTTTAAGTCTAGGTTATTCACCTGTGCTTCACTAATGCCCTCTATCGGTGATATTGTAAACTAATTGCATGCTTCCTATAATCTTTGCCCAGGGTTGTGAAATCCTGGGAATTTACAAAATGGGAAAAATGTGTGGGGATTTTATGCACACCGACTGACACTTTTATTTTCTTTGTCATCAAATAAGACATACTCTTCCAAACAAATAATAAGAGGCTTTATTTAGGTTTTGAACTTCAATGAAATAGCCTAATATTGTACGTGCAGCCTACTTTGTAATATTGCTAAAATTATCCATCCAATGAACAAAATTATGATTTAACAAAATGATCAATTTCAAATGATTTCAAATTATTATCTGACCCACTCCTCCAAAAAATTTACTTATTTAGCTCACTGTCCTTATTTGGTTATTTTTTCATCCTTAGTTGCTCATGCAGACATGTCCATAATTACCTCCTTTGTATCACTGTGAAACTAGTGTGATGAACCCTTCTGTATTTCTGGCTCAAAATGGTTTAGGTTCACCCTGATAGCCACCAATTTCTCCACTCTGTTGTTTTTTAGACTGTTGCACACCTTTCTTTGGGTTTTCCCAAAGAGTGCTCTGTGGTGCCCAGAGGCTGTTGGTGGGATTTGAAGGATCCCAGAGGCGGTTGGTAACAGGGCCTCAGACGCACATAGCCCCTTCCACCAGAAGAATGGAGAAATGTGCTGGCATGATTGCCATATCCCATCTCCATTCCAAAGGCCTTGCTTGAAAGAGAACCTTGCCAGACTTGCCAAAAAACTTTGCCTTCTTAAAGATTGAGGTGGTGTGAGGGTAGAAATCACATGGTATGCGCTGTTGATCTGTTGATCTGTTCTCCAGAAAGTATTTGTTTCCCAATATGCTTTGGATCCAGCATGTATGTTGCTGCGTGAATTGGCTTGACACAAAACTCTTCACACATCTCCACAAATCGAACAACTGCCGTCTCCTATTTCTTGAGCTGCAAGGCTGAGGGGAGGGCAATGCTGATTTTGTCTTTTAAAATCAGCAAAATGCCTGAGAACATCTGACAAGACAGCATCCTGTACTTCAATCTGATCAATGGCAGATGTGAGAGTAGTGTCAGAGTGCAAACCACTCTCTCCCAAAACACATCATCAAGCAGTATTTTTCTGATGGAGATTTCAATATCCACAGACTGTGATCTTGCCATCTCTTGCAGAGACTCCTTGTCCTTCAGAAGGCTGCTGTACATGGTGATAATCCCAACCCATCCAGTGTTGCAGGGCAGCTTTAGTGTGGAGTTATTTGTCTTTGTATTTTGCTTGCTATAGGTTGCTGCCAGTTCCTATTTGCTCTTGACATCCTGTACAACTTGCTTGGCTGTCTTGTACAGCGTTTCCATTGTGTGCAATCTTATGTCTTTGATGAGTAGGTTAAGCCCATGAGCTGTGCACCCAATAGGTGTAATGTGAGGGTAGGCCTCCTCCACTTGTGGACAGGCAGCCTTCACGTTTGCGCCACTGTCAATAACAACAGCAAACATTTTATGTGGTCCAACGTCATTGATGACAGCTTTCAGCTCATCAGCAATGTTCACGCATGTGTGTGTGTTGTCCCTTGTGTCTGTTGTCTTGAAAACCAATGGTGGAATAGTGGAGACTATGTAGTTTGATGCAATCCCCTCGTATATCTCACCTCTCAGAGATAACAGCAACATTATTGTTTCCTTCTCCTATGTTGAACTCAGCTTCCAGCAAACTAGTAGACAGAGCATCTCTGTTGGGAGGAGAGTATCCAGGGCAAATAATATTGAAAAATCTCTTCCAGTACACATTCTCTGTGAGCATGAGGGGTGAGCCTGTGGCATATACAGCTCGAGCCAGGCACTCATAGGCATTCTTGTGGCTATGGTCTTCCATCGTATGGCAGAACAATGGTTCTTGGGAGTTTTGATATAATGTTGCATTTTTGCATTTGGTTAAATGCACCTGCAACTTTGTGGCATTCTTTACGTATTGCTTTGCACAGTAGTTGCACATGTACACAGTCTTCCCATCTAGAGGCGAAAGGAACGCACACAAATTTAGGCGAGGTGCTGGCTAGCGGAGTAGAACACTTGAAAAATGTAAGGATAGCCGCACACTCTAGGAGCTCAGATGCAATAATTGAATGACCGAATAACCAACATTTCAACAGACAAGCTGTCTTCATCAGGGTATAATGACAAACACTGCAAGGTGACTAGTTTATATAGTGTCAAAGGACATACATAGGTGTCTGTAATCATGGCCGGGTGTGGCCTGATATCATTGGTTCATTCTCAGATATAAAAATAACATACCAAAAACATGTATGGATAGCAATACAATTTGTCTACAAAGGCCTACAACCATTTACAATAGCAAAATCACAATAATTACAAGAATGGCTTAAGATCAAAATCTACATTGAAACCCAAGGTAGCAAGTCTTTAAATTAAAGATCCAGGCAGCCTCTCGTTTCAACAATAAATTGCCGAGGTCACCCCCTCTCCTAGGGAGGGTGACATGTTCGTTGCCGATATAACGTAGGGACGAAATCGAGTGGTTTGCTTCCAAAAAGTGGGCCGCAACTGGGTAAGTCAAGTTTTTGCACCTAATTGCGCTACGATGCTCCGAGATTCATACTTTTAATTTGCGCTTTGTTATACCCACATCATTTTTACCACAAGGACAAGTTATAAGATAAATAACTGCCTTAGTGGAGCACGTGATAACACTTTGATTGGGATCTGTTTCCCTGTTTGGTGGTGTTTAAATCAAATCAAACTTTATTTGCCACATGCGCCGAATCCAAGTGTAGACTTTACCGTGAAATGCTTACTTACAAGCCCTTAACCAACAGTGCAGTTCTAGAAGGAGAAAATATTTATCAAGTAGGCTAAAATAAAAAGTAATAATAAAAAGTAACACAATAAGAATAACGAGGCTATATACAGGGGCACCGGTACCAAGTCAGTGTGCTGTGGTACAGACTAGTTGAGGTAATCTGTACATGTAGGAGGGGGAGAAGTGACTATATATAGGTAACAAACAAACAGCGAGTAGCAGCAGTCTACAAGGGGGGGGGTGTCAATGTAAATAGTCCAGTGGCGATTTTTATGAATTGTTCAGCGGTCTAATGGCTTGGGGGTAGAAGCTGTTGAGGAGCCTTTTGGTCCTAGACTTGGGCGTCCGGTACCGCTTGTCGTGCGGGAGCAGAGGAAACAGTATAACTTGGGTGACTGGAGTCTGACAATTTTATGGGATTACCTTTGACTCCGCCTATTATATACAGTTGAAGTCGGAGGTTTACATACACCTTAGCCAAATAGATTTAAACTTCCGACTTCAAATGTAGGTCCTGGATGGCAGGAAGCTTGGCCCCAGTGATGTACTGGGCCGTTCGCACTACCCTCTGTAGCGCCTTACGGTCAGATGCCGAGCAGTTGCCATACCAGGTGGTGATGCAAACGGTCAGGATGTTCTCAATGGTGCAGCTGTAAAACCTTTTGAGGATCTGGGGGCCCATGCCATATCTTTTCAGTCTCCTGAGGAGGAAAAGGTTTTGTCGTGCCCTCTTCACGACTGTCTTGGTATGTTTGGACCATGATTGTTCGTTGGTGATGTGGACACCAAGGTACTTGAAACTCTTGACCCGCTCCACTACAGCCCCGTCGATGTTAATGGGGGCCTGTTCGGCCCGCCGTTTTCCTGTAGCTCACGATCAGCTCCTTTGTCTTGCTCACATTGAGGGATAGGTGGTTGTCCTGGCATCACGCTGCCAGTTCTCTGACTTCCTCCCTATAGGCCGTTTCATCATTGTCGGACACTATTGTGTCATCAGCAAACATGATGGTGTTGGAGTCATGTTTGGCCACACAGTCGTGGGCGAACAGGGAATACAGTAGGGGACTAAGTACACACCCCTGAGGGGCCCCAGTGTTAAGGATCAGTGTGGCAGACATGTTTTTGCCTACTCTTACCACCTGGGGGCGGACCGTCAGGAAGTCCAGGATCCAGTTGCAGAGGGAGGTGTTTAGTCCCAGAGTCCTTAGCTTAGTGATGAGCTTTGTGGGAACTATGGTGTTGAACGCTGAGCTGTAGTCAATGAACAGCATTCTCACATAGGTAACTCTCACCTTTTGTCCAGGTGAGAAAGGGTGGTGTGGAGTGCGATTGAGATTGCGTCATCTGTGGATTTGTTGGGGCGGTACGTGAATTGGAGTGGGTCTAGGATGTCTGGGAGGATGCTGTTGATGTGAGCCATGACCAGCCTTTCAAAGCACTTCATGGCTACCGACATGAGTGCCACGGGGTGGTAATCATTTAGGCAGGTTACCTTCGCTTCCTTGGGCACAGGGACTATGGTGGTCTGCTTGAAACATGTAGGTATTACAGACTCAGTCAGGGAGAGGTTGGTCCGTGCATGCTTTGAGAACACGTCCCGGTAATCCGTCTGGCCCAGCGGCTTTGTGAATGTTGATCTGTTTAAAGGTTTTGTTCACGTCGGCTAATGAGAGCGTCATCACACAGTCATCCAGAACAGCTGGTGCTCTCGTGCATGCTTCTGGGTTGCTTGCCTCGAAGCGAGCATAAAAGGTATTTAACTCGTCTGGTAGGCTCGCGTCACTGGGAAGCTCGCGCCTGGGTTTCCCTTTGTAGTCCATAATAGTTTTCAAGCCCTGCCACATCCGACGAGCATCAGAGCCGGTGTAGTAGGATTCAATCTTAATCCTATATTGACGCTTTGCTTGTTGGATGGTTCGTCTGAGGGCATAGCAGGATTTCTTATAAGCGTCCGGATTGGTCTCCCGCTCCTTGAAAGCGGCAGCTCTAGCCTTTAGCTCGATGCGGATGTTGCCTGTAATCCATGGCTTCTGGTTGTGATATGTACGTACTGTCACTGTGGGGACAACGTCATCAATGCACTTATTGATGAAGCCGATGACTGAGGTGGTGTATTCCTCAATGCCATTGGATGAATCCTGGAACATATTCCAGTCTGTGCTAGCAAAACAGTCCTGTAGTGTAGCATTCGCGTCATCTGACCACTTCCGTATTGAGCGAGTCACTGGTAGTTCCCGCTTTAGATTTTGCTTGTAAGCAGGAATCAGGAGGATAGAATTGTGGTCAGATTTGCCAAATGGAGGGCGGGGGAGAGCTTTGTATGCATCTCTGTGTGTGGAGTAAAGGTGGTCTAGGATTTTTCTTCCCTGGTTGCATGTGACATGCTGGTAAAAATTTGGTGAAACTGATTTAAGTTTGCCTGCATTAAAGTCCTGGGTGAGCATTTTCTTATGGCCTTATAGAGTTGGTTGAGAGCGGTCTTAGTGCCAGCTTCGCTTTGTGGTGGTAAATAGACGGCTACGAATAATACAGATGAGAACTCTTGGTAAATAGTGTGGTCTACAGCTTATCATAAGGTACTCTACCTCAGGCGAGCAATACCTTGAGTCTTCTTTAATATTAGATATCGCGCACCAGCTGTTATTGACAAAAAGACACACACCCCCACCCCTCGTTTTATCAGAGGTAGCGTCTCTGTTCTGCTGGTGCATGGAAAATCCCGCCAGCTCTATATGGTCCGTTTCTTTGTTCAGCCACGTCTCGTTGAAACATAAGATGTTACAGTTTTTAATGTCCCATTGGTAGGAGAAGCTTAATATTAGGTCATCAATTTTATTTTCTAACGATTGCACATTAGCAAGGAGAATGGTTGCCTCCGGCTTCTCAGAAGGATCCCCGATCTAAGTCTCCTTTTCCGGCGTCTTTTCTTCAAGCAAAAGGCGTGGTTCTGGGCCTGTTGCAGTGAAAGCAGTATGTCCTTCTCGTCGGACTCGTTAAAGTAAAAAGTTTCTTCCAGTCCGCAGTGAGTAATCGCTTTTCTGTTATTTTCGGTCATACAAGACGGTAGCAGCAACATTATGTACACAATAAGTAAAAAAATAAGTTACACAAAACACACAAAAAATAGACATTGTGCAGGGATATCTTGGGGTGGTAAATCAGAGTTTACCAGTTGATCTGAGATTTCTGCCCCGCGAGAATACGATCAAGGGAGGGTCCGAAAACGCATTACCGACACTGTCAGAGCTTAGAATATGCCAATGTTTGTGAACGATTCCCTTAATTTGTTCAGAGCACTTTGAATGGTGGGTAGTTAGAACACATGAATGCTTATTTTTGCGAGACTGTCCTTGAAAAAGATAATGTCTCAGTTTGTTTTGAATTTTTTCAATGGCAGTATTAATCTGACCATTTTTGTATCCCCTCTCCTTGAATTTTCTTTGCGTCTCAGACATATTTCTGTCGAAATCTGATTGTTTTTTGCAAATTCTTTTGATTCGACAGAATTGGCTGTAGGGCAAACAGTTTTTTAAGGGAAGCGGGTGACAACTATCAGCCCTCAAACTGCTACGATCAGTAGGTTTCCTGTAAAGATTCGTGGATAGAACATTATCCTCACACACGATCAATAGATCAAGGAAACTGATTTGACGTGTGTCAGATTGCATAGTAAATCTAAGATGCTTAGAACAAGAGTAAAGAAAAGCATGGAATGCCTGGAGCTGTTTTGCAACAACCCTCCATAGAACAAAAATGTAATCAATATACCGTTTCCAAATAATGTTAGGCAAGAAAACATTTTTGAGAGGATTGAAAATGGACTGTTTCTCCATGTAACCCACATACAAATTAGCATAGTTAGAAGCCATTGGGATCCCATAGAAGTACCCTTCATCTGAATAAATAAATCATTTCGAAACATGAAGTAGTTGTGTGTGAGTACTATTTCAGCCAATGTTATAATGCGTGCACTGGAAGGTAGTTCATTAGGGTTACGTTGCAGAAGAAAACGTTTACATAGCTTCAATACCGCCCTCGTGTGGAATATTCGTGTATAACGACTCAACATCAAAAGTAACTAACAAAGTATTATCAGGGAGAGGATCAAGAGATTCAGTTATAGAGATCATACTGCTGCTGTCCTTTACAAGGAGGGGAGCTGTTCTGCGAGTGGTCTAATAAATAAATAAAAAAATCAACAAAAGTCGATAGAGGGGCCGTTACTGCATCAATACCCGCTACAATAGGGCGCCCTGGAGGTGTTGTAACATTCTTGTGTAATTTCGGCAAAGTATAGAAAGTAGCAATTTTAGGGTGTTGAATAGCCAAAAAGTTGTGTTCTTTTTTGGTTATCTGACCAGAATTTAAATACCCATCTAGGACAGTAAAGATAGTGTTCTGAAATTGGGCAGTGGGGTCACTTCTGGTTTTCTTGTAAAAGGTGTTGTCAAGCAGTTGTCTATAACACTCATTTACATAAAATGTCCTATCCATGAGTACAACCGACCCACCCTTATCAGCAGGGCAGGTAAGGACTGACGTATCGGATTGTAAATCAAGCAAAGCTTGTTTTTTATCCTGAGGTAAATTATGTAAAGATATGTACTCCTGTTTGTTCTTAAGGAGATGAGCAACATCTTTTTCAACGAGTCCGCAATATGTCTCAATAGAGTGATTGCGATTGGCTGGAGGTACAAAATAACTCTTACTTCTAAAAGGAGTCGGAGTGTGTGTAGGTGAGCAACCTACATGTTCAGTAGAAATATCACAACATAGTCTTCCCATCGTCATTAATGGCTGGGGTGAAATGCTTCCACACATCTGGTACTAAACATGCCATTCTTACACCCTTAAAAATAAAGGGGGAAATAATCATGAATGTTTAAATTACACATAACAGCATGAAACAACATAACATTTTAAAGGTAGCCTACAGCAGGGTTTCCCAACCCCCTCTTCAGGCCGACAGACCTTTTACAAGACTTTGACTAATTGAATCAGGTGTGCCAGTTTAGGGTTAAAACAAAAATGTGAATGGGGTGTGAGGGGGACTCAGGAGATACCCTTGGCTACAGTATCAACAGGGAAAAAAAATCAAAAACAATAAGTGGAGGTATGATTAATTAAAAAAAAAAAAATATATATATATATATATATATATATATATATATATATATATATATATATATATATATATATATATATATATTCAGCCTGTGCGGAACTAGCTAAGTGTGTAATGCTGCGTTCATAAGCAAATGGGAATGTGGTAATTACCAGTTGTGAAGTAAATACCGAATTCACGTGCTGGAAGTCATTGAGAAACGCTGATTGGCTAATGGCCAAAAAGCGTGTCAACCATAAACTAAAAGTACAGCTATTATGCTTGTAAAGAAATTATAGTAATTTTATCAAGGTAATTTAATTATAGGTGGGGCTGGGGTTTAGAATTGTCCCGTGCGAGAGAGGCAGGTTGAGGTTTCCAGGGTTAGAGTAATGCAGAAGTTGTCATATGCTGAGGCAGTGTCTATGGCTACGTCTATCGACAGTTGTCGCAGTGACATCATGAACATTCTATTGAAATGGTTACTTGCATAGTGGAGTCTTTTCTTTAGACATGTAGCTAGCCAGCTAGCTAAACAATGAACTATAATCCCAACTCATAACATTGCTACCCTGCATGAATCTACAGGTAGCTAGCTAACATTAAGCTAGAACTAGTATTGCAAATGGCTCTGAGATATTAATAATATTACTACACAGATCACACACGTAACATTAGCTAGCTAACAGTACACTAACTTGAAATGAAAACAACTTTCTGACAAAATTAGAAATGTGTAATATTTGAAAAACTCACCCGTATACATGGTTGGCTTTAGTTTGAAGATGTAATCCGGAGACAGGTGTTTTATACAACAGCCTTCCGTGTTCTCTCTTTTCTAAGGAGATGGAGAATTTTCTCCATCTCCTTAGCTGTCACACTCTAATTCCACTGATTTCAAAACTCGGTCCTCCAGAAATTTTAGCTCAACACTTACGCAGTTCTACTATGTGATATCTTATTTAAAAAAAACATTAGAAAGGATTACCTACACATACTGACCAGCTCATGTTATAGACAGAAGTGTGCTACATGGCAAACCAATCTGAACTCCTCTCATGGCATGTCCAGCCCACTTATTATGTTGCTTTCTTTTTCCGTGGCTAAACCAACTAGGCTCGTAATTTAACAATTGTAATCGTATTTACAGATGGCATACAAGTTTGTTATTAAGGCACATGAAAGTTCATGTTCCAGAAGGCATTTCTGCCCCCCAAAAAATGCATTTGAAAAAAAAAAAAACTTTACGTTCAAATGGCTCTCCTGTGAAATAGTGACAAACGACATACGTCTAGTTTCCTGAAACGAGTCACATATTACCATTCACTTTGTTACTTTCACTAGTCTCCATATCTATTTACTTCAACTAGGACTCCCTTCTTCCCAATAGAAAGGCCTTCTCAATCACTACTGCTAATACACAAGGATCACTCTCAAACAATGTTCTGCTTTCACCCCTATTGTAAGGTTTAAAACAAAACATGAGAACTTGATCCGTATTGGAATGCATTGTTTTCATTTTAGTCTTCCCTAACAATGTTACTCTCAATATTTCTTACCAATTTCTGTTGGATATTCACTTTCTGCTTCACACTTGAATGTCTATTATTTTGAGATTGATAAATTTGGCGCATTACATGTTAAATATATTGGCTAATTCAGAAGGGAAGATAAAAAAGGAAGCTCCCTCCAAAGTTTAAAGTAGCTCTCGAGACTAGAGTCTCTTTCAACAACAATAGCTTAAGGCTCTTTTCTTGAGTCATCTTGAGGAACTGTGCACACTTTGGAGAGGCATGTGGCCACTTGGAGACACCAGTTAGACCTCTCATTAAAACCCTGGTCATCGTTTTGTCTTAAACGATGACCAGGCAGCAAAAAGGTCCTACCCCAACTTTTCATGCAACATTATTTTGTTAAAATATATTGGATCTCTGAGAAATTAAGCTTATTGACTGCACCCAAATTGGCCATTTTCATTTATAGCATTCATATAATATTCAATAAACATAGTACCTAAAATCTGATTTGGACTAAACGTTGCTTTTTTTCTCCCCCTAACAATGAGTTAGACATGAATACAAAGAAATGGTCAAAAAACATTCCTGGTTTTAGGTGATTATTTTTAAAGCCCGCCCCCCCATTGTTAAAAACTTCTTAGGGATCAAATCCCTTTAGTGGGATCGATTTGACAACATCCGGTGAAATGGCAGAGCGCCAAATTCAAATTAAATTACTATAAATATTTAACTTTCATGAAATCACAAGTGTAATACATAAAAATAAAGCATAACTTCTTGTTAATCCAGCCACCATGTCAGATTTCAAAAAGGATTTACAGCAAAGCAAACCATGCGATTATCTGAGGACAGCACCCCGCATACAAATGCATGACAAACATTTTTCAACCAGGGAGGTGCGACATGAAAGTCAGAAATAACGATATAATTCATGCCTTACCTTTGAAGATCTTCTGTTGGCACCCCAATATGTCCCAGAAACATCACAAATGTTCCTTTTGTTCGATAAACTCCTTCTTTATATCCCCAAAATGTCCATTTATTTGGCGCGTTTGATTCAGAAAAAACACCGGTTCCAACTCGCCCAACATGACTACAAATTATCTAATAAGTTACCTGTAAACTTGGTCCAAACAACTTTCCTAATCCATCCTTAGGTATCCTAAAACGTAAATAATCAATCAAATTTAAGACGGAATATACTGTGTTCAATAGCGGATAAAATCAAAGTGGCGCGAGCTCCAGGTCGAGCGCGCACCAAACAAGAGTCCACATGGCTTGACACTCATTCTGAATAGCCGTACTTCTTCATTTCTCAAAGAAAAAACATCAACCAATATCTAAAGACTGTTGACATCTAGTGGAAGCCATAGGAACTGCAACGAGGTGCCTCATAAATCTAGTTTCACATAGAAAACACTAGAAAACACAGACAACTCAAAACTAAAATTTCCTGGATGGTTTGTCCTCGGGGTTTCGCCTGCCAAATAAGTTCTGTTATACTCAGAAATTATTTTAACAGTTTTATAAACTTTAGAGTGTTTTCTATCCAAATCTAGCAAATTATATGCATATCCTTGCTTCTGGGCCTGAGTAGCAGGCAGTTTACTTTTGGCACGCTTTTCATCCGGACGTGAAAATACCGCCCCCAGCCCAAAGAGGTTTAAAAGGAATACTTCACCCAAATTACATATTTAGTTCTTACCCTGAAGAAGTCTATAGGCCCAGATGTGACAGCAACCCACGCTTTGGTTTTGTTTACCTGACCACTGTTTCAAATGCTAACTTTTTTGTGCCACAAATGAGAACTGATACTAGGGATGGGCATTTCACAATTTTTGACTGTTCGACTATTCGCATTGTCGCCCACAATGGAAAGAAATATGTGCACATTTATCTATATGCCTAATCCAACAGTGCGCGACAACGCCTAATTTATCATAACCATTACACGTAACGAATTAGAATTGCTCAATTGCCCCATATATACTGAGTATACAAAACATTAAGAACACCTGCATTTTCCATGACATAGACTGACATGATGAATCCAGGTGAAAGCTATGATCTTATTGATGTCAAATCCCCTTCAATCAGTGTAGATGAAATGGAGAAGAAAGACTAAAGGCGGCTTTTTAAGCCTTGAGACAATTGAGACATGGATTGTGTGTGTGTGTGTGTGTGTGTGTGTGTGTGTGTGTGTGTGTGTGTGTGTGTGTGTGCCTTTCATAGGTTCACTACCTACCCTCCAAGACACCAGCACCCGATGTCACAGGAAGGCCAAAAATAATCATCAAGGACATCAACCACCCGAGCCACGGCCTGTTCACCCTGCTATCATCCAGAAGGCAAGGTCTGTACAGGTGAATCAAAGCTGGGACCAAGAGACTGAAAAACAGCTTCTATCTCAAGGCCATCAGACTGTTAAATAGTCATCACTAGCCAGGTTCCACCCGGTTACGCAACCCTGCACCTTAGAGGCTGCTGCCCTATAGACTTGGAATCACTGGCCACTTTAATAATGGAAGTCTAGTCACTTTAATAAATGTTTACATACTGCTTTTCTCATATGTTTATACTGTATTCTGTTCTACAGTATTTTAGCCAATGCCACTCCAACATTGCTCAATTTAATATTTATATTTTTCTTAATTCCATTATTTTACTTTCAGATGTGTGTATTGTTGTGAATTGTTAGATACTACTGCACTGTTGAAGCTAGGAACACAAGCATTTTGCAACACCCGCAATAACATCTGCTAAATATGTGTATGCGACCAATAAAAATTTGAAAAGATTTTTGCCTTTGAACAGGGTATGGTAGTAGGTGCCAGGCGCACCGGTTTGTGCCAAGAACTGCAACACTGCTGGGTTTTTAACGCTCAACAGTTTCCAGTGTGGTCGACCACCTAAAGGATATCCAGCCAACTTGATAGAACTGTGGGAAGCATTTAGAGTCCATGCCCCGACGAATTTAGATGCAACTCAATATGGGAAGGTGTTCTTAATGTTTTGTACACTTAGTGCATATCTGGGGAAGGGTGTTGAAAGTTTCCAAGAGCACAGTGGTCTCCATCATTGGGAAATAAAAAAAATATGGAACTACCTAGACTCTGCCTAGAGCTGTCTCTCCGACCAAACTGTCACGTCCTGACCAGTATAAGGGTTATTTGTTATTGTAGTTTGGTCAGGACGTGGCAGAGGGTATTTGTTTTATGTGGTTCGGGGTGGTGGTTTATGTAGTAGGGCGTTTGATTTATTATTTCCGGGTTTTGGTTTATGTTCTATGTTCTTTCTGGGTTGGTGTATTTCTATGTGTAGGTTAATGGGGGGTTGGACTCTCAATTGGAGGCAGGTGCTTTCTCGTTGCCTCTGATTGAGAGTCCTATATATGGGTAATTGTTTGGTTTAGTGTTTGTGGGAGATTGTTTCTTGTTTTGCCTGTGTGAGCATTACAAGTCTGTTGTGTTGTTCGTGAGTTCGTTGTTTTGTTCTTTTGGTGTTCACTTTGATTTCAAATAAATATCAAGATGAGCATCCACATTCCTGCTGCGTTTTGGTCCTCCATTCCAGACGACAACCGTGACACAAACTAAGCAGCCAGGCAACAAGGACCTTGGTCAGGGAGGTGACCAAGGACCCAATGACCATTCAAACAGAACTATAGCTGAGATGGGAGAACAGCAAAAAGGCACAGGAAAGACTCAGAGCATTAGGCAAAAGATTCTGGGGTGTGATGAGATAAAAATGTAACTCTTTGGCCTGAATGCAAAGCGCTATGTCTGAAGAAAACCAGGCACAGCTTATCATCCATCTTCCATCTCTACCGAGAGAGAGAGAGCGCCGTACTGGATGGCCGTCGTTTTGCAAGCTCCAATCCAACTTTGCTATTTTGTGATTCTTTTGTAGTTTATTTTTACTTTCTTTTCTTGAAATGTATAATTTCTTTCAACCGAACCAACTTTTGAACATCAGATCGGCAGTTTCCTCAATTCCGACTTCAACTCATCTGCCCTGTGCTCTTTCTGTAATTCTGACCCGATTTTCGGGCTACCCATGAGGAAATGCCGATGTTACAGTGGCAAGAAAGGGGGGATCCTGGCGAGGTGCAGGGAGAACTGGCCACCTCTTCCCACCATTCTACTGGCCAATCACTTGATAATAAGATGGATTACCTCTGATCGCGGCTTTGCTACCAACGGGACTCTCGAAACTGCAATTTTCTCTTCTTTTCTGAAACAAAATACCCCCATTGCTATCCAACTCAATGGATTCTCCATTCACCGATCCGACAGGACAGTGGAGTCGGGGAAATCAAGGGAGGGGGGGTGAGTTTGCCTCTTCCTCAACAACAACTGATATGCTGCCTCGAGCACGGCTGAAGTGTCAACCCATTGTTCACCAGTCTTGGAATACCTGATGGTCAAATGCTAATCCTTTTACCTCCTGAGGGAGTTTTCAGCTGTTATCGTGACTGTTGGATACATTCCACCTCGGGACAAGAACAAGCTGGAGCTTAACGAACTGTATGAGACTATAACCAAGCAGGAAAACTTACATCCAGGAGGCTGCTTTTCTGGTTGCCGGCGATTTTAATTCTGAGTCATTAACCTCTTATGGCTAGGGGGCAGTATTTTCACGGCTGGATAAAAAACGTACCCGATTTAATCTGATTATTAGTCCTGCCCAGAAACTAGAATATGCATATAATTATTACATTTGGAGAGGAAACACTCCAAAGTTTCTAAAACTGTTTGAATGGTGTCTGTGAGTATAACAGAACTCCTATGGCAGTCAAAAACCTGAGATGGTTCTGTTCAGGAAGTACCCTGCATGACCATTTATTTGCTTTCTTTGACATCTCTTCCAAAAACTAAGGATCTCTGCTGTTACGTGACACTTCCCACGTCACCAAAGGAGTCTCAGAGCCCACGAAAAACAGGAATGACGTAATTCAAAGCCCTGGCTGAAACAAAGGAGAGCAAAAGCTAAGTGGTCACTCAGTGGACTAAGCCTTACGCTCGCGACCCGCCCCGCCCCCGGCTTTCGGTTTTTCCCTCAGTATACAGACAGGCAGATTCCCGGTCGGAATATTATCGCTTTTCTACGAGATAAATTGCATAAAAATTGGTTTTAAACAGCGGTTGACATGCTTCGAAGTACGGTAATGGAATATTTAGAATTTTTTTGTCACATTCTGCGCCATGCTCGTGGCCGAGATTTAGCGTTGGGATAGTGTCTAGAACTCACGAACAAAACGTCTTGATGGAACATAACGATGGATTATTTGGGACCAAACCTACATTTGTTATTGAAGTAGAAGTCCTGGGACTGCATTCTGACGAAGAACAGGAAAGGTAAGAACATTTTTCTTATAGGAAATGTGATTTTGGTGAAGGCTAAACTGGGTGAGTGTCTAAATAGCTAGCCCGTGATGGCTGGGCTATGTACTTAGATTATTGCAAGATTATTGCAAAATGTGCTTCATCCGAAAAGCTATTTTAAAATCGGACATATCGAGTGCATAGAGGAGTTCTGTATCTATAATTCTTAAAATAATTGTTATGCTTTTTGTGAACGTTTATCGTGAGTAATTTAGTAAAATCACCGGAAGTGTTCGGTGGGAATGCTAGTTCTGAACGTCACATGCTAATGTAAAAAGCTGGTTTTTGATATAAATATGAACTTGATTGAACAGACATGCATGTATTGTATAACATAATGTCCTAGGTGTGTCATCTGATGAAGATCATAAAAGGTTAGTGCTGCATTTAGCTGTGGTTTGGGTTTATGTGACATGATATGCTAGCTTGAAAAATGGGTGTCTGATTATTTCTGGCTGGGTACTCTGCTGACATAATCTAATGTTTTGCTTTCGCTGTAAAGCCTTTTTGAAATCGGACAGTGTGGTTAGATAAAGGAAAGTCTTGTCTTTAAATAGCTGTAAAATAGTCATATGTTTGAAAAGTGGAAGTTTTCGGATTTTAGAGGAGTTTGTATTTCGCGCCCCGCCCATCATTGGATATTGGAGCAGAGGTTCCGCTAGCGGAACGTGTAGATGTAAGAGGTTTTAAGACATGTGATGCCCAACTTCCATCAACACGTCTCCCTCGCAACTAGGGGGCAATAAAGTCCTAGACCATTGTTATTCTACCCAAGCATACAAGACACTTCCTTGTCCGCCATTTGACAAATCAAATCATGACTCTGTACTCCTGCTTTCTGTTCACAAGCAGAAAGCTCAAACAGGAATTGCCCGTGACTCGCTCCATTTAGAAATGGTCTCCAAAATCAGAGATTATGCTGCAGGACTGCTTTGCTAGTGTTGATTGGAACAGCGCCATAGAAGGGGCAGACGGAGCATCCTCCTGGTCAGGCTCCGTAGATGTGCGCATCGACCACTGCTCCCGAGTATACTTCTCACCAATGTCAAGTCTCTTGACAACAAGGTAGATGAAATTCGAGCAATGGTTGCCTTCCAGAGAGACATCAGGGATTGTAACATTTTGTAAGGGATCAGAGATTGTAACATGTTTCACGGAAACATGGCTCTCTCGGGATATGTTGTTGGAATCGGTTCAGCCACCGGGCTTCTCCATGAATTGCGCCGACAGAGATAAACACCTCTCTGGGAAGAGGAAGGGTGGGGGTGTATGCTTCATGATTAACGACTCATGGTGTAATCATAACCAAATACAGGAACTCAAGTCCTTCTGCTCACCCGACCTAGAATTCTTCACAATCAAATGCCGGCTATATTACCTTCCAAGAGAATGCTCGTCAGTTACTGTCACAGCTGTGTACATTCCCACTCAAGCAGACCAGGCTTCTCCAGTTATATGAAAAATGTATATGGCCCTAAAGGAACTTCACTTGACTCTACGCAAACTGGAAACCATATATCCTAAGAATGCATTTATTGTAGCTGGGGATTTTAACAAAGCAAATGAGAACAAGGCTACCTAAATTCTATCAGCATATTCATTGCACTACGTGCGGGGGTAATACACTCGATCACTGCTACTCTAACTTCCGCGATGCATAGAAAGCCCTCCCCTGGGCAAATCGAGCCATGACACAATCTTGCTCCTACCGTCTTACAGGCAGAAACTCAAACAGGATGTACCAGTGACTAGAACCATTCAACGTTGGTCTGACCAATCAGAATCCATGCTTCAATATTGTTTTGATCACGCGGAATGGGATGTGTTCCGGTCAGCCTCAGAGAATAATATCGACCTATACGCTGACTCTGTGAGTGAATTTATAAGGAAGTGCATTGGAGATGTTATATTCATTGTGACTTAAAACCTACCCTTCCTTATAAAGAAACCGTGAATGGATGGCAGCATTAGCGCAAAATAAAGAGCGAACCACCGCATTTAACCATGGAAAGAGGTCTGAGAATATGGCTGAATATAAACAGTGTAGTTATTCCCTCCGCAAGGAATTCAAACAAGCGAAATGCCAGTACAGGGACAAAGTGGAGTCGCAATTCAATGGCTCAGACACAAGACGTATGTGGCAGGGTCTACAGGAAATCACAGAGTACAAAAATAAAACCAGCCACGTCACAGACACCGTCACACTTCCAGAAAAACTAAAACGCCTTCTTTGCCCGCTTTGAGGATAATACAGTGCCACCATCGCGGCCCGCTGACAAGAATTGCGACCCCCTCCCTCCTTCTCTGGTGCCGACATGAGTAAAACATTTAAACGTGTTAACCCTCGCAGGGCTGCTGGCCCAGACGGCATCCCTAGCCGTGTCCTCAGAGCTTGCGCAGACCAGCTGGCTGGTGTGTTCACTGACATATTCAAAATCGCTCCCTAGCCCAGTCTGCTGTCCCCACATGCTTCAAGATGCCTACCATTCTTCCTGTACCCAAGAAGGCAAAGATAACTAAACTGAATGACTACCGCCCCGTAGCACTCACATCTGTCATCATGAAGTGCTTTGAGAGACAAGTCAAGGATCAAAATCACCTCCACCTTACCGGCCACCCTAGACCCACTTCAGTTTGCAAACCGCCCTAACAGATCCACAGTCGATGCTATCACCATCACACTGCCCTATCCCAACTGGACAAGCGGAATACCTATGTAAGAATGCTGTTCATTGACTACAGCTCAGCATTCAACACCATTGTACCTTGATCATCATCAAGCTGGAGGCCCTGGGCCTCAACCCCGCCCTGTGCAACTGGATCCTGGACTTTCTGACGGGCCGCTCCCAGGTGGTGAAGGTAGGAAACAACATCTCCACCTCGCTGATCCTCAACACTGGGGCCTCACAAGGGTGCGTGCCCAGCCACCTCCTGAACTCCCTGTTCACCCACGACTGTGTGGCCATGCACACCTCCAACTCAAATCATCAAGTTTTCAGATGATACAACAGTAGTAGGCTTGATCACCAACAACAACAAGACAGCCTACAGGGAGGAGGTGAGGGCACTCCGAGTGTGGCGTCAGGAAAATAACCTCTCACTCAACGTCAACAAAACAAAGGAGATGATCGTGGACTTCAGGAAACAGCAGAGGGAGCACCCTGCTATCCACATCGACGGGACAGTAGTGGAGAAGGTGGAAAGTTTTAAGTTCCTCGGCGTACACATCACAGACAAACTGAAATGGTCCGCCCACACAGACAGTGTGGTGAAGAAGGCACAACAGTGCCTCTTCTACCTCAGGAGGCTGAAGAAATGCCTGGTACGGCAACTGCACCGCCCACTACCGCAGGGTTCTCCAGAGGGTGGTGCGGTCTGCACAACGCATCACCGGGGGCAAACTACCTGCCCTCGAGGACACCTACAGCACCTGATTTCACAGGAAGGCCAAAAAGATCATCAAGGACAACAACCATCTGAGCCACTGCCTGTTCACCCCGCTACTTTCCAGAAGGTGAGGTCTGTACAGGTGCATCAAAGCTGGGACCGAGACACAGAAACTATTTTTCTATCTCAAGGCCATCAGACTGTTAAACAGCCATCACTAACGAAGAGAGGCTTCTGCCTACATACAGGCTTGAAGTCATTGGCCACTCCAACAAATGGATCACTAGTCACTTTATTAAGTTTACATATCTTGCATTACTCATCCCATATGTATGTACTTAGGCAGGACATACCAACAACGAACAGTGAGCTATCGTATTCATGCATAGAAAATACAAATAATTAAAAGAAAAGCATTGTAATTTAGAATTTTGTACAGTTAGTGTGGGAGAGATGGAAAAATTGTTATCGACCAATAATGACAAACCTCCTGGCATTGACAACTTGGATGGACAGCTACTGAGCATGGTAGCTGACTATACAGCCACTCCTATCTGTCAGATTTTTAATCTGAGTTTAGAGCAAGATGTTTATCCTCAGGCCTGGAGGGAAGCCAAAGTCATTTTGCTACCCAAGAGTGGTAAAGCGGCCTTTACTGGTTGTAACAGCAGACCTATCAGCTTGCTGCCAGCTTTTAGTAAACAATGCTATTTCTCTGAAAAACAAATTGACAGACTTTCAGCATGTTTACAGAAAAGAGCACTCAATATATACTGCACTGACACAGTGGGGCTTCTGTGGTGGCTTTTGGCCATTCATTTGGATAACTCATTGCTAATAAAGTTAGGTCCAAATCGGATGTCAGATACTATATTTATGGAATATTATAAAAATCCTGTCAATTAAAATGGCCAATTTGGGTGCAATCAATTAGCTTAATTTCTCAGAGATCAAATTATATTTCAACAAAATGTTGCTTCTAACTACAGAAACAATTTCGGAATAATCTGAGATAATGGGTGTCATGACATGGAACGACCCATAAGATTTTTAAAAGCAATATTGGCGTACAATTTCTGTTTAAAATATTAAAGGAACGCAAAAGGCACTCTATTCGTGGAACGACTCATGCTACCTGCCATGACTAAATAAAATCACAATGAGATTTCCTGAACTTCAGGTTTGGGTGGCAAACCCCTTTTCTTGGGAACGCAAGTAGGAAATGGTTTTGTTACATCTACACCTATTATCTTCTCACGAGAACAGAGTAGTTTGCCAAATGGTCCTTAGTAGCGCAGTTGGTAGAGAATGGTGCTTGTGCCACCAGGGTAGTGGGTTCTATTCCCAGGACCAACCATACCTCAAAATGTATGCACGCATGACCAAGTTGCTTTGGATAAAAGCATCTAATAAAATGGCATATGTTATTCAAAGCGATAGTAAGTCTCAGTTACCACAAGGTGCAGTTTTCATATGAAATCTGACAGACTTACTGGGAATGCCATCCAAATGACATGAGTCATGACATAGGTTTCACACACTCCATTGTAAAATATCTGTCGGCATCTTACCTGAGAGAGCAATCTGTGGTTATTTGGAAGTGTATTCAACGGCAGGCCTTGCTTATTGTGGCATCAGTCCCAATCTTCTGGACTTCCTCTGCAGCAGTGTTTTGCTCCAATAGTGACAGTGATGACCTCACAGGTTATCTCCTCATCACTGGCAGACTGGCTGCTTGTTTCCATGGTACTTACTATAGGCTGCCGGTCAATGGATCAAATCAAATCTTATTGGTCATGTTACTATCCCCAGTTTCTGTGTTGTTGTGGGTTTGTATGTTTATGTGTTTATTTTAGGAAATGGCTTCCTGAAGTCCTAAGCAGCTGATTGGTCGGCCCTATTGATGATTGGAGCTCTAACCCCGCCCTCTCGTTAAGAGATACAGCTGTTTTCAGTTACCGACTCCTTCTGCAGCTTTAAATGCCAGAGTTCCTTTGTTAGGAGAGAGCTTCTGGCTATGTTCTGTATTGGTTGTTGAGCAGAGAGCTTCTTGTTATGTCCTGTATGATTTTTTTTGTCAAGTATTTTGTTGCTGGTCCTGCTGATGTTTGTGTATGCCATATGACTGTTTTTGATTAGTGAAATTCTTTACTTAGTTTGTATTCTCTTTCACTTGTTCCCAGGGCGAAGTGGAAGGCACCTTGGGATGCTTAGGCAAGCGGCCTGCGGGCATGCATATACCCGTAGTATGTACTGTCTATGCACACTTGGTAAGACCTAGGTGGAACATTCCCTGTATTTTGGTTAGTGCGCCAAGTGGAGCTAAGATAGGTAGGCAAGGGGGCTCTTTAACTTTTACTTTCTTTGCTTTGGTTCAGTCCAGCCCCTTTTCCCCAAATTACCGTGTGAAGGAATAAATTCCCTGTTAATGGTACATTTTTCTGCCTCTCATCCTTACCTGTACCTGCAGTCACATACCTCTCACTCCACGGGGAGTTGAGAGTAGCAGGGTGTTGCGTTCCCTCAGAGGCATGCGTAACAGGTCACATGCAGATGTTACTGTGGGTGTAGCAAAATGCTTGTGTTCCTAGCTCCAACAGTGCAGTAGTATTGGGTGGGTATTATTTGTTGAACGTTCCAACAGGAATCCGTTGCAAAAACTAAGTAAATATCAAGGTTGCCAACAAACAGCGCATACAAAGTCGTATAGCGGTAGAATGCGATACCGGGTAGGGAGTGAGCTATGTAATAAGTTTTTCACTCACCATGTTTATTTGGAAAATGTCTCTTCATTCTGGTAGCCTCCACCATTTCTTGTTGGTTTTGTTATTAGTTCTGGGAGTCGCTGGTGAACTCCGTTGCGCCGCAATTAGGGAATCGCTATGGTTGAAATGTAAGTGATCGCTAGCCCCAGTATTTTATTACCGTAATTTCCGGACTATTAAGCGCACCTGAATATAAGCCGCACCCAATGAATTTAAAAACAAATATTATTTGAACATAAATAAGCCGCACATGTCTATAAGCCGCAGGTGCCTACCGGTACATTGAAACAAATGAACTTTACACAGGCTTTAACGAAACAAGGCTTGTAACAAAAATAAATAGGCTTTAACGAAACACGGCTTGTAATAAAAAATTTGCAGTAAGCTTTAGTTGTCTTTTTGCACTGAGTCAATTCCTCACGCAGCTGTTTCCAACGTCTGATCATCGACTCATTAAGACTAAGCTCCCGTGCAGCAGCTCTATTTCCTTTTCCAACAGCCAGATCAATCGCCTTCCACTTGAAAGCTGCATCATATGCATTTCTCCGTGTCTGCCATGATGAGGGTGACAAAATGACTACCGTAATCAGAATGATGGGAAGTTTGAGAGCGCTCGATTTAATCTAAACAGTAAACAAAAAGGTTGTTTGAACTTAACCCGTTCGGCAATTTCATTAGTCTAATGAAAGCTTCATGCCGCCAAAAAACTGAGCACGTCACAGTGTTTTTTTTGGAGAAAAAAAAATTGAAAGCGGGAAAAATCCATATATTAGGCGCGTCATTGTTTAAGCCGCGAGGTTCAAAGCCTGGGAAAAAAGTTGCGGCTTATAGTCCGGAATTTACGGTAGATAGGTGGCTTGTACACAATTGTTACCGATGATACTGTATATCAGCCTACTCGTACTACAGAAAGGCATTGTATTTTGCCAAGTTCTCTGTGTTAATCCTGTTTTCCCAAATATAGCAGGTAACTTGTCGATGTTGAGTTAAACTGGACAAGCAAATGGTCCAATTGACACACTTATCAAGAGAACATCATTTGGTCATCCCTACTGCCTCTGCTCTAGCGGACTCACTAAACACATGCTTCGTTTGTAAATTGTGGTGTTCCCATGGCTATTTCATAAATAACAAAAACAAGAGAATTGTGCTGTCTGGTTAATATAAGGAAGGTACAAATAACTTATACTTTTACCACTGATACTTAAGTATATTTTAGCAATGACATTTACTTAGTATTTTACTGGGTGACTTTTACTTGAGTCATTTTCTATTAATGTATCTTTACTTTTACTCAAGTATGACAATTGGGTACTTTTTCAACCACTGTTCAAGACATTTAGCACCCAAGACCCAACATTCACTTGGTGGCTTGAAGTAGGAGTGCTGAACTAGGATCTGTTTAGCATTTCTGAGTAGAATGAATAACATTACTTTGACGGGGTGGGGGGGACTGATTCCAGGTCAGAATTCTTAGCCTGAAACATTTCATTTTTAAAAAAAAAATCTTTATTTTAACAGGGAAAACAGACTGAGACCTGGATCTCTTTTACGGCTGTGCCCTGTGTAAACATGTTGACATATACAGTTTTAGGCATACAGACAAGAACATTTCAAACATACAAAACAAAGACACAATTCAACAGAAACAATCACAGATAACATCATATTGATCCTCCATAACATTTTTAAAATGGGCAAGGGACACCAGAGTGTCTAACTTAAGTTGGATCTGCAGTTTGTTCCATAAATAAGGAGCAAAGGAACTAAAGGCAGTCCTACCCAACTCTGTGGAGACCGAAGGAGTCTCTAATGTAATCCACATCTGTGATCTGGTTTTAAAATTTGTATGTCTAGTGGAAATTAATGATGATATATATGGAGGTAGTTTTTAAAAGAAGCGCTTTATAAATAAACAAGAGAGCATGTTGCTCTCACCTCACAGATAGAGAGGCCCAACCCACATGTTGATAAAGGATACAGTGATGAGTTTTGTAACTATCACCCGTGATAAACCTGAGTGCACAATGGTAAATAGCATCCAGTGGTTTTAATGTGTTTGCCGATGCATGCATATAGATAATATCACCATAATCTAAAACGGACATAAAAGTAGCCTGCACAATTTGTTTTCTATTTACAAAGGACAGACAAGCCCTGTTTCTGTAAAGGAACCCTATCTTGAATTTGAGCTTTTTTCCCAATTCAGTAACATGTTTTTTAAAAGAAAGCCTATCATCTAACCATAACCCTAAATATTTATATGCAGAGACCTGTTTGATTTGAGTACCATCCAAGCTAGTGATTACAAAAGTGTTTCTAACTGAGAGTTTAGACCTAGAAAAAAACATGACATTTGTTTTCTTAGCGTTTAAAACAAGTTTAAGCTGTAAAAGAGACCCCTGTAGTATCCTAAAATCAGACTCCAACTGCATTAAAGCTTGGTCCGCTGTTGGAGCAATAGAGTACATCACTGTGTCATCTGCATATAAATGGAATTTACAATATCTGACATCATCACCAATGTTGTTTATATAAAGTGAGAACAATAGTGGGCCAATTATTGAACCCTGAGGGACCCCTTTAAGTAACTGTAAGGAGTCAGACTTGACCCCGTCGACCATGACGGCCTGAGTTCTATCTTTAAGATAGTCATAAAACCATCGGCAGGCATCCGTGCCCACTCCTATAGATGACAGCTTACTCAAAAGGATAGCATGGTCTACAGTGTCAAAAGCTTTTGACAAATCTACAAACAACGCAGCACAGTGCTTTCTATCATCTAAGGCATTTGCAATATCATTTACAACAAGCATAGTGGCCGATGTGGTACTGTGTTAAGATCTAAAACCAGATTGATTGGTGCTAAGAATACTGTTAGCAGAAAGAAAAGACTGTAACTGTTTGTTGACTATAGATTCTAGGATCTTTGCCAGACAAGGGAGCCTAGAGATGGGTCGATAGTTATCCAAATCACTACCGTCACCTCCCTTATGTAATGGCAGAACAAAAGCTGCTTTCCACACCTTAGGGATAATTCCTGTGCTTAATGTTAGATTAAAAATGTGTGTCACTGAACCAGCAATGATAGGTGCAGCACACTTAAGTAAGAACGGGTCTAAATTGTCAGCGCCTAAGGATTTCTTAGTATCAATGGCACACAGGGCAGCTAGAACCTCTGCTTCGGTTATTTTCTGGAAACTAAAAACAGGGTTACCATTTTTCAGAGTAACGGTTGAAAAGCAAGACGAAAAATCAACTAACTGGCCAGTGCCACAATGGCCACTTTTCCTTTCAAATAAAAAACCAGCAGAGATGAAATGCTTATTAAAAGCATCACAAATATCATTTTTTTCACTTAGGATACAGGAATCTGAGGTAATTTGCTTAGGAAGAGAAACAGCAGAATTCCCCCGTTTCAGTGAATTAACGGTTTTCCAGAATTTTGCAGGATCTCCTGCAGAATCTGTCATAGCATTAAGGAAGTAATTTGATTTTGCCTTTTTGACAGCTGCAGTACATTTATTTCTCCATTGCCTAAAAAACAGCCAATCAGCTGGAGTACCTGTTTTCCTCGCCAAGGCCCAGGCCCGATTCTTTTGCAGGAAAAGACCTGACAATTCAGGAGAGAACCAAGAACTGGTTCGGTTTATCAGACATAGAGGTAACAATAGAAGAGAAAAAAGCAAGGGCTAAAACATAAATGCATACAGAGGAGTATTGTTCTACGATCAGCTTTGCCTAGATCATACTGAATCAGTTGTCTCTGGAATAAGATTATATGGACAGGGGTGGGTTTGATCAGAGATCAGCACTCCTGCTCAACACCAGTTGCTGTAACCTAACATTTTATAATCCAATTTCCCTTGCTGTCTCATGTCCTTCCGGAACCCCGCCTCAACATTGTTCTGTCAAGGCATCAAAAGCAAGTTGGCATGCTCTTGCAAGGATTTTAACTCACAACCTCTCGTTTGGGAATTCACCACTATAACAACTTCTAAACTAAACATGTTTCTTCAGGGGGACCAAGATTAGGAACGCCTTTGGTCTACAAAGCATGCCCCCAGGTAAAAGTACGTTTTTGCAGAGAAGGGTTGTGTTGTTACTCCACAACATATGTTATCACAACTCTATTGAAAGGACATTTGAAACAATGTCACTTCATTCTTGCTATTTGATGGGAACTAGCCCCTGTCCCACTACATACTCCAAGTTTGCTCTTTCAGGCCCACAAAGGCAACAAGAAAAATGTTGCCCCATTAACTGCTCCTCTGGGATTAGAACTCGCATATCCTCGTTTGGAGATAAACCACCATAACCACTACTCTACCGGTCAGACAGAGTTAATACTGAGCTTTTGGATGTATTGAGACTCCTTCCCTTTTTTCACATGCTATTACCTTACAGTCATGGCCAAAAGTTTTGAATGACACAAATATTAATTTTCACAAAGTCTGCTGCCTCAGTTTGTATGATGGCAATTTGCATATACTCCAGAGTGTTATGAAGAGTGATCAGATGAATTGCAATTAATTACAAAGTCCCTCTTTGCCATGCAAATTAACTGAATCCCCCCCAAAAATGTCCACTGCATTTCAGCCCTGCCACAAAAGGACCAGCTGACATGTCAGTGATTCTCTCATTAACACAGGTGTGAGTGTTGACGAGGACAAGGCTGGTTGAGTTCAAATAACAAACTGGAAGCTTCAAAAGGAAGGTGGTGCTTGGAATCATTGTTCTTCCTCTGTCAACCATGGTTACCTGCAAGGAAACACGTGCCGTCATCATTGCTTTGCACAAAAAGGGCTTCACAGGCAGGGATATTGCTGCCAGTAAGATTGCACCTAAATCAACCATTTATCGGCTCATCAAGAACTTCAAGGAGAGAGGTTCAATTGTTGTGAAGAAGACTTCAGGGCGCCCAAGAAAGTCTAGCAAGCGCCAGGACCGTCTCCTAAGGTTGATTCAGCTGCGGGATCGGGGAACCACCAGTACAGAGCTTGCTCAGGAATGGCAGCAGGCAGGTGTGAGTGCATCTGCACGCACAGTGAGGCAAAGACTTTTGGAGGATGGCCTGGTGTCAAGAAGGGCAGCAAAGAAGCCACTTCTCTCCAGGAAAAACATCAGGGACAGACTGATATTCTGCAAAAGGTACAAGGATTTGACTGCTGAGGACTGGGGTAAAGTCATTTTCTCTGATGAATCCCCTTTCCGATTGTTTGGGGCATCCGGAAAAAAGCGTGTCCGGAGAAGACAAGGTGAGTGCTACCATCAGTCCTGTGTCATGCCAACAGTAAAGCATCCTGAGACCATTCATGTGTGGGGTTGCTTCTCAGCCAAGGGAGTGGGCTCACTCACAATTTTGCCTAAGAACACAGCCATGAATAAAGAATGGTACCAACACATCCTCTGAGAGCAAGTTCTCCCAACCATCCAGGAACAGTTTGGTGACGAACAATGCCTTTTCCAGCATGATGGAGCACCTTGCCATAAGGCAAAAGTGGTAACTAAATGGCTTGGGGAACAAAACATCGATATTTTGGGACCATGGCCAGGAAACTCCCCAGACCTTAATCCCATTGAGAACTTGTGGTCAATCCTCAAGAGGCAGGTGGACAAACAAAAACCCACAAATTCTGACAAACTCCAAGCATTGATTATGCAAGAAGGGGCTGCCATCAGTCAGAATGTGGCCCAGAAGTTAATTGACAGCATGCCATGGCGGATTGCAGAAGTCTTGAAAAAGAAGGGTCAACACTGCAAATATTGACTCTTTGCATCAACTTCATGTAATTGTAAATAAAAGCCTTTGGCACTTATAAAATGCTTGTAATTATACTTCAGTATTCCATAGTAACATCTGACAAAAATATCTAAAGACACTGAAGCAGCAAACTTTGTGGAAATTAATATTTGTGTCATTCTCAAAACTTTTGGCCACGACTGTACAGCCTTAATCTAAAATCGATTACATTTAAATGTTCCCTCAATCAACACACAATACCCTATAATAACAAAGTGAAAATCAGGTTTATACATTTTAGCAAATTCATTACAAATAAAAAACAGAAATACATTATTTACACGATTCAACCCCTTTGCTATGAGACTCAAGTTGAGCTCAGGTGCATCCTGTTTCCATTTATTATCCTAGAGCTGATCATCCAACAACTTGATTGGAGTACACCTATGCAATTGATTTTACATGATTTGGAAAGGCTACCCTCTGTAGCACCTTATGGTCATATGCCCAGCAGTTGCCATACCAGGCCATATACAACCTCTCAGGATGCTCTCGATGGTGCAGTTGTAGAACTTTTTGAGGATCTGGGGACCCATGCTAAATATTGTCAGTCTCCTGAGGGGGAAAGGTTTTGTCGTGTCCTCTTCACAACTGTGATGGTGTGTTTCAACCATGATAGTTCGTTGGTGATGTGGACACCAAGGAAGTTGGAACTCTCGACTCGCTCCACTTCAGCCCCGTCAGTGTTAATGGGGGCCTGTTCGGTCTTCTGTGTCTTGCTCACATTCAGCCCCTTTGTCTTGCTCACATTGAGGGTGAAGTTGTTGTCATCAGGCCAGGAAGTCCTGAAGCATGGTTCCAGGGCTCAGGTTCTCTGGGAGGAGAGGGAGAGAGAGAATTAGAGGGTGCATGAGACAGGAGAAATACTCCAGATATAACAGATTGACCCTAGCCTTCTGACACAAACTATTGCAGCATAAATATTGGAGGCTGAGATACAAGGGGTAGGGAGACACTGTGGCCCCTTCCGACAATCCCCCCGGACAGGGCCAACATACCATCTAGTTCTAATTAGTTTACACCTCTGGACATTATATCGATTCGACACAGTATCAACGCAATAGTAGCCTTGGTGTGCAGGGTGGGCACATCCACTGTAAGGCAGGATTATCTCTGTGCTGATGGTAAATGGTGGATACCCCAGCACAGGAGGTGTGGTACCAACTGGAGCATGTGGAGCACTCCATCTGTGAAAGTAAATGTCAATGAGGCCATTGATTCCATTATGTGATAGCTCAACAATCCACAATTGAGTTTTGTTTAACTAGCCATTTCTATTACATTTTTGGTGAAATTATTGACCAACAATCCACGCAAGAGATGATTTGGCCATGAATGTGGCAAAGAGGGGAGATTGACAGTTTGGTGAAGAAATTATAATTAGCATTTGTTGGCAGTGGCTAGTTAAAAACCCTGAAGATTGAAGTCACCTTGCAAAGTATTCATTCCCCTTGGCGTTTTTCCTATTTTGTTGCATTACAACCTGTAATTTAAATGGATTTTATTTGGATTTCATGTAATGGACATACACAAAATAGTCCAAATTGGTGAAGTGAAATGAAAAAAATTACATTTCCAAAAATTCCAAATGGGAAAGTGGTGCGTGCATATGTATTCACCCCCTTTGCGATGAAGCCCCTAAATAAGATCTGGTGGAACCAATTACCTTCAGAAGTCACATAATTAGTTAAATAAAGTCCACCTGTGTGCAATCTAAGTGTCACGTGATCTGTCACATGATCTCAGTATATATACACCTGTTCTGAAAGGCCCCAGAGTCTGCAACACTACTAAGCAAGGGGCACCATGAAGACCAAAGAGCTTTCCAAACAGGTCAGGGACAAAGATGTGGAGAAGTAAAGATCAGGGTTCGGTTATAAAAATATATCCGAGACTTTGAACATCCCACGGAGCACCATTAAATCCATTATTAAAAAATTGAAAGAATATGGCACCACAACAAATCTAGAGAGGGCCGCCCACCAAAACTCACAGACCAAGCAAGGAGGGCATTAATCAGAGAGGCAACAAAGAGACCAAAGATAACCTTGAAGGAGCTGCAAAGCTCCACAGCAGAGATTGGAGTATCTGTCCATAGGACCACTTTAAGCCGTACACTCCACAGAGCTGAGCATTACGGACGAGTGGCCAGAAAAAAAGCCATTGCTTAAAGAAAAAAATAAGCAAACACATTTAGTGTTTGCCAAAAGGCAAGTGGGAGACTCCCCAAACATATGTCCCGTGTGGCTCAGTTGGTAGAGCATGGTGTTTGCAACGCCAGGGTTGTGTGTTTGATTCCTGTGGGGGATGAGTATGGGGGAAAAAAATGTTTTATGAAATGTATGCATTCACTACTGTAAGTTGCTCTGGATAAGAGCTTCTGCTAAATGACTAAAAATGTGAATGTAAAAATATGGAAGAAGGTACTCTGGTCAGATGAGACTAAAATTGAGCATTTTGGCCATTAAGGAAAACGCTATGTCTGTCGCAAAACCCAACACCTCTCATCACCCCCACAGTGAAGCATGGTGGTGGCAGCATCTGTGGCTCAGTTGGTACAAACTGTGGCTCAGTTGGTAGAGCATGGTGTGTGCAACGCCAGGGTTGTGGGTTCGATTCCCACGGGGGGCCAGTACATTAAAAAAAAAATGCATGAAATGTATGCATTCACTACTGTAAGTCGCTCTGGATAAGAGCGTCTGCTAAATGACTAAAATGTAAATGTAATGCTGTGGGGATGTTTTTCATTGGCAGGGACTGGGAAACTGGTCAGAATTGAAAGAATGATGGATGGTGCTAAATACAGGGAAATTCTTGAGGGAAACCGGTTTCAGTCTTCCAGAGATTTGAGACTGGGACGGAGGTTCACCTTCCAGCTGGACAATGACACTAAGCATACTGCTAAAGCAACATTTGGGTGGTTTAAGAGGAAACATTTAAATGTCTTGGAATGGCCTAGTCAAAGCCCAGACCTCAATCCAATTGAGAATCTGTGGTATGACTTAAAGATTGCTGTACACAAGCAGAACCCATCCAACTTGAAGGCGCTGGAGCAGTTTTGCCTTGAAGAACGGGCAAAAATCCCAGTGTCTAGATGTGCCAAGCTTATAGAGACATACCCCAAGAGACTTGCAACTGTAATTGCTGCAAAAGGTGACTCAAAGTATTGACTTTGGGGGGTGAATAGTTATGCACGCTCAAGTTTTCAGTTTTTTTGTCTTATTTCTTGTTTGTTACACAATAAAACATATTTTACATCTTCAAAGTGGTAGGCATGTTGTGTAAATCAAATGATACAAACCCCCAAAAATCAATTTTAATTCCAGGTTGTAAGGCAACAAAATAGGAAAAATGACAAGGGTGGTGAATACTTTCGCAAACAACTGTACCTGCTTTAAATGTCAAAACATTTTTTAATGAGTGAAATTACTGAGCCATCCCTTTAAGGATATAAACATATAATTACTACAATACTCAACACCCCTCAGACCACAGTAATAGACAGACCACAGTAATTGCCTGCACTCCGGCCATTGTTCAGAGAGCATGGACATGTTTGGGCCCTATTCAAATATTGAAAGGTCAAATTTTTTATGGAATTGTCATGTCAACTGTGTGACAAGAAGTTGGCATGCTAACTGACGGGCACTCAGGCTTTCCTGTCAAGTTCTGAAAGAAAAAAGGAAACGTCAGCTATATTACCTAATGCCTTAGGATGATATACTATATACAGTTCTTGCCAAATATGGTCACCCTCACAATTATCTAAAAATTATTGCCCATTTATTCTAAAAGAAGATGAAAAATAATGTTTAGGTGGGTTTAAGAAGTTCAGTCGGGCTTTGCGTCTCTTTCAGCAGTGGGGTCTTTCTATGTTTACCAACAACCAAATGAATAATTCTAACAAAATAACAACCTCCCTACATCAAACATGGGGGAAGTTATGTTAGGTTATAGGCTACTCAGGATTTATAATGTGGTCTGTCAGCTACTTTCACCTCCATGTAGGCTAAAACTACAAGATGTTGCCAACCTCAAACATGGCAGGTAAAACAATGTGTCGTAGGGTTTAGACCAAAACGCAGCGGGAAAATGTATACTCATCTTCTTTTATTTAAGGACAAAGAAGGAAAACCAAAACGTATACAAAAACACGACGACAAAGAACATACACAGCTATACACAGCAACAATCTCCCACCAAATCCCATGGAAAAACAAACTCCTAATTATAGGACCTTCAATCAGAGGCAATGATAACCAGCTGCCTCCAATTGAAGGCCCCAATCCCCATTACCAAAACATAGAAATACAAACACCTAGACAGAACATAGAAATAAACTAACATAGAACGATAACCAAAACCCTGGACTAATAAATCAAATACCCCTCTACATGAACACAAACACACCCTGAACCACATAAAACAAATACCCCCTGCCACGTCCTGACCAAACTATAATAACAAATAACCCCTATTAATGGTCAGGACGTGACAGTAGCACCTTATTTCCCATCACATGGTAATGACACAAGGAGCAGTGTATGATGTAGACTAGGCTACAATCCTTCAACTTTACAACGTCAGATTTTTAAAAAGTGATAGAAAATATCACCTTTGTCCAGGATCTCTTGCCACCTCCATTCTGGCCACACCGATGTTAACCTGCATTGGGACAGTTGGGTCACTTAGTGCCTTCTCCCTCTGCATGAACTCTCTGGCCATCTAGGTAGTACATAAACAGACGATGGGATAAACCATGTCTACCATCTATAGAGCCATTGGGAAATATAAAATAATGTGAAAGCAGGCCTCCAACTGCCTTGTCATCTTAACAATAGTAATCAGCTGATTCATTGTGATAGTCTTACACGTTGGAAAACCTTTTTTGCTTGACTGTAATCATGAAAACAAGCCAGCACACTGGTGATATTGAAGCTCCACTGATTTGACGATATTACACCAACATTTCATATAGAGTTTGTCACATAGCAACCAGGTTCTCCATTGACCTGGGTCATATTCATTAGTGCACACCATAGCACATCGATTACCAACAGATTTTTTTGTTCTCCTTGAACACGTGCACATGTGTCCCTTCCCGTTTCAGACCATTTTATGACAGGTGTGAAATTTAGACTAATTTGTTATGCTAATCTAATCCTTTCAATTGAATGACTTTGGCTAAACCCTCAGAAAGATATATGCATTGAACATTGCGATCATTTGCTTTTGATCCACTTTTGGGTGACCTACCCTTAAAGGTTACCCACAGATTTCTAACATAGCACATTTGCCTTGGCCTACTGAATTATCCTTGGAACTAATAAGCATATGAACTCACCAGCAGCACATAAACGCCACAATTGTAGCTGTCTCTTTGCTTGGTGTGTGTAGTATTGTTGTCGCCTGCCAGGGAACATTGCTGAACACAGATTGTGTGCCGGTTCTGTGGGTTCGTTCCTCAAACCAGTATCTGTTTGGGGAGGAAAACAGGAATGGTTTATACATAGGCTATGACATTCTCTCCTCACTGTTATAGCTCCAACAACATTCACACATGAATAGCTGCTCAGGATTGAGACGGCATGCTTGAACGGAAATCAATAATGCTTCATAATTATCTCTTCATAGCCTACAACATTTATAACCTGAATACATAGGCTAATTAAGTCATGAATATGCAACTGGACTATAAATGTAACAATTGTCTCAACATTGACAGGTCAACTTAACTTGCCATTATGAATAGTATGCCGGACATTGGAGAAATGGTTGAAGAAACTTTTTGCCAGACCATAAAATAGATGTACCCAGTGGTGGAAAAAGAACCCAATTGTCATACTTGAGCACAAGTAAAGATACGTTAATAGAAAATGACTGAAGTAAAAGTGAAAGTCACCCAGTAAAATACTACTTGAGTTAAAGTCTAAAAGTGTTTGGTTTTAAATATACTTAAGTAGCAAAAGCAAATGTAATAGGAACAAATATACTTAAGTAACAAATGTAAAAGTTTAAGGATAAATCAATTCAAATTCCTTAGATTAAGCAAACCAGAAGGAAATATTCTTGTTTTTTGAATTTACAGATAGCCAGAAGCACATTCAAATACTCAAATTTACAAACAAAGCATTTGTGTGTAGTGAGTCCCCCAGATCAGAGGCAGTAGGGATGACCAGGGATGTTCTCTTGATAAGTGCATGAACGCTAACATTTTCCTGTCCTGCTAAGCATTCAAAATGTAACCACTACTCCTGGCTGGATGCTTACTTTCGCACGGCAAATGCGGGGCGCTGGCACAGGACGCACTGGGCTGTGAAGGCGCACCGAAGACACAGTGCGCAGAGCCAGCGCAGGATATCCTGGGCCGAAGAGACGCACCGGAGACCAGGAGCGCTGAGCCAGCACAATCCGTCCTGGCTGAATGCCCACTCTAGCACGGCAAATGCGGGGAGCCGGCAACAAGCGCACCGGGCTGTGAATGCGCACTGGAGATACAGTGCACATCACCGCATAACACGGTGCCTGACTGGTCACACGCTCCCCACGGTAAGCACGGGGAGTTGGCTCAGGTCTAAACCCCGACTCTGCCAATCTCCCTGTGTGCCCCCACACCAAAAAATGTTGAGCTGTCTCTCGGGCTTCTGTTGTTGCCGTAACTCCCGGTCTCGTTGCCGTTCCTCCCTCGCTGCTTCCACCTGTTCCCATGGGAGGCGATCCCTTCCGGCCAGGATCTCTCCCACGTCCAGGATCCTTCGCCGTCCAGGATGTCCTCCCATGTCCACTCCTCCTGGCCATGCTGCTTGGTCCGTTTTTGGTGGGATCTTCAGTAACGGCTCTCGTTGGTGGAAGAAGTGGACCAAGGCGCAGCGTGGTAAGTGTTCATGATACTTTTATTCACAAAAACACTTCAACAAAATATCAAAGTAGCAAAACAAAAGCGCACAGATACTAAACAGAAAACAAGATCCCACAAACTCAGGTGAATAACAGGCTGCCTAAGTATGATTCCCAATCAGAGACAACAATAGACAGCTGCCTCTGATTGGGAACCACACTCAGCCCAAAACCAAAGAAACAGAAAACATAGAATTTCCCACCCGTGTCACACCCTGATCTAAACAAACATAGAGAATAACAAGGATCTCTAAGGTCAGGGCGTGACCATACCTGATGTGCTTGACCAGGTTCTCACATTCTCCACATTAGGGGAACCAGTAGGGTCCAGGACAATGGCAGAGTGGGTCCTGTGATTAACATACAAACGTAAGCGGTAATACCAAGTCAGTATATCAAAATGGCCTCAATCATAACATATTCAAGTATAGTACTGTCCAATCTCTCACTAAATGGTCCATCTTGTGCAGCTTTCCAAGAGTATCCAGTGGTAGTTTGCCACGTTGCAAGCTCCAATCAAGCAACTGTGCTGCTCCAGACTGGTCTACAGGAAGAGGAATGAAGATACATTTACATGGTGTTGCAGGCCATCTTTTGTCAGGAAGGTGGCAGCTCTCCACACATTGACCCCTCTAGCCTCTTATTTAGAACCATGACACGAAAACAACTCTGCAGACATGCATTTATCTTTGACAAGGTGCTCTTGCGCATCACCACCTTATCCCCATGCAGGATATTCCCTGCCAGAAGGTAATCTACAATAAAAACATCCCTCTCCACTTGAAGGTCAATCCTCTTCAGTTGGAGGTAGAAGTCAATTACCTTAAGCAGAATGGCATATGGTTGGTCAAAGTTGACATGATTCCCAGGCAATACAGTCTAAATGTACTTTTTACCAACTGCACCCATGGAAATGTCATACAATTCAACCATAACATGTAGACGACCTGAACATACCTCCCCACTAAGCCACTCGTGGCTTCAACGTAAGGAAGTCATGGAGGTGCAGGATGGCAACGGATCCCTCCAACAAAATCCTTGCGGTTGCCCTGTCCACGCTATCCGACGACATTTCCCACAGTTTCTTCACCTATACAAACCGATTATGGTCATAAAAATGGTGTCCAAACTGCCTGACTGTACAGATGCGATCAACATGCAGTAGGAAAACATGCAGAATGTAACCAAAACAGTCCCATTCCACTTACTCTATTCTCCAATGCGACATCCCTGCTGGGGTGTTTCTCGGACAGAGACTGTTGGAACGGAAATGGTGCCACACCAAACTGGAAGTCTTCTGACTAGCTTGGAAAGACAGTACCGTGCAGTATCGAAGAGCCCTCACTGCTGCTCGATCATCCTATTTTTCCAACCTAATTGAGGAAAATAAGAACAATCCGAAATGAATTTTCGATACTGTCGCAAAGTTAACTAAAAAGCAGCATTCCCCAAGAGAGGATGGCTTTCACTTCAGCAGTAATAAATTCATGAACTTCTTTGAGGAAAAGATCATGATCATTAGAAAGCAAATTATGGACTCCTCTTTAAATCTGCGTATTCCCCCAAAGCTCAGTTGTCTTGAGTCTAGGATCAAGGGACCTAGACTCAGGACCTAGGATCAAGGGAGACACTCAAGTGTTTTAGTACTATATATCTTGACACAATGATGAAAACAATCATGGCCTCTAAACCTTCAAGCTGCATACTTGACCCTATTCCAACTAAACTACTGAAAGAGCTGCTTCCTGTGCTTGGCCCTCCTATGTTGAACATAATAAACGGCTCTCTATCCACCGGATGTGTACCAAACTCACTAAAAGTGGCAGTAATAAAGCATCTCTTGAAAAAGCCAAACCTTGACCCAGAAAATATAAAAAACTATCGGCCTATATCGAATCTCCCATTCCTCTCAAAAAAATGTAAAAGGCTGTTGTGCAGCAACTCACTGCCTTCCTGAAGACAAACAATGTATACGAAATGCTTCAGTCTGGTTTTAGACCCCATCATAGCACTGAGAGTGCACTTGTGAAGGTGGTAAATTACCTTTAACCTGTTAGGGCTAGGGGGCAGTATTTACACGGCCGGATAAAAAACGTACCCGATTTAATCTGGTTACTACTCCTGCCCAGTAACTAGAATATGTATATAATTATTGGCTTTGGATAGAAAACACCCTAAAGTTTCTAAAACTGTTTGAATGGTGTCTGTGAGTATAACAGAACTCATATGGCAGGCAAAAACCTGAGAAGATTTCATGCAGGAAGTGGCCTGTCTGACAAGGAGTCGTTCTTCTTGGCTCTGTTTATTGAAGAGTGGGGATCTTAGCTGTAACGTGACACTTCCTACGGCTTCCATAGGCTCTCAGAGCCCGGGAAAAAGCTGAACGATGACGAGGCAGCCCCAGGCTGAAACACATTATCGCCTTTGCCAAGTGGCCGATAAGAGGACAAAGGAATTAGGCGCGTGCCCGAGTCGACCCCGTGCTGTATTTTCTTTCGGCTGTTTACCTAATTGCAGATTCCCGGTCGGAATATTATCGCTTTTTTACGAGAAAAATGGCATAAAAATTGATTTTAAACAGCGGTTGACATGCTTCGAAGTATGGTAATGAAATATTTAGAAATCTTTTGTCACGAAATGCGCCGTGCGCGTGACCCTTATTTACCATTCGAATAGTGTCTTGAACGCACGAACAAAACGCCGCTGTTGGAACATAACTATGGATTATTTTGGACCAAACCTACATTTGTTATTGAAGTAGAAGTCCTGGGAGTGCATTCTGACGAAGAACAGGAAAGGTAATCAAACTTTTCTAATAGTAAATCTGATTTTGGTGAGTGCTAAACTTGGTGAGTGTCTAAATAGCTAGCCCTGTGATGCCGGGCTATCTACTTAGAATATTGCAAAATGTGCTTTCACCGAAAAGCTATTTTAAAATCGGACATATCGAGTGCATAGAGGAGTTCTGTATCTATAATTCTTAAAATAATTGTTATGCTTTTTGTGAACGTTTATCGTGAGTAATTTAGTAAATTGTTAGTAAATTCATCGGAGGTTTGCGGGGGGTATGCTAGTTCTGAACGTCACATGCTAATGTAAAAAGCTGTTTTTTGATATAAATATGAACTTGATTGAACAAAACATGCATGTATTGTATAACATAATGTCCTAGGTGTGTCATCTGATGAAGATCATCAAAGGTTAGTGCTGCATTTAGCTGTCTTCTGGGTTTTTGTGACATTATATGCTAGCTTGAAAAATGGGTGTCTGATTATTTCTGGCTGGGTACTCTGCTGACATAATCTAATGTTTTGCTTTCGTTGTAAAGCCTTTTTGAAATCGGACAGTGTGGTTAGATTAACGAGAGTCTTGTCTTTAAATAGCTGTAAAATAGTCATATGTTTGAGAAATTAAAGTAATAGCATTCTAAGGTATTTGAAAATCGGGCCACAGGATTCAACTGGCTGTTACGTAGGTGGGACGATTTGATGCCACCTGCCCTAGAGAGGTTAATTGGCATCAGACCGAGGCTCTGCCTCTGTCCTCGTGCTCCTAGACCTTAGTGCTGCTTTTGATACCATCGATCACCACATTCTTTTGGAGAGATTGGAAACCCAAATTGGTTTCCAAATTGGACAAGTTCTGGCCTGGTTTAGATCTTATCTGTCAGAAAGATATCAGTTTGTCTCTCTAAATTTCGGTGTTCTTCAAGGTTCCGTTTTAGGACCACTATTGTTTTCACTATATATTTTACCTCTTGGGGATGTCATTCGAAAACATAATGTTAACTTTCACTGCTATGCGGATGACACACAGCTGTACATTTCAATGAAACATGGTGAAGCCCCAAAATTGCCCTCGCTGAAGCCTGTGTTTCAGACATAAGGAAGTGGATGGCTGCAAACTTTCTACTTTTAAACTCGGACAAAACAGAGATGCTTGTTCTAGGTCCCAAGAAACAAAGAGATCTTCTGTTGAATCTGACAATTAATTTGATGGTTGTACAGTCGTCTCAAATAAAACTGTGAAGGACCTCAGCGTTACTCTGGACCCTGATCTCTCTCTTGACGAACATATCTAGATTGTTTCAAGGACAGCTTTTTTCCATCTGCGTAACATTGCAAAGATCAGAAATGTTCTGTCCAAAATTGATGCAGAAAAATTAATCCATGCTTTGTTACTTCTAGGTTAGACTACTGCAATGCACTACTTTCCGGCTACCCAGATAAAGCACTAAATAAACTTCAGTTAGTGCTAAATACGGCTGCTAGAATCCTGACTAGAACCCAAAAATGTGATCATATTACTCCAGTGCTAGCCTCCCTACGCTGGCTTCCTGTTAAGGCAAGGCTGATTTCAAGGTTTTACTGCTAACCTACAACGCATTACATGGGCTTGCTCCTACCTATCTTTTCGATTTGGTCCTGCCGTACATACCTACACGTACGCTACGGTCACAAGACGCAGGCCTCCTAATTGTCCCTAGAATTTCTAAGCAAACAGCTGGAGGCAGGGCTTTCTCCTATAGAGCTCCATTTTTATGTAATGGTCTGCCTACCCATGTGAGAGACGCAGACTCGGTCTCAACCTTTAAGTCTTTATTGAAGACTCATCTCTTCAGTAGGTCCTATGATTGAGTGTAGTCTGGCCCAGGAGTGTGAAGGTGAACGGAAAGGCACTGAAGCAACGAACCGCCCTTGCTGTCTCTGCCTAGCCGGTTCCCCTCTCTCCACTGGGATTCTCTGCCTCTAACCCTATTACAGGGGACGAGTCACTGGCTTACTGATGCTCTTCCATGCTGTCCCTAGGAGGGGTGCGTCACTTGAGTGGGTTGAGTAACTGACGTGGTCAACCTGTCTGGGTTGACACCCCCCCTTGGGTTGTGCCGTGGCGGAGATCTTTGTGGGCTATACTCGGCCTTGTCTCAGGATGGTAAGTTGGTGTTTGAAGATATCCCTCTAGGGGTGTGGGGGCTGTGTTTTGGCAAAGTGGGTGGGGTTATATCCTGCCTGTTTGGCCCTGTCCGGGGGTATCATCGAATGGGGCCACAGTGTCTCCTGACTCCTCATGTCTCAGCCTCCAGTATTTATGCTGCAGTAGTTTATGTGTCGGGGGGCTAGGGTCAGTCTGTTATATCTGGAGTCTTTCTCCTGTCTTATCTGGTGTCCTGTATGAATTTAAGTATGCTCTCTCTAATTCACTCTTTCTTTCTTTCTTTTCTTTCTTTCTTTCTCGGAGGACCTGAGCCCTAGGACCATGCCTCAGGACTACCTGGCATGATGACTCCTTGTTGTCCCCAGTCCATCTGGCCGTGCTGCTGCTCCAGTTTCAACTGTTCTGCCTGCGGCTATGGAACCCTGACCTGCTCACTGTGATTACTATTATTTGACCATGCTGGTCATTTATGAACATTTGAATATCTTGGCCATGTTCTGTTATAATCTCCACCCGGCACAGCCAGAAGAGGACTGGCCACCCCTCATAGCCTGGTTCCTCTCTAGGTTTCTTCTTAGGTTTTGGCCTTTCTAGGGAGTTTTTCCTAGCCACCGTGCTTCTACACCTGCATTGCTTGATGTTTGGGGTTTTAGGCTGGGTTTCTGTACAGCACTTTGATATATCAGCTGATGTAAGAACGGCTATATAAATACATTTGATTTGATTTGAATTGGTCACCCTATTGAATAATGGTGACAGTTCAGTTTGGGACAGGCCTGCATTTTGTGTTCATGGATATACATAAAACCCATGAGGACCACATGGCTTAGTGAAATTGTCAACATTTTGTGACATTCCCAAATAAGATAAAAATATGTTGCTCAACGGTTGATTGTTCTTCCTGGCGTTTGTCGGTCGTCTGGACATGCTCCTTGGTGGCACACTTATGGCCATAGCGTTTTGCACCCAGATGCCTTCTCCTTAGCTTTATTGGCATAGGACTGTCCACACTTCCGCCAATGGCCAGTACAGCTGCCAGTCGGTGGACACACCTCTGGGCACTGTCCTATGCAGAGTAGTTGTCTGAGGATCCCTGGTAGAGGAATGATTGGGTGCTTGGCACTGAAGGGGTTTTAAACCAAGGCCTCATACCTTTTAAAGGGTTAATAAATTGTGTTATGATAAACTGTAAGGTCTCCTCTTCTAGGAGACCTCTGTGTGTGTGTGTTAACACCTGTTTTGAGTGTTGTGCCCTTCAGACACTATCAGAAGGTGGAAACCACCTAAGCTCATACTCCTCCTGTCTGGGTCCCACCGTGGCTATCTGAGGTTCTGAGAATACGACTGGTTTTCTGAGAACACAAGGCTGCCGCAGGCCTGATGAAAACAGCCACCTGTCAGAAGATGCTTAGACTCGTTCACCTTGTTATGACCCTATACTTGTGATGAAAGGTCAAGTTTCGGTCAAACCCACTTCTGAGCTTTTAATTGCTGATAAGATGGTTGCTGCTGTCAGGGGGAGGTTAGATTTATTAAAATGTTGTTGCCAGGGAAAGTTACGTAAGGGGGACTGGGGAGGCTATATAAGTTACAGGATGTCTTAGACACTTTGCGGAACCTGGGAAGAGCTATCATATACTGTACTCTGTACCAACTTCTGCCTACAATTGTATTACTGAAGGAGCATTTTAATACTTAAACAAAGAGTCTGTGTTTCCTTTCCATTACTAATATATGTTTGATAATTATATAGACCTGATCATCTGTTGAAGAAATTGACCAACAGCACCAGGAGGATTTGTCCTTTTGCCACAGTCATCCTGGCCAAGGCCTCCGCTCCAGTTTCAACCTCTTCCTGTGCCACACAGGCCTGCATGCCTTCAGCAAAGGACACCATGTGATCCTCCGACATGTGCTAAGTAAAACTGGCGCTGGGCATTCGCCTGGAAAATTGCTCATGGCACTCAGAGGTCAGGTGGAAATTCCCTAGGTTACAGTAGCCCCGCAGCAGTTCCCTCAAGGCATTGGTTTGGAGTTGGTAGAGTAGAGTAGATAAACCAATTTATCTACTCTGACCTTTTTCCATCCAACCTTTGCCTTGAGGACAGCATTGAAGCTCTCTGAGCAGTGTCAGGGAAAAATTACATACTTACCTGATTTGTTTGATATTAATAGTAAACAGTTATATACAGTGAGCACCATAATTCATTGGACAGTGACCATTTTTTGTTATTTTGGTTCTGCACTCTAGCACTTTGAGTTTGAAAGGATTGTATTGTCAGTCACTGAGTCACAATTAGCCATGTCAGCTACAAAAAAATTAGATTGGTAAGATAGTCTAGCCAGTTATCTAAACTTCTTGTAATAATGGCCCGATACAGACTGAGCACGCAGGGCATATGCCTTTTGCCAGCGAGGTGGGGAGCCCCCAAACCAAATATCGGTTAGGGCCCCCAAAAGACATGTTAAGATCCAAATGATGTAAAATATATTTCAAAAGGACAAATTAAGAAAGACTACAAATGAAATGCTTCACCCACATATTAAACATATTCATAGTATGTCTACATGAACAAATATAGCGATGTGCAGAATAAATTAGCAATTTCAATTGTCATTGATTGACATTTCCCCTCATCCCAAATCACATGTCATGTCCACATCAAGTAGCACCTTTCCAATTAACTGCATAGTAGATCAGCAAACATGGGACAAGTGCTGTGGAAAAAATAGTCACACGCTAGATCAAACAATGAAATGCAAACAGAGTTCGGCAGGATGCCATCCAGAATGTGAAAATTTAAGGCCTTTTGCAAGGGGTCAAAAGTCACAATAGGGCAGAATGGAAAGTATCACCAATAACCAGAGACTGGATGCATTATTAGTGTATTTGCATACAGTTCTGCATATACACAGAAAAAAAATGATTAATTTTTCACCCGTTAGTTGGAATTTATCTACCCCACACTGTCAGATGGTGAAGTTATAGTTGTCGTAGTTCATGAACGTCTTTGACAGGAAAGTTGTGGTTAGCTAATGGCCAACTTCCACCAAAATTGAGAAATGGGTTGTTTTGTGTATATGTAAGACTTAAAGCATAATAAATGCAAAAAGTAACTAAATGTTTTCTGATAGGGTCTACTACATCATAGGCCCTGTCCGGGGGTATCATTGGACGGGGCCACAGTGTCTCCCTACCCCTCGTATCTCAGCCTCCAGTATTTATGCTGTAATAGTTTGTGTCAGAGGGCTGGGGTCAATCTGTTATATCTGGAGTATTTATCCTGTGTCATGCACCCTCTAATTCTCTCTCTCCCTCTCCCTCTCCTCCCAGAGGACCTGAGCCCTGGAACCATGCTTCAGGACTTCCTGGCCTGATGACAACAACCTCTCCCTCAATGTGAGCAAGACAAAAGGGCTGATCGTGGACTATAGAAAAAGGAGGGCCGAACAGGCCCCCATTAACATCGACGGGGCTGAAGTGGAGCAAGTCGAGAGTTCCAAGTTTCTTGGTGTCCACATCACCAACGAACTATCATGGTTGAAACACACCATCACAGTTGTGAAGAGGACACGACAAAACCTTTCCCCCTCAGGAGACTGACAATATTTAGCATGGGTCCCCAGATCCTCAAAATGTTCTACAGCTGCACCATCGAGAGCATCCTGAGAGGTTGTATAACCGCCTGGTATGGCAACTGCTGGGCATCTGACCATAAGGTGCTACAGAGGGTAGTGCGTACGGCCCAGTACATTACAGGGGCAAAACTTCCTGACATCAAGGACCTATATACTAAGCGGTGTCAGAGAAAGGGCCCAAAAATTGTCAAAGACCCCCCCCCCCAGGGTTTTTACACTGCTGCTACTCACGGTTTATTATAAATGCAAAGTCACTTTACAAATTACCTCAACTAACCTGTACCCCCGCACATTGACTCAGTACCGGTACCCCCTGTATATAGCCTCGTTATTGTTATGTAATTTTCTTGTGTTAATTATGGATTTAATTACATTTTTTGACTTTAGTTTACTTGGAAATATTTTCTTAACTCTATTTCTTGACCTGCATTGTTGGTTAAGGGCTTGTACGTAAGCACTTCACGGTAAGGTCCACATCTGTTGTATTCGGCGCATGTGACAAATAAAATTTGATTTGATTTGGCTTGGTTTTTGCTCTGGCATGGACTGTGGGACCTTATATAGACCTTATATAGACAGGTGTGTGCCTTTCCAAATCATGTAAAATCAATTGAATTTACCATAGGTGTACTCCAATCAAGTTGTAGAAACAGCTCTAGGATGATCAATGGAAACATGATGCACCTGAGCTCAATCTCATTGCAAAGGGGATGAATCAAAATGTATAAACCCCATTTTCACTTCGTCATTATAGAGTATTCTGTGTAGATTGAGGGAAAATTTAAATGTAATCAATTTTAGAATAAGGCTGTAAGGTAATAGCATGTGAAAAAGGGGAAGGAGTCTCAATACATCCAAATACTCAGTGTTAACTCTGTCTGACTGGTAGAGTAGTGGTTATGGGGGTTGATCTCCAAAGGAGGCTTTGAGAATTCTAATCCCAGAGGAGCAATTAATAGAGCAACATTTTTCTTGTTGCCTTTATGGGCCTGAAAGAGCAAACTTGAGGGGGACAGGGGCTAGTTCCCATCAAATAGCACGAATGAAGTGATACCTTGTATTGAATGTCCGTATAATAGAGTTTTGATAACATATTATGTTGTGGAGTAACAATACAACCCTTCTCTGCAAAAGCCTACTTTTACCTGGGGGCATGCTTTGTAGACCATTCAAAGGCGTTTCGATACCTGGTCCCCCTGAAAAAATGCACGTTATGATAGCTTAGAAACAGTAGTAGGCAAATGAAGGGAAAAAGGTACAATAATATGATGATGGTATAACATTTCTAGCGTCTATTTGCTGGTAATTGGATGATCTCTGATCATCCAATTACCTCTAATTGCTGATCTCTGATCAAACACACCCCTGTCCATATAATCTTATTCCAGAGACAACTGATTCAGTATGATCTAGGCAAAGCTGATCGTAGAACAATACTCCTCTGTATGCATTTATGAAATGTCTCAGGCTAAGAATGCTGAACTGGGTGCCAGGGAAACTGTATGGAGTAAAAAATACATTATTTTCTTTAGAAATTTAGTGAAGAAAAATTTAAAGTTGTAAAGAAACAGAAAGAGTAAAAGAACAGGTACAAAAAAACGTATATATAAACAGAATGTAGTGGAGTACTTTAAATACATTTTTGTTAAGTAATTTACACCACTGGACATGAAAGGAACACCTCAATTACCTTGACTAACAGCTGCCCCCGTACATTGACTCTGTATCGGTACCCCATGTATATAGCCTCGCTATTGTTATTTTACTGCTGCTCTTTAATTATTTGATATTTTTAGTTCTTTTTTTTACTTAACACATTTTTCTTAAAACTAAATTGTTGGTTAAGGGCTTGTAAGTCAGCATTTCACTGTAAGGTCTACACATATAGTATTCGGCGCATGTGACAAATACAATTTGATTTGTTACACATAAAAAACATATTGAGCCTGGTGTGACATTATTGAACCTGTGCTGACTCCTGGTGGACATCAAAAGAAACTACACCACACACACACACACACACACACACACTATAACCTTAAAACAGATGGGATGCTTTACATACGTTGTTCTCTTTTATTAGACACTAATATATGTCCAATAAACAGACGTTCAAAAGTCGGAATGTAAAGCACAAACGACTGGAAAGTTATTCAAAAGCAGCTGTAGTGAATCAAGCATCTTTAGGTTACCTGAAATAGGTCAAAGCATATACTTTACATTTTCTAATTTATTTAATCTTTATTTAACTAGGCAAGTTGAACTCAACAACATCGACACAGACACAAATTACCTGCTATATTTGGGAAACAGGATTAACACAGAGAGAACTTGGTAAAATACCATGTTTGTTTCTGTAGTACGAGTAGGCTGGTATATACAGTATCATCGGTAACAATTGTGTACAAGCCACCTAGCTAATAAAATACTGGGGCTAGCGGTCATTAGTTACATTTCAACAAAGCGATTCCCTAATTGAGGCGCAACAGTTCACCCGCGAATGCCGGAACACCGGAAATAATAACTAAACCAACGAACGAGAAATGGTGAAAAGAGGCATTTTTCAGAATAAACGTGTTGAGAGAAAAACGTAACTACATAGCTCACTCCCTACCCGGTATCTCATTCTACCGCTATACGACTTTGTATGCGTTGTTTGTGGGCAACCTTGATATTTACGAAGTTTTTGGAACAGATTCCTGTTGGAACGTTACACAAATTATAGCCACCAGATACAACTGCACTATTGGAGCTAGGAACACAAGCATTTCGCTACACCCGCAATAACATCTGCTAAATATGTGTATGTGACCAATAACATTTGATTTGATCCATTGACCGGCAGCCTATATAGTAAGTACCATGGAAACAAGCAGCCAGTCTGCCAGTGATGAGGAGATAACCTGTGAGGTCATCACTGTCACTATTGGAGCAAAACACTGCTGCAGAGGAAGTCCAGAAGATTGGGACTGATGCCACAATAAGCAAGGACCGCTGTCGAATATACTTCCATATAACCACAGCTGGCTCTCTCAGGTAAGATGCCGACAGATATTTTACAATGGAGTGTGTGAAACCTATGTCATGACTCATGTCATTTGGATGGCATTCCCAGTAAGTCTGTCAGATTTCATATGAAAACTGAAGCTTATGGTAACTGAGACTTAATATCGCTTTGAATAACATATGCCATTTTATTAGATGCTTTTATCCAAAGCAACTTGGTCATGCGTGCATACATTTTGAGGTATGGTTGGTCCTGGGAATAGAACCCACTACCCTGGCGGTACAAGCACCATTCTCTACCAACTGCGCTACTAAGGACCATTTGGCAAACTACTCTGTTCTCGTGAGAAGATAATAGGTGTAGATGTAACAAAACCATTTCCTACTTGCGTTCCCAAGAAAAGGGGTTTGCCACCCAAACCTGAAGTTCAGGAAATCTCATTGTGATTTTATTTAGTCATGGCAGGTAGCATGAGTCGTTCCACGAATAGAGTGCCTTTTGCGTTCCTTTAATATTTTAAACAGAAATTGTACGCCAATATTGCTTTTAAAAATCTTATGGGTCGTTCCATGTCATGACACCCATTATCTCAGATTATTCCGAAATTGTTTCTGTAGTTAGAAGCAGAGAAGATAAGGCTTCCGGAAACATTTTGTTGAAATATAATTTGATCTCTGAGAAATTAAGCTAATTGATTGCACCCAAATTGGCCATTTTAATTGATAGGATTTTTATAATATTCAATAAATATAGTATCTGACATCTGATTTGGACCTAACTTTATTAGCAATGAGTTATCCAAATGAATGGCCAAAAGCCACCACAGAAGCCCCACTGTGTCAGTGCAGTATATATTGAGTGCTCTTTTCTGTAAACATGCTGAAAGTCTGTCAATTTGTTTTTCAGAGAAATAGCATTGTTTACTAAAAGCTGGCAGCAAGCTGATAGGTCTGCTGTTACAACCAGTAAAGGCCGCTTTACCACTCTTGGGTAGCAAAATGACTTTGGCTTCCCTCCAGGCCTGAGGATAAACATCTTGCTCTAAACTCAGATTAAAGATATGACAGATAGGAGTGGCTGTATAGTCAGCTACCATGCTCAGTAGCTTTCCATCCAAGTTGTCAATGACAGGAGGTTGGTCATTATTGGTCGATAACAATTTTTCCATCTCTCCCACACTAACTGTACAAAATTCTAAATTACAATGCTTTTCTTTTAATTATTTGTATTTTTATGCATGAATACGATGGCTCAATGTTCGTTGTTGGTATGTCCTGCCTAAGTACATACATATGGGATGAGTAATGCAAGATATGTAAACTTAATTAAGTGACGAGTGATCCATTTGTTGGAGTGGCCAATGATTTCAAGTCTGTATGTAGGCAGAAGCCTCTCTTTGTTAGTGATGGCTGTTTAACAGTCTGATGGACTTGAGAGAGAAAAATAGTTTCTGTCTCTCGATCCCAGCTTTGATGCACCTGTACAGACCTCACCTTCTGGAAAGTAGCGGGGTGAACAGGCAGTGGCTCGGATGGTTGTTGTCCTTGATGATATTTTTGGCCTTCCTGTGACATCAGGTGCTGTAGGTGTCCTGGAGAGCAGGTAGTTTGCCCCCGGTGATGCGTTGTGCAGACCGCACCACCCTCTGGAGAGCCCTGCGGTTGGGGGCGGTGCAGTTGCCGTACCAGGCTGTGATACAGCACGACAGGATGCTCTGAATTGTGCATCTGGAAAATTTTGTCAGGGTTTTAGGTGACAAGCCAAATTTCTTCAGCCTCCTGAGGTTGAAGAGGCACTGTTGCGCCTTCTTCACCACACTGTCTGTGTGGGTGGACCATTTCAGTTTGTCTGTGATGTGTACGCCGAGGAACTTAAAACGTTCCACCTTCTCCACAACTGTCCCGTCGATGTGGATAGCGGGGTGCTCCCTCTGCTGTTTCCTGAAGTCCACGATCATCTCCTTTGTTTTGTTGACGTTGAGTGAGACGTTGTTTTCCTGACGCCACACTCGGAGTGCCCTCACCTCCTCCCTGTAGGCTGTCTCGTTGTTGTTGGTGATCAAGCCTACTACTGTTGTATCATCTGAAAACTTGATGATTTGAGTTGGAGGTGTGCATGGCCAAGCAGTCATGGGTGAACAGGGAGTTCAGGAGGGGGCTGGGCATGCACCCTTGTGGGGCCCCAGTGTTGAGGATCAGCGAGGTGGAGATGTTGTTTCCTACCTTCACCACCTGGGAGCGGCCCGTCAGAAAGTCCAGGACCCAGTTGCACAGGGCGTGGTTGAGGCCCAGGGCCTCCAGCTTGATGATGAGCTTGGAGGGTACAATGGTGTTGAATGCTGAGCTGTAGTCAATGAACAGCATTCTTACATTGGTATTCCTCTTGTCCAGTTGGGATAGGGCAGTGTGATGGCGATAGCATCGTCTGTGGATCAGTTAGGGCGGTATGCAAACTGAAGTGGGTCTAGGGTGGCCGGTAAGGTGGAGGTGATTTTGATCCTTGACTTGTCTCTCAAAGCACTTCATGATGACAGAAGTGAGTGCTACGGTGCGGTAGTCATTCAGTTCAGTTATCTTTGCCTTCTTGGGTATAGGAACAATGGTAGGCATCTTGAAGCATGTGGGGACAGCAGACTGGGCTAGGGAGCGATTTTGAATATGGCCGTAAACAGACCAGCCAGCTAGTCTGCGCAAGCTCTGAGGACACGGCTAGGGATGCTGTCTGGGCCAGCAGCCCTGCGAGGGTTAACACGTTTAAATGTTTTACTCACATCGGCACCGGAGAAGGAGGGAGGGGGTCGCAGTTCTTGTTAGCGGGCCGCGATGGTGGCACTGTATTATCCTCAAAGCGGGCAAAGAAGGCGTTTTAGTTTGTCTGGAAGTGTGACGTCGGTGTCCGTGACATGGCTGGTTTTATTTTTGTACTCTATGATTTCCTGTAGACCCTGCCAAATACGTCTCGTGTCTGAGCCATTGAATTGCGACTCCACTTTGCCCGTACTGGCATTTCGCTTGTTTGAATTCCTTGCGGAGGGAATAACTACACTGTTTATATTCAGCCATATTCCCAGACCTCTTTCCATGGTTAAATGCGGTGGTTCGCTCTTTATTTTGCGCTAATGCCGCCATCCATTCACGGTTTCTGGTTAGGGTAGGTTTTAAGTCACAATGGATACAACATCTCCAATGCACTTCCTTATAAATTCACTCACAGAGTCAGCGTATAGGTCGATGTTATTCTCTGAGGCTGACCGGAACACATCCCAGTCCGCGTCATCAAAACAATATTGAAGCGTGGATTCCGATTGGTCAGACCAGCGTTGAATGGTTCTAGTCACTGATACATCTTGTTTGAGTTTCTGCCTATAAGACGGTAGGAGCTAGATGGTGTCGTGGCTCGTTTTGCTGAAGGGAGGGTGAGGGAGGGCTTTGTATGCATTGCGGAAGTTAGAGTAGCAGTGATCGAGTGTATTACCCCCGCACATAGTGCAATAAATATGCTGATAGAATTTAGGTAGCCTTGTTCTCATTTGCTTTGTTAAAATCCCCAGCTACGATAAATGCAGCCTTAGGATATATGGTTTCCAGTTTGCGTAGAGTCCACATTTTTTCATATAAATGGAGAAGCCTGGTCTGCTTGAGGGGGAATGTACACAGCTGTGACAGTAACTGACGAGAATTCTCTTGGAAGGTAATATAGCCGGCATTTGATTGTGACGTATTCTAGGTCGGGTGAGCAGAAGGACTTGAGTTCCTGTATTTGGTTATGATTACACCATGAGTCGTTAATCATGAAGCATACACCCCCGCCCTTCCTCTTCCCAGAGAGGTGTTTATCTCTGTCGGCGCGAAGCATGGAGAAGCCCGGTGGCTGAACCGATTCCGACAACATATCCCGAGAGAGACATGTTTCCGTGAAACAAAGAATGTTACAATCCCTGATGTCTCTCTGGAAGGCAACCATTGCTCGAATTTCATCTACCTTGATGTCAAGAGACTGGACATTGGTGAGAAGTATACTCGGGAGCAGTGGGCGACGTGCACGTCTACGGAGCCTGACCAGGAGGATGCTCCGTCTGCCCCTTGTATGGCGCCGTTCCAATCAGCGCTAGCAAAGCAGTCCTACAGCATAATCTCTGAATCTTCAGACCATTTCTAAACCGAGCAAGTCATGGGTAATTCCTGTTCGAGCTTTCTACTTGTGAACAGAAAGCAGGAGTACAGAGTCATGATTTGATTTGTCAAATGGAGGATAAAAGAGGGCCTTGTATGCTTGGGTAGAATAACAGTGGTCTAGGACTTTATTGCCCCCTACTGGCGAGGGAGACGTGTTGATGGAAGTTGGGCATCACATGTCTTAATGACTCAGAATTAAAATCGCCGGCAACCAGAAAAGCAGCCTCCTGGATGTAAGTTTTCCTGCTTGGTTATAGTCTCATACAGTTCGTTAAGCTCCAGCTTGTTCTTGTGCTGAGGTGGAATGTATCCAACAGTCACGATAACAGCTGAAAACTCCCTCGGGAGGTAAAAGGATTAGCATTTGACCATCAGGTATTCCAAGAGTGGTGAACAATGGGTTGACACTTCAGCCGTGCTCGAGGCAGCATATCAGTTGTTGTTGAGGAAGAGGCAAACTCACCCCCCCCCCCCCTTGATTTCCCCAACTCCACTGTCCTGTCGGATCGGTGAATGGAGAATCCATTGAGTTGGATAGCAATGGGGGTATTTTGTTTCAGAAAAGAGGAGAAATTTGCAGTTTCGAGAGTCCCGTTGGTAGCAAATCCGCGATCAGAGGTAATCCATCTTATTATCAAGTGATTGGCCAGTAGAACGGTGGGAAGAGGTGGCCAGTTCTCCCTGCACCTCGCCAGGATCCCCCCTTTCTTGCCGCTGTAACATCGGCATTTCCTCATGGGTAGCCCGAAAATTGGGTCAGAATTACAGAAAGAGTTCAGGGCAGATGAGTCAAAGTTGAAGCCGGAATTGAGGAAACTGCCGATCTGATGTTCAAAAGTTTGTTCGGTTGTAAGAAATTATACATTTCAGGAAAAGAAAGTAAAAATAAATGACAAAAGAATCACAAAATAGCAAAGTTGGATTGGAGCTTGCAAAACGGTGGCCATCCAGTACGGCGCTCTCTCTCTCGGTAGAGATGTAAGACTTCTTCAGACATAGCTTTTTGCATTCAGGCGAAAGAGTTACATTTTTATCTCATCACACCCCATAATCTTTTGCCTAATGCTCTGAGTCTTTTCCGTGCCTTTCTACCTACTTTTTCTCCGGAGTGGCTTCCATCTGGCCACTCTTTTATGAAGCCTAGATTGGTGAATTGCTGTAGAGACGGTTGTCCTTCAAGCAGGTTCTCCCATATCAGCCAAAGAACTCTATAGTTCTGTCTGAATAGTCATTGGGTTCTTGGTCATCTCCCTGACCAAGGTCCTTGTTGCCTGGTTGCTTAGTTTGGTCGGAGAGCCAGCTCTAGGCAGAGTCTGGGTAGTTCCATATTTTTTCGATTTCCCAATGATGGAGACCACTGTGCTCTTGGAAACTTTCAACACCCTTCCCCAGATATGCACTAAGTGTACAAAACATTAAGAACACCTTCCCATATTGAGTTGCATCTAAATTCGTCGGGGCATGGACTCTAAATGCTTCCCACGGTTGGGTCAAGTTGGCTGGATGTCCTTTAGGTGGTGGACCACACTGGAAACTGTTGAGCGTTAACCCAGCAGTGTTGCAGTTCTTGGCACAAACCGGTGTGCGTGGCACCTACTACCATACCCTGTTCAAAGGCAAAAATCTTTTCAAATCAAATTTTTATTCGTCTCATACACATTTAGCATATGTTATTGCGGGTGTTGCAAAATGCTTGTGTTCCCAGCTTCAACAGTGCAGTAGTATCTAACAATTCACAACAATACACACATCTAAAAGTAAAATAATGGAATTAAGAAAAATATAAATATTAGATTGAACAATTTTGAAGTGGCATTGACTAAAATACAGTAGAATAGAATACAGTATAAACATATGAGTAAAGCAGTATGTAAACATTTATTGAAGTGACTAGACTTCCATTATTAAAGTGGCCAATGATTCCAAGTCTATGTATATAGGGCAGCAGCCTCTAAGGTGCAGGGTTGCGTAACCGGGTGGAAGCTGGCTAGTGATGACTATTTAACAGTCTGATGGCCTTGAGATAGAAGCTGTTTTTCAGTCTCTTGGTCCCAGCTTTGATTCACCTGTACAGACCTTGCCTTCTGGATGATAGCAGGGTGAACAGGCCGTGGCTCGGGTGGTTGATGTCCTTGATGATATTTTTGGCCTTCATGTGACATCGGGTGCTGTAGGTGTCCTGGAAGGTAGGTAGTCACCCTCTGAATGGCACACACAATCCATGTCTCAATTGTCTCAAGGCTTAAAAAGCCGAATTTAAACTTTCTTCTCCATTTCATCTACACTGATTGAAGTGGATTTAACAAGTGACGTCAATAAGATCATAGCTTTCACCTGGATTCATCATGTCAGTCTATGTCATGGAAAATGCAGGTGTTCTTAATGTTTTGTATACTCAGTATGTATAGGGCAATTTAGCAATTCGAATTTGTTACGTGTAATGGTTATGATAAATTAGGCGTTGTCGCTCACTGTTGGCATAGGCCTATAAATAAATGTGCACATTTTTCTTTCCAGTGCGGGCGACAATGCGAATATTCGAACAGTCAAAAATGCCCATCCCTAGTATCACTTCTCATTTGTGCCACAAAAAAAGTTAGCATTTGAAACATTGGTCAGGTAAACAAAACCAAAGCGTGGGTTGCTGTCACACCTGGGCCTATAGACTGCTTCAGGGTAAGATCTAAATGGGTAATTTGGGTGAACTATTCCTTTAACAATGGGGGAGGGGGTGGGGGAAAAATAATCACCTAAAACCAGGAATGTTTTTTGACCATTTCTTTGTATTCATGTTTAACTCATTGTTAGGGGGAGAAAAAAAAGAAACGTTTAGTCCAAATCATATTTTAGGTACTATGTTTACTGAATATTATATGAATGCTATAAATGAAAATTGCCAATTTGGGTGCAGTCAATTAGCTTAATTTCTCAGAGATCCAATTATATTTTAACAAAATAATGTTGCATGAAAAGTTGGGGTAGGTGCAATTTTAAGACAAAACGATGACCAGGGTTTTAATGAGAGGTCTAATTGGTGTCTCCAAGTGGCCACACACCTCTCCGAAGTGTGCACAGTTCCTCAAGATGACTCAAAAAAAGAGCCTTAAGCTATTGTTGTTGAAAGAGACTCTAGTCTCGAGAGCTACTTTAAACTTTGGAGGGAGCTTCCTTTTTTATCTTCCCATCTGAATTAGCCGATATATTTAACATGTAATGCGCCAAATTTTTCAATCTCAAAATAGACATTCAAGTGTGAAGCAGAAAGTGAATATCCAACAGAAATTGGTAAGAAATATTGAGAGTAACATTGTTAGGGAAGACTAAAATGAAAACAATGCATTCCAGGATGGATCAAGTTCTCATGTTTTGTTTTAAACCTTACAATAGGGGTGAAAGCAGAACATTGTTAGAGAGTGATCCTTGTGTATTAGCAGTAGTGATTGAGAAGGCCTTTCTATTGGAAAGAAGGGAGTCCTAGTTGAAGGAAATAGATATGGAGACTAGTGAAAGTAACAAAGTGAATGGTAATATGTGACTCGTTGGTTTAGCCACGGAAAAAATAAGCAACCTTCCCACTAGCCATGATTGGCAGAGATGATAAGTGGGCTGGACATGCCAAGAGAGGAGTTCAGATTGGTCTGCCATGTAGCACGCTTCTGTCTATAACATGAGCTGGTCAGTATGTGTAGGTAATCCTTTCTAACGTGGCATTTTTTAAAGATATCACGTAGTATAACTGCATAAGTGTTGATTTACAATTTCTGGAGGACCGAGTTTTGAAATCAGTGGAATTAGACTATGATAGCTAAGGAGATGGAGAAAATTCTCCATTCTCCATCTCCTTAGAAAATAGAGAACACAGAAGGCTGTTGTATAAAACACCTGTCTCCAGATAACATCTTCAAACTAAAGCCAACCCTGGCATCCGTGACAGAGGGAGAAGTGTCCATCCATGTATATGGGTAAGATTTTCAGATATTATACATTTCCAATTTTGTCAGAAAGTTGTTTTCATTTTAAGTTAGTGTACTGTTAGCTAGCTAGCTAATGTTACGTGTATGATCTGTGTAGTAATATTATTCGTATCTCAGAGCCATTTGCAATGCTAGTTCTAGCCTAATGTTAGCTAGCTAGCATTGAACCTGGTTGGTTAGTTACCTGTAGATTCATGCAGGGTAGTTGAGCGTCTCATCCCGTTAGCGGGATCATTTTCCAGCAAAAAACTCCTAGCAACATTAGCATAACGAAATTCAATATTTATTTTTTTTTCAAATATAGGACTGTCTCATATCGTTTTATAGATACACCTCTCTTGAATCGACCCTCGTCGTCCGATTTCAAAAAGGTTTTACAGGAAAAGCACAACATTAGATTATGTTAGAGGAGTACATGGTAAAAGTAGCATCATTTGAATTTTCCAACCAACCACATGCATCACAAATAACCAAAAAACAGCTAAATGCAGCACTAACCTTTTACAAACTTCATCAGATGACACACCTAGGACATCATGTTACACACAGCATGCATTCTTTTGTTCAATAAAGGTCATATTTCTATATTAAAAACAGCATTTTACATCGGCGTCTGACGTTGGCTAACTATTTTCCCATAAAATGCGTCCCGGGAAACAGTGCTACAATTTCCTAAATTACTATTCGAAAACGATTTTTTTATTTTATATTGTCAATCTAAGATTTATAGATGAATATCTCTTGAAAACACCTGTCATAACAGATTTTAAATTAACTTTACAGGGTAATCACACTTTGAGATAAAAGGGGATGCGATACTCAGAAAATGAGCTAGTAAACCTAGCTCGGCGCCATCTTGGAACAATCGCTAATCACATCTAATCTTGTATAATATTGTCAATAATCCCTTACCTTTAGTTGTCTTCATCAGAAAGCACTTCCAGGAATCCCAGGTCCACGACAAATGTATTTTCGGTCGAAAAAGTCCATCCTTTATGTTCCATTAGCTTGCTGTTGTTAGCGCGTCTGAAGGCTGTATCCAAATGTTGATCCGGGCGGGGGACTTCGGTTTAGAAAAATAACTTTTTTCCCTCCTTTAGGTTCGTTCAAACATGTCAAACGTTGTATAACATTAATCTTCAGGGCCTGTTTCAACAAGAGAGCCAATAAGATTCGAGTGGGACGATTGCATTGTGTTTCAAAACGTTTCCAAAGGTGGGGGTAGACACGGCCGCCGACGTCACAATGCTGATGGCCCTCCTACTGTGACCAATTGCCACAGCGTCTCCTTCACTGAGTTTCGACAGTAGAAGGCTCAAAACATTCAGAATCCCACTTCCTGTTTCAATCGGTCTCGGGGTTTTGACTGCCATATGAGTTCTGTTATACTCACAGACACCATTCAAACAGTTTTAGAAACTTTAGGGTGTTTTCTATCCATATAAAATAAGTATATGCATGTCCTAGCTTCTGAGTTTGATTAGTAGGCCGTTGAAAATGGGAACGAATTCTTTCCAAAATGCGCTGTGGCGCCCCCTATCCTAGGATATCCTCAAGAGGTTTTTAACTAGCTGGCTAGCTACATGTCTAAACAAAAGACTCCACTATGCAAGTAACCATTTCAATAGAATGTTCATGATGTCAATGCGAAAACTGTCGATAGACGTAGCTGGTAAATTCGCTCTGTCTATCTACTCCAATTTCAGACCACTCTCGTCTGTTTGCTGGAGCGCAGAATAACTGCTGAATTTACGAACGCTGGTAAACGTTGGCAAAAAAGTGTAATTAAATTGTTGCCAGCAGCACAGTTGCAGTCACCAACACTCTGGATAACATAACAACAGCCTAACCAACTCTGCTAGGGTGAGTAAAATGGTCAGAGTGAGCTGTTCTCCCACTTGTGTCTGGAAGTAGCTAGCAAGCTAGCCAACGTTAGCCAGTTAGCTTGGGTGCCTGACTGCTGTTGTTAGGTCAGAATGCTCGGATCAACCCTACTCCTCGGCCAGAGCATCCAGTGTGCGCTCTGAGTGCTCCGAGAGCAAAACGCTCTGAATTTATGAACGGACAATCTGACAATGCTCTGAGTTTACGAACGTCCAGAGCACACTCTGGCACTCCAGATTAAATTTACGAACACACCTGTAGTATAAACCAGACTTTAGTCTTGAAATTGTTGGTTGTTTCGTACATGGCCTGACGTGAATCCTTAGAGATGAGTGGGGCTAAAGCTTAAGACAGTGTGAATGATACTGAATGGGTGTAGACAAAGAATAGCTCTCCAGTAGGTGTACCAAAATATTCAAGGGCAATTTTCTCAAAAGTGAGGTTACAAGTTTATCAACTTTCAAAGCAGAATTACTTTCCCATTGTCCCTCAGCTGGACTGTATGATACCATTTTATAGCTCTGAGTCTCAAATTTTATCCAATGTAAAAAACACTATTTCAAATTTTGCTACATAATAGCAAGCCGGTCGGTTACATATTAGTGGCTTTCAGATAGCACTCTAATAATGCAATGTCTTAGTAATTGTGTTTGAATACAAGGTCACATGACGAACAGAGGGATTGAGCCTTGGGACATTATATTAGAGGTTGCCATCTGTTGATAAGCATCCTGTGGAGAATAAGTATATAGACTTTTCCTACTGTATTATTGACTGTATGTTTGTTTATTTCATGTTTAAATCTGTGTTGTTGTATGTGTCGAACTGCTTTGCTTTATTCTTGGCCAGGTCGCAGTTGTAAATGAGAACTTGTTCTCAACTAGCCTACCTGGTTAAATAAAGGTGAAATAATAAAGAAATTAAAATAAAAAGTAGTACTCACTGAACTCAAACAGGCTGTAAGGGACACAGTGGGAAATTTGGGACAGAGGTATGAATAATTGAATAAGAGACATTTTTGACAAATTCCTATTATTATTATTATTATTATTATTATTACTCAATTCTATAGTTTGGTTAGAACCAGTGATTTGAGCAAGAAGGTAATGTCATCTAAAACAATATGTTTTCATTACTTGGAACTGTGTCCAGATTGAAGTAGTAAATGTTTTTAGTACCGAATATAGAGCTGATAAGCCAGCACCGACTTTTTGAAGGTCCTATCAGATTTGTTAAACAACAGGTTTCATATTTTGACTAGTTGATGTCACAGGGACGTGTCAATGCAACAAGTCGAAATGATAAGATTACAAGAGAAGGGCTCTGGGATTGTTTACTTTAGAAGGTGGCTATTCCGCTTGACAGGACACTGTATCATCTGATGTGTCTCAAGTATAATTCTCTATACACATGGTTTTATCAAGACTTCCTGTCCAAGAATCAGTAGACTCAATTAAGAATAAGATTTTTTAGGACTGATTTAAGATGTGCAAACTAAGTACATGTTTATTTTCTTTCTTCCAGGACTGATGGAATGTCCACTACCAAGTGTGTTTTGGTTTTTTACATGTTTTCTTTACATGTTTATCAATGATTCTGTATCTCTCCCTTTTGAAAGACTTCTTGAGAAAAGTGTGCACCTTAAAGGGCACACAAATGACATTTTCTGAAGTATCTATTGTCAGAGTTTTGGTTGCACACATCTAAATTCTCCTGATAAGAAATGTGCCAACAAAAAAAACAGTGTAAACCTGGTACACAACATTTTAGAAATTTCTTTAAATAATGAGAATGAGGTACAGGGAAAGAAACACTCACTTAATAGGGTTGAATGACTTGTGACCTCTGTTCTGACTTTCAGTTGAGGCCTGATCACCCTCACTAGAAAGGCTAGAGACTTGGTGAGAGTTAAATGTAATATGTAAGCACTGAAAGTTAGGTAGAAGTATGGTTGCAAAGGGTAAAACTTTACGATACATTTCCGGAAATTTTCCATGGGAAGTTAAGCTCGGGAATTTTGGAAATTTTGCTTAAATTCATTTAAAAAAATTAGCTTATAACAGTGAACCTTTTTTTTTGTGGGATACACAAGGTAATTATAGGTCTTGTGGCATATTTTGGTTAAACTATCGCCAATTCAATGGAATTGCAAACCTCTGCATGCACAGTGCACTCTACCATCACATGTTCAGTGCACTCTTCACATGTACAGCTGATTCTCAAGATATTGCACACTAATGAGATGCTATTGAGCACACACTGCTACACTGTCTGAACCAAGGACTACATGCTTTCTGTTAAGTTTTGATTAAAATACTGGTTGGGGTGAATATATCTTATGACATACATTATTTTTTTTGTTAACTAGTAAATAGTAGCTTACAGCAAAGTGTATTTTAAATTGAAAAAATGGCACCGACTGAGATGGTCGCCTCACTTCGCGTTCTTAGGAAACTATGCAATATGTTTAAAAAAAAAGTAAACTCAGCAAAAAAAGAAACATCCCTTTTTCAGGACCCTGTCTTTCAAAGATAATATGTAAAAAATCAAAATTACTTCACAGATCTTCATTGTAAAGGGTTTAAACACTGTTTCCCATGCTTGTTCAATGAACCATAAACAATTAATGAACATGCACCTGTGGAACGGTTGTTAAGACACTAACACCTTAAGGTCACAGTTATGAAAACTTAGGACACTAAAGAGGCCTTTCTACTGACTCTGAAAAACACCGAAAGAAAGACGCCCAGGGTCCCTGCTCATCCCAATGGCACAAGGAGGCATGAGGACTGCAGATGTGTCCAGGGCAATAAATTGCAATGTCCGTACTGTGAGACACCTAAGACAGTGCTACAGGGAGATAGGACAGACAGCTGATCGTCCTCGCAGTGGCAGATCACGTGTAACAATACCTGCACAGGATCAGGACATCCGAACATCACACCTGTGGGACAGGTACAGGATGGCAACAAACTGCCCGAGTTACACCAGGAGCGCACAATCCCTCCATCAGTGATCAGACTGTCCGCAATAGGCTGAGAGAGGCTGGACTGAGGATTTGTTGGCCTGTTGTAAAGCAGGTCCTCACCAGACATCACCGGCAACAATGTCATCAATGGGCACAAACCCACCATCGCTGGACCGACAGGACTGGCAAAAAGTGCTCTTCACTGACAAGTCACGGTTTCGTCTCACCAGGGGTGATGGTCGGATTCGCGTTTATCGTCGAAGGAATGAGCGTTATGCAGAGGCTTGTACTCTGGAGGGGGATCGACGTGGAGGGTCCATCATGGTCTGGGGCGGTGTGTCACAGCATCATCGGACTGAGCTTGTTGTCATTGCAGGCAATCTCAATGCTGTGCGTTACAGGGAAAACATCCCCCTCCCTCATGTGGTACCCTTCCTGCAGGCTCATCCTGACATGATCCTCCAGCATGACAATGCCACCAGCTATACTGCTCGTTCTGTGCGTGATTTCCTGCAAGACAGGAATGTCAGTGTTCTGCCATGGCCATCGGAGGGTGAGGACCAGGGCCATTCCCTCCAGAAATGTCTGGGAACTTGCAGGTGCCTTAGTGGAAGAGTGGGGTAACATCTCACAGCAATAACTGGCAAATCTGGTGCAGTCCATGAGGAGATGTACTGCAGTACTTAATGCAGCTGGTGGCCACACCAGATACTGTTACTTTTGATTTTAATCTCCCCCCTTTGTTCAGGGACACATTATTCCATTTCTGTTAGTCACATGTCTGTGGAACTTGTTCAGTTTGTCTCAGTTGTTGAATCTTGTTATGTTCATACAAATATTTACACATGTTAAGTTTGCTGAAAATAAACACAGTTGCCAGTGAAAGGACGTGTCTTTTTTTGCTGAGTTTATATTGGTAATGGGTGACAGTTATTCTAAATGGATTGAAGGTTTTGTTAGGGTTCATTCCTTTCGTCCTCGTCAATCATCATTGGCTCATTGGTGAAATTAGCATTATGACAATATATTTAATTAAATCATTCAAAAACCTGTATTAATGCAATTGCAGACAGAAGTTGACAATCAGGAACATAGCACACATGTTCCGAGTAAGTTCTGCATCAAACAAAAAGTCTAATGTTGTTTTGTTACACCCTCAGTCTAGCCTGGTTATGTCACTACCTACGTCATTACCTTTTTACACCTGAGACCAAAACCCTGCCTACCAAGCTATATAAACAATGACTTTTAGTGTTATCTAAAACCTAGCAGTAAACGTCCACTCCCCAAAGTTGATTTATTGTGAAATGTTTGACTAGTCTTATCTCCTCCACTCCCCTGCAGAGCTCCTTCTTCACAGTCACACATTACTCAGAGGGGCCTCTTTTTAATGAGGCAGAGAGAGAGAATTAGAAAACAACTGTGGAACAATATTAAAACCTCAATGTGTGTGTATATGTATGTGTGTATATATATATATATATATATATATATATATATATATATATTGTTAATCTGTAGTCTAGGACCCTATCAATGTAAGGAGAGAGGGGTCTTATAACCCCTCTATTAATACAACATAAGAAGAATAAATTATTCTAATACATCAAACATTTTGGTACAACCCTTTTCATGACCCCTAGGTGAACCCGACAGTTTCCCCAGGTCACACACTTTCTTACTAATAGCTAGTAATGTCTCTGTACTACAGAATGTATCAGATTGTTGGGTTTGTGGATTGTTAACCTCTCTAGGGTATGTGGGACGAAATCGTCCCACCTACGTAACAGCCAGTGAAATCCCGTGGCGCGTTATTCAAATACCTTAGAAATGCTTTTACTTCAATTTCTCAAACATATGACTATTTTACAGCATTTTAAAGACAAGACTCTTGTTAATCTAACCACACTGTCCGATTTCAAAAAGGCTTTACAACGAAAGCAAAACATTAGATTATGTCAGCAGAGTACCCAGCCAGAAATAATCAGACACCCATTTTTCAAGCTAGCATATAATGTCACATAAACCCAGAAGATAGCTAAATGCAGCACTAACCTTTGATGATCTTCATCAGATGACACACCTAGGACATTATGTTTTACAATACATGCATGTTTTGTTCAATCAAGTTCATATTTATATCAAAAACCAGCTTTTTACATTAGCATGTGACGTTCAGAACTAGCATACCCCCCGCAAACTTCCGGTGAATTTACTAAAAATTTACTAAATTACTCATGATAAACGTTCACAAAAAGCATAACAATTATTTTAAGAATTATAGATACAGAACTCCTCTATGCACTCGATATGTCCGATTTTGAAATAGCTTTTCGGTGAAAGCACATTTTGCAATATTCTAAGTAGATAGCCCGGCATCACAGGGCTAGCTATTTAGACACCCAGCAAGTTTAGCACTCACCAAAGTCAGATTTACTATAAGAAAAATGTTATTACCTTTGCTGTTCTTCGTCAGAATGCACTCCCAGGACTTCTACTTCAATAACAAATGTTGGTTTGGTCCCAAATAATCCATAGTTATATCCAAACAGTGGCGTTTTGTTCGTGCGTTCAAGACACTATCAGAATGGTAAAGAAGGGTGACGAGCACGACGCATTTAGTGACAAAAAAATTCTAAATATTCCATTACCGTACTTCGAAGCATGTCAACCGCTGTTTAAAATACATTTTTATGCCATTTTTCTCGTAACAAAGCGATAATATTCCGACCGGGAATCTGCTTTTAGGTAAAAAGACGAAAGAAAATAAAGCATGGGGTGGACTCGTGCACGCGCCGAAGCCCATTGTCCTCTGATCGGCCACTTGCCAAAAGCGCAAATGTGTTTCAGCCTGGGGCTGGAATGACATCATTCAGCTTTTTCCCGCCTTCTGAGAGCCTATGGGAGCCGTAGGAAGTGTCACGTTACAGCAAAGATCCTCAGTCTTCAACAAACAGAGGCAAGAAGCTCAAGGAATGGTCAGACAGGCCACTTCCTGTAAGGAATCTTCTCAGGTTTTTGCCTGCCATATGAGTTCTGTTATACTCACAGACACCATTCAAACAGTTTTAGAAACTTTAGGGTGTTTTCTATCCAAAGCCAATAATTATATGCATATTCTAGTTTCTGGGCAGTAGTAATAACCAGATTAAATCGGGTATGTTTTTTATCCGGCCGTGTAAATACTACCCCCAACAGGTTAACAAACAGTGCTGAGACTGCCATGTGGACCAAAGCAGGTAACCCTACAGACAGAGAGCTTGATTGGGTAAAGGATAAGGTGTTTTTGTATGAAGAAGTGTATTGCTGTTGTTTTGTTTTTTGTTTTTGTATTGCTTCAATACAAATCTCACCAGATTGGGTCTGCTGGATGAATTAGCCATCAACTCCCTGACCCTGTAACTCTGCAGTGAGGTCGCCAATGTGATAGCGGAGTACATGCCAATTTGCAAAAAAAGGTTTCAACAGTGTGTTGTTATTCTCTTTGACATTTGGAGGTCTGCACTCTACAAAATGTATTGTAATTTAGGCAAATGCATTGAGATACTAATCTGTCATTAACATGCTGAAATGCCATTGCCAGAATCCATAAATGAAATTGTGTAATGAAGCATATGTCTAACTGTATGAAGCGAAGGTCTTAAGTTAACATTCTACTGCAATGGTTTTACAAGTTGGATTGTACAAACCAGAACGAAGGGTTTGAAAGTGTCTGGTTTTATGCGTTGATTTTGTTTACTTACTCATTTGATAGTTTATGGAATAACCAAATTAATAAAACGTTAATAAGAGGTTCCAACCAACTCAATGCACCAAGTACACATGTTGATCAGGAGCTCTCTCGGGGCAGTCCCGTTAAATCTCTTATATACTGGTTACAGACACGTTACATAGGCATGGTTCATACGGTTGGTTCCGGCATTTGTCTGGCACCGTCTCCTATCTCAGAACATATTCTGGTCGTTCTGCCAGATGGTCCTAAGGAGGGTGTCATGTCTCCCCCCTCATATCTTTACCAAGCACAGGCAGGAACCAAGGATTGGTTATGCCACTAAGACAATATGAACATTTTCAAGGCTCTCTCTTCACAAGATATCACATTCCATCCGCTTATCACTTGTGTGATAATAATCATAAAATGTTAAGGTAAGCATTAGACTTTTTCTTCTATATCAAAATACATCATTGTCATAAATCATAATAAAGGTTATATTTAACAGGAGTGAATCTAATTTAATTCATAATCATAATACTAAATCTAAAATTTAAAATCAAAGTAGTAAGTTAACAAAATCAATGCATAAAACCACAGACACTTTCAAACCCGTCATTCTCGGTTGTACAATCTAACTTGCAATACCATGGCTTCAGACCTTGACTTCATACAGTTACACATATGCTTCATTACACAATTTTATTTATGGATTGGCATGTTAATGTTGAGGACTAGCAGAATGTCTAGCCAATATCCAATGGAACAGCGTGGCGCGAAATACAAAAACCTCAAATGCAATCATTTCAATTTCTCAAACATACGACTATTTCACACCATTTTTAAAGATAAGACTCTTGTTAATCTAACCACATTGTCCGATTTCAAAAAGGCTTTACAGCGAAAGCAAAACATTATGTTAGGAGAGTACATAGACCAAAATAATCACACAGCCAAAAAACCCCAAAACACAGCTAAATGAAGCACTAACCTTTGATTTTCATCAGATGACAGTTATAGGACATCATGTTATACAATACATGTACGTTTTGTTCAATCAAGTTCATATTTATATCCAAAAACAGCTTTTTACATTGGCGTGTGATGTTCAGAACATGCATTCCCACCAAAACTTCCAGTGAATTTACAAAATTACTCACCATAAACGTTGACAAAATACATAACAATTATTTTAAGAATTATAGATACAGAACTCCTTTATGCAATCGCCATTTCAGATTTTAAAATAGCTTTTCAGCGAAAGCACATTTTTCAATATTCTGAGTACATAGCTCAGCCATCACGGCTAGCTATTTTGACACCCGCCAAGTTCGGGGCACACAAAACTCAGAATTAGTATTCGAAATATTGTATTACCTTTGCTGATCTTCGTCAGAATGCACTCCCAGGACTGCTACTTCCACAAGAAATGTTGTTTTTGTTCCAAATAATCCATAGTTATGTCCAAATACCTCCGCATTTCGAGACAAAAAAATTAAAAATGTTCCATTACCGTACTTATCCAAATCTACTAATAATATGCATATTCTCGTTTCTGGGCAAGAGTAGTAACCAGTTTAAATCGGGTACGTTTTTTCATCCGGCCGTGAAAATACTGCCCCCTATCCTAAACAGGTTAATGACAGATCGGTATTTCAATGCATTTCTAGTCTAAAGTACTATAACTTTCGCAGTGTGTGGACCTCCACAATCAACCTTATACCCCAAATAAACAATTTTGGATAAGCCTAAATTAATTATGGGCATGGCTGACCACCCCCTTCCCTCCCAGCACTCATTCTTCTGGCGTTTCAGTTCGTCCTCCCAATGGCACATGTTAAAAGTGGATGGCCCTTGATAATGTCCTAATTTCTCTCACCTGAGCCACCACTGTCCTTTACAGTCTATTAAGTCTCGTCCATTTTCCTACCAGTATACCAGCAGCATGAGAGAAGTTTGAACGGGATCTCTCTCCATGCTCATTCCATGTGGACTCATGACACACACCAGAGAGAAAAGGCATGAGAGAGAAGGCAGTTTATAGCTTTGACTGGATGCTGTGTACAGGTTGCTGGCTTGGACTCCGGCCCCACGGTAGAAGTGTTGAAGGACCATAGTGAACGCCATTGTCGTCATTACTTCAGCCAGTTAGAGGGGTGAGGTTCACACTGTTCTCGGATGAATTATCCCTTCCATGCATCTAGATACCATCTGTGGTCACCTTTGCCATAACCTCGAGAGAAGACAGACCAGAACAACAGTTTAGTTCAGGGCATTTCTGTTTCAGGAAATCCAGACAATTCACTGTATGACAAATTATTCACTGTCTGACATTACTACTGTCAATATTCTTAACACAAATGTCTAAGACAAATGTCAAAGAGAATAACAACACACAGTTGAAACCATTTTTTCCCCAAAGTAGCTTATACTCCATCTTGGCGATCTCACCGCAGAGTTACAGGGTCAGGGAGTCAGAGGGCTAATCCTTAGGGAGAAATCCCGACCCTTCAGAAGACCCAATTTGGTGAGATTTGTATTGAAGCAAGACAAAAACAAACACAACAACAGCAATACACTTCTTCATATAAAAATAGAGGTGGGGAAAACGTCACTGCCTGTTATCAAAATAACTAATACAATTAGGATTACAACCCTTGATGACTCTGTCTTAACTTAATTGTATCCCGTAAGGTAATAGTAAAATAGACTAGAGGCAGGTATTGCTCGCCTGATTTAGAGTACCTCATGATAAGGTGTGGACCACACTATCTACCAAGAGACTTCTCATTTATATTATTTGTAGCCATCTATATACCACCACAAACCGATGCTGGCACTAAGACCGCACTCAACGAGCTGTATAAGGCCATAAGCAAACAATAAAATGCTCATCCAGAAGCAGCGCTCCTAGTGGCCGGGGAGTTTAATGCAGCCAAACTTAAATCCGTTTGACCTAATTTCGACCAGCATGTCACGTGTAACCAGAGGGGAAAAAAATCTAGACGACCTTTACTCCACACACAGAGACACATACAAAGCTCTCCCTCGCCCTCAATTTGTCAAATCTGACCAAATCCTCCTGATTCCTGCTTACAAGCAAAAACAAAAGCAGTACCAGTGACTCACTCAATACGGAAGTGGTCCAACGCTACAGGACTGTTTTGCTAGCACAGACTGGAATGTGTTCTGTGATTCATCCAATGGCATTGACGAGTATACCACCTCAGTCACCAGCTTCATCAATAAGTGCATTGAGGACGTCGTCCCCACAGTGACCGTACGTACATATCCCAACCAGAAGCCATGGATTACAGGCAACATCCGCACCAAGCTAAAGGCTAGAGCTGCTGCTTTCAAGGAGTGGGAGACTAATCCGGATGCTTATAAGAAATCCCGCTATGCCCTCAGACGAACCATCAAACAGGCAAATCAATAGATGACTAAGATTGAATCCTATTTCACTGTGGCAAGGCTTGCAAACTATTACGGACTACAAAGGAAAACCCAGCCACGAGCCTATCAAACAAGCTAAATGCCTTTTTATGCTTGCTTCGAGGCAAGCAACACTGAAGCATGCATGAGAGCACCAGCTGTTCCGGATGACTGTGAACACTCTCTTCGTAGCCGATGTGAGCAAGACCTTTAAACAGGTCAATATTCAACATTCACAAGGCAGTAGGGCCAGATGAATTACCACGGCGTGTTCTCAGAGCATGTGCAGACCAGGTGTCTTCACTTACATTTTCAACCTCTCCCCGACTGAGTCTGTAATACCCACATGGTTCAAGCAGACCACCATAGTCTCTATGCCCAAGAATGTGAAGGTAACCTGCCTAAATGAATACCACCACGTAGCACTCACGTCGGTAGCCATGAAGTGCTTTGAAAGGCTGGTCATGGCTCACATCAATACCATCATCCCGGAAACCCTAGACCCACTCCAATTCGCATACCACCCAACAGATCCACAGATGACACAATCGCAATCACACTCCCTACTGCCCTTTCCCACCTGGACAAAAGGAACACCTATGTGAGAATGCTGTTCATTGACTACAGCTCAGCGTTCAACACCATAGTGCCCACAAAGCTCATCACTAAGCTAAGGACCCTGGGACTAAACACCTCCCTCTGCAACTGGATACTGACGGGCCGCCCCCAGGTGGTAAGGGTAGGCAACAATACATCTGCCACGCTGATCCTCAACACCGTTTCCCTCAGGGGTACGTGCTTAGTCCCCTCCTGTACTCCCTGTTCACCCACAACTGCGTGGCCAAGCACAACTCCAACACCATCATTATGTTTGCTGATGACACAACAGTGGTAAGCCAGATCACTGACAACGATGACACGGCCTATTGGGAGAAGGTCTTTGACCTATCAGTGTGGTGCCAAGCCAGCAACCTCTCCCTCAATGTGAGCAAGACAAAGGAGATGATCGTGGACTACAGGAAATTAAGGCCCGAACAGGCCCCCATTGACATCGACGGAGCTGAAGTGGAGCGGGTCGAGAGTTATGTTCCTTGGTGTCCACATCCCCAACAAACTGTCATGGTCTAAACACACTAAGACAGTTGTGAAGAGGGCACGACAACACCTTTTCATCCTCATGAGACTGAAACGATTTGGCATGGGTCCCCAGATCCTCAAAGGTTCTACAGCTGCACCATCGAGAGAATCCTGACGGGTTGCATCACTGCCTGGTATGGAAACTGCTTGGTATCTGACCGTATGGTGCTACAGAGGGTAGTGCATAAGGCCCAACTCATCACTGGGCCAAGCTTTCTACCATCCATGACCTAATATACCAGGCAGTGTCAGAGGAAGGCCCAAAAAATTGTCAGACTCCAGTCATCCAAGTCAAAGACTGTTCTCTCTGCTACCGCACGGCAAGCGGTACCGGAGCGCCAAGTCTAGGTCCGAAAGTCTCCTTAACTGCTTCTATCCCCAAGCTATAAGACTGCCGAACAATTAATCAAATGGCCACCCATACTATTTACATTATCAGTGGTTGTGGCTGCAGACACACTGCAGACACACGTAGACACTTCAGAGGTATTCACCATATGTATCTTCAACAGTTCCAAAAGGTTCCTTTACAGCTTCTACCCCCAAGCTATAAGACTGCTGAACAATCAAATGGCCATCCGGACTATTTCAATTGACCCCCCCCCCCCCCCCCCCCTTTGTTTTTACACTGCTGCTACTCGTTGTTTTATCATCAATGCATAGTCACTTTACAAACACTTTACATGTACAAATTACCTTGTGTCGTGTCTTTGGCTATGCCGGATTAAGTGATATGACATGCTAACTTATAAAATTATTTCTCTGTAATTAATATTACCTGATTAAGCTAATCATGTAAATGTAATTAACTAGAAAGTCGGGGCACCACAGAAGAACGTTTATAGAGCTGTTATCCTCTGAATAAACTCTTAAAATACTTAGTAATATTTTACATCGATAGCAGTCAATCTTAACCCGTATGTTGTTTCAGTCTCATCATGAAAGTTGTAATTCTTGGTTATCTGCACGAACCCAGTCTTTACTAAAATCATCCATACATCAATTGTCTTAAAATCATTTATTTACTACACTAAGTAATTAACAGAAAACATACAAACAGTAATTATCGTCACCAATGATGGGTATAGGAATGTGCCCTACTGGCTAACAAGCATGGCTGGTCTGTTAGACAATGGGTCATAAAACGGTAAGCTGAGAAGTTACACAGAGTACATTAATATTAACAATTGCCAATTGAAGGCTCACTCATTCGGGAACCTTTGCAATCAATATATATTTACGCTCATGTGTTGTCGGGATTCTTGTTGGAGAGTTTTGTTCTGATGGAGAGATTGTCAGCGTTCTCTCTCTCTCTTGGTTAGAATGGATCTGTCAGAGCGACATTCATGAATGTCGTCATAGAATGGATGTGGTTGGTCTTCGCGTTCGATGATATAATTTACTTAGCTGCAGACTAATAATTAATATCAAAGACTTGTTCTTATTCTGTCGGTCTCGATAGTAAAAGTTAACCACGTGGTATAGTTCACTTTCAGTAGAGTACTTGGATGGTCAAACCTATGAGCCAACTCGCAATGGAGTGTAGGCCTGGTCTGTAGAAATGTAAATCAGGGGGTCTTTTATAGTACCCAGAGAACAGGCTTGTCAAATGACGCCTGGTCCTGTATGTGTCCCTGGGGGCGTGCCTATGACTGAGCTAGACTTGGTTACAGAAATATAATTCTATCACATTAACATCAGTACATAGCATCTCAATGTATTACAAATAGCTTTATCCTTAATAATACATTGTATACACCCATGTGGATTCAGTCTCATCGCTGAGGCTATCATGTAGACCGTTTTAGGGTAATATGGCTATATTGTCTCTTCTGAGTATCACAAAATTGTACCAAGCGGATCAGTTCGTAGCTGGAGTCTTCATCAATCTTCCATATCTTCTCCAGAACACACATGTCGCTAGGTTCTCCAATTCTATGAGTTGGAAGAATTTCCTTTGTCTCTCTATGAAACATGTTGTAGTAGATTCTCCTCTTGGAATTTTTACAACCCTGGGTTGGGGGGGAAGGTAGGTTGGGTGATGGTACAAAGGGGAGGGGGTCAACTGTCCTTCCTGTAGCCAAAGAGGCCAACGTCATGACATACCCCCCCTGGTGGTTTGGATCTTGTTTATCCTGCAAGTTACAAATCAACATAAAATCATGACCACGTGATGTCCCATTGGTAGATCATCGTTGCAGTCCTCTCTGGTGGTTGAACTTGGTAGGCTCTCTGAAAGCGGAGCCGTCCACCACAAGGATGGGCAGTTGAGGTCCGGTTGGTGATCGCCGATGCGGTCTCCTCTAGTGGCGTACCTTGGTAGGTTCCCTGGAAGCTGTAAAGTACCCCAGGGAGGGCCAGGGGATGTCCTGGTTGTTGATCGCCGTTGCGGTCCCCCCCTCTGGTGGTTTACCTTGGTAGTCTCTCTGACAGCGGGCATGCCGCCACAAGGATAGGTTGTGGGTGTCCGGATTTGGGGTAGCCGTTCCGGACCCGTCGTCCAGACTGGAAGATCTGGGCAGTAACTTAGGCAGATGTTAACAACGCACACACACTCATGAAATATATATGATTACATTCATTCCCCAATGAGCGGCGTTGTGGCACTAAGTGATGGTTGTATGGGGACTTTGTTTATGGCTCTATCACTTCCTATGTGTCAAAGGAACTGAACCGAAAAGGAATGAAAGCATAAACAAAACAAAAATATACAAAATATAGTTCTCACACAACAAAAAAAAATCATCTAATTGGACTGTATTCTATATAAGTCCAATGTTCTGGCAAAATGATTATCATGGCATTGTCTCTAATGCCATATCTAGGGTTTTCCTACTTGGTGTGTTGCTTAGGCGCTATCCTAAGTTGATAACTATATGATAAGTCTACAGCTGTAATGCACTAGTTTTGGGCAGTCTACAGGGATGACCTATGGACTTCTGGGAAGAAAACTGGTGAGTGCTGTAGAGTCAAAGGCCTAGAAGTAAATGTTCACCTTTACTAAGGCTGGTATATTGCTTGGGCCCTTAAGTGGTCCTAGCATAAATCCTAATTGGATGTTCCGTTGTGCATGTGCGCTTCTGCTTACACAAGCGCGCATGTCAAGGGAAGAAAACCAAGTATCCGGGCAGATTACAACTTGTTCAGAATGAGTCTGACGTAGTCAGGTAATTTTCAGGTCAATGCCTGGAGGTCAGTCAGAATTGGTGTCAAGGGAGTCCGTAGTAGTTTTTCTACAAGTCACTGTTTCTTCCACTTTTGTAGTGGCGATAGGTATGAAGTCTATTTCATAGCTATGTTATCCACGGAGGAGCTAACCTCACGACGGAAGTACTCTTTAAGTATTGGACCAGTCATACGTGGTGTGATCATGGTTCATGACTTCTAATAATTTTCCTCCTGAATGGAGGGTCCTATTTATTAGTGGCATGTGTGTTAACCATTGGAAGAGTGCACTGGAGATTCCCCTCCACGTTTTGCACTCTGAGTGACTCCTATGTCGCTGTTGTCAATGGTAATTTGATTGGTTAAATCGCTAACCTTCTTACTGATTGTAGCTGGACTGACTGTTGCTAGTATTGGTACTGGTACTCAAGGGGACCAGTTATCCTACCGATTTATTCTGAAATATTATCTACCGGAACACATGATTGGAGCATTTTACTAGTTGTATGGTAGTTGAACCTACACATGGCAAAGAATGATTACTGATGCCATTTGTTTTGGAGGTGGACAAGTCCACTGGACTTCCTTTACGACCAGTGTGGTACACCTCAGTACTATCTTAGATGTGTTCTAAGATAATCCCCGTCTAGGGGCCTGTCTGCTCCTCACTGTTCTCATAGGAGAGTTTACAACTAGATTTGATTTATGCTCTGGCGGCCTCGTACGGTGTTGTCCGTAGTCTTGACCCCCCCACCGGCCTCGATGAGGCTCATCATGGGTCTGGGCTACTATTCCCCCCCTTTGTGCCTCGGGACCCCCCCACCAGCGGGTGGTGTTGGTGTCCGATGCGCAAACAAGAAGATCGGACCCTACGTACGAGTTTTCAGCGGCCGCGTTGTTATGAGAATGGCTGTAACCTTTCAACCAAATCTCCTGGTGTTTGTGCTTCAAAACGCTCAGTGGCTGTCGAGGCATGTCAGTCCCCATCGCGTCCGCGTGTGGCAACCTCTTCATTACCTGCGAACTGAGACGAGGATATCGGTCTGTGATATCGCAAAGTGTTTCACCAGTGGGGGTCATCGGGTCAGTTGCTGGACTGACGCCATTAGTGTCATTGTAAGGGGTGACAGTCCCGAACAAAGCGGAAGGTGTATCATCGGAAGCAGAGTATACTCTGTGCATCAATGTTTTACTTGCTGAGACGGCCGCAGTGCTTGCGGAAGTGTCCAAAGGGCAAGAGAAGTTCATATCAACTATCGTATTGCACGACTGCAAGGAGGAGGGAAGTTGCTTATTCACAGAGGCAGCTGGCTCGAAATCATGAAAAGAATGGTCAATCAGGTTGGCTGATGGAATGTGTCGAGATATCGTACTATCTCCATGGATCGGATTTTGTACCAAGAGGTTTCTAAACGTCTTTTTCCCAAGGGGTGCTTTCGACAGATACCCCTCGTGAAGGACTGCGTTGCAGCTAGCGTTAGGGGAAGACAGTGTGGTCAGTGGAGAAGGCACTGTGGCCTGTGACCATACCTGGTTGGTTTCCAATCCATCAATGGGAGTAACCGATCCATCAAGTCTGCTCCAAGTAGGAGGGTTACAGCTTCGAGGCTGGTAACATACACAGGGTGAACGAGCGATACGTCCTGGAAGTGTAGTTTCAGCATGACTCTCAATGTGAGAGGCGAGGTAGTCTGAGTGACCCCTCGAAGTTTAGTGTCGCATCGTTCCACTTTTAACCAACGTTTAGTTGGCTTCAAAGCCCTTTTGAGATCATCAAACAATGTTTGAGAGATGAGTGATATTGTCGCACCCGAATCAATTAGCGCATGACAAGCTAAGCAGTCCTCCAGGACTGTTTCCAGGTATGGCCGTTTAGATTCGTGGTTAGTGGACATATTCCCCACAAAGTGGAGTGGTCGTTCGCAACGACGTGATGTGCCATGTCTGTTCAAGATGGAAGCAGATTGACTTTTCCGATTTTGAGTGGGCTTGGCTTTAACGAAGCGTTTGACCTTTATCTTCGCAACTTTTGTATCAGAGTCTATAGACAAAGCCCGGGGGCTTGTTTCTTGATCAAGCGGGCCCTGGATAGGGTCTTGAATGAGAGCGGGAGAAATTTGAACTTTAACGTCCTTGCTATGGGTGTTAATTCCTGCGGACCTGGTGTCCGGTAATTCCCCGTCTAGTCCTTGTGACTTATCTTTTACCCTTTTCTCAAATTGTTCTCGCTTAAGTTCTTCCCGTAGTGGGACTTCTGGAGAACATTGGTCTACGTTTTGATCGTCCTTCAACCCTTTGTTACCCTTGTGCTCTGACACTTTTTGTGGGTTGGGTGCAGGAACGTAGCGAACGGGTCGATTGTAGCGGTAGTCATGTTGATGGCTACGTACTTTACAGTTATTTCGACCGCGGAGATCATTGGAATCATGGTTTCGTGGTAGAAACTGTTGTTGTGCGTCATCTCTCGACGCTCCAATACCTGATAATGCACCCTCTAACTGGAGTGAGTGCTCCTGGTTAAACTTCAAAACTGAGTGGTCAGAGCTCTTAGCGTTGTGAACTTTTGATGCCTCAAAAGCTGTGCTTGCAAGCTCTCTGAGTTGTAAGATAGGCAAGCCAACGTGGGCGGCAGGGCCCAAGTAGGTAATGAAGGTGGGATACATGTTCGACAGAAACATTTGTTTGAATGGTAAAAGCTCTTCCATTCCTGTTTCTGTGAGTAGGCCAAAGTAAGCTGAACGAAGCCTATGATAGTAAGCTTGTGGGTGTTCGTTCCGAGCTTGTTTGACGGTGTTAGCCAGTGAGCTATCGTGTTTGCGAGTCGCAGAACCACTGAATTCTAATTTCAAAGCTGTGGCAAGTTTAGTGTAGTCATTTAGCACGTGTTGCTGTTGTAGACGAATGAACCTTGTCACGTGTCTATTTGACGTTCGCTTCAACAGGTAAACCCTGTCAGAACCCGTAGCGTTCGGGTAGCCATCCAACGCATCCTCTATGTCAGCTAGGAACGTCTCAGTATCGTTTGGCTGACCTGGAATGGGGTCAAAGGTGGGGAAATTCTTGACGAGTTTGTCAAGGTATTCCGCGCCAAGCGGGCGGAGAGGGTTGGCTTCATCCTGTGGAGAGATTGGGGCCGAAAGGCCAAGAGAGGAAGCCAAGCCTTGTTGTTGTTGGCCAAGAGGCGCCATATAACTCAGTGCCGAAGGGAAAAGAGGAGAAGACTGAGGGACACATGAGGGAGGCAATGTCTGAAACCTATTGTCTTCACTCCTGTGAGTACAGGGCTCCTGTTGCTTGGATGGGAAGTCGCGCTGTAGAGCGTGACCATTCTGGATTTCCTCCAGATGGTACCTAAGGGTGGAATTCTGCTGCATTGCAGAGTCCACTTGAGCGCTTAGAGTACTGATTTTGGACACGTGAGTGTCACACCTGCTCCTTTCGGTCTCAAACTTATCTGTCATGGTTTGCAGATAGAGGTCTTGAGTACGGAGCGAGAGATTCAGTGATGAGATTTCCTCTGCTTGCTTAGAAATCAATATTTCCAACCTCATCACCTGAGTTCTCTCATCATTCATTTGGTCAGCGACTTCAATAAGTTCTGCTGATTTATCATCCAACTTTGTCATTGTGTTCATTAACTGATCGTCTTTGGTCTGCAGCGCTTTGAGGAGCACCGTGTTATTTTGAGTAACATTCAACAAAACAGCATGCATGTTGTCAAGTTGAGCGCTCCTGTTTGTAGATAACTCTTCAGATTTATCTAGTTTGGCGTGGACATCATCGTATTTAGTTTTGGCTAAATCGAGTTGTTCCTGTAGCCTATGATTTTGTTCCTGTAGAAAACGATTTTGTTGAAGAGCTTGTGCTTGTTCATCGTCATACGTTTTTGCAATTACATTTAATTGTTCAGTTTTCGAACGCAGTTCCATAGCTAGCAGAATTTTTCCCTTGTCTGCCTTGGTCATTGGTTTCCCGGTTCTCTCCACCTGTCCCTTTATGTCTACCATTACCTGCTCGTGCTTCAGCTGTGCACTGCGGTATTGGACAGATGGCAATCTCGGATGGCAAGACATCAGAGCTAGACTGGAGAGAACCTTTACAAGGCCTGCACCCGATGGTTGATTTTGGAAAACATTGTTGTCTGCTTTTCCACTTATGGCATAATTAGGGTTGTTATCGCTGCTGAGGTCAGAGATCAATCCATTTACGGGTGGAGGTTCACTAATTAGCGGGCGAGTGGGGACCACCCCCTCTGATAGCTTGCACATTATTAGAACATTTGAAAGGAAAAATGTTTTTCCTAATTTTCCAAAATTTGGTTTTGGAACGTGGGGAGCTGCAAAGACGATTTTAATCTATTTATAGACGTTAATGAACCATCAGTACGGTACAGTACTGTGGAAGTTGGGCGTGAATGAATTTGCAAAAGCAAATTGAATTAATCAATGCCAATGATTAGTCCTACCTGGGTAGGCTGTCTGGGTATTAAACTTGAATTACCTGAGAGTTTGCTTCATCCAGGTTAATATGCAAAGTTTAAGTTGTCTCATTTAATTGGAAGAACCTAGAAAGGTATGTTCGACAATTTAACTTATTAAATTGAATGAGACGATTGGTTCCTACAATCTCCATTGATTGGATATCATAAGTGTAAACCGTAGGTCAAATGTTGGGACCCTTCACCACTAGGGTACGCTCCTACCTGGGCTGAGCGTCAGTAAAGGGGTTTTACTGACTGTGCCTTGCTAAAGCAGATTTTACTGATTAATCTATTTAGGATATATCAAACCTGTATAGGCTATCTGGGAATTAACTTTGAATTACCTGAGAGGTTGCTTCATCAAGGTTAATATGCAAAGTTTAAGTTGTCTCATTTAGTTGGAAGAACCTAGAAAGGTATGTTCGACAATTTAACTAAATAAATTGAATGAGGCAATGATACCCAAGCAATTCAGATTGCGGAGTTATCCTAACAGTAATGTAGTTTAAATGTTTAGGGTACATTCACCACTATACTTTCCCTTAAGGCCGAAGCCACATGGGATTCACTCCCGTCAGTAATGGGTTTTACTGAAGGTGCCTTGCTAAAGCAGATTTTACTGATTAATCTATTTATGATATATCAAACCTGTATAGGCTATCTGGGAATTAACTTTGAATTACCTGAGAGGTTGCTTCATCAAGGTTAATATGCAAAGTTTAAGTTGTCTCATTCAGTTGGAAGAACCTAGAAAGGTATGTTCGACAATTTAACTAAATAAATTGAATGAGGCAATGATACCCAAGCAATTCAGATTGCGGAGTTATCATAACAGTAATGTGGTTTAAATGTTTAGAGTACATTCACCACTATACTTTCCCTTAAGGCCGAAGCCACATGGGATTCACTCCCGTCAGTAATGGGTTTTACTGAATGTGCCTTGCTAAAGCAGATTTTACTGATTAATCTATTTATGATATATCAAACCTGTATAGGCTATCTGGGAATTAACTTTCAATTAACCTGAGAGCCTTGCTTCATCTAAGTTAAGTTTGGAAAAAGTTAATCATGTCTCATTATGGACGCCCAATCAATTTTGGATATTTAAAAAAAAAAGATCCACTTGAAAAGGTAAATCTGGCAATTTCACTTGTTAGTTAAATTGAATGAGACGTCATATCCCGTGCTCCACGTTTGAATTTCCCCTAGAGATGTGCTGGCAATTCTTCACCACCAGGGTGCAGAATGATGAAATTTAAACGGAAGTACAAAGGTCGGACTTCCGTCGCGCTACGGAGGAATTTTAAACGTGGTACGGAGAGAGGAAATGTTCCCTCTCTGTTAGCTTGCCCGTAATGCTAAGCTATTGCTACTTGGTTCAGAAGTATCCTTCCAAGCACCAAAATAGGATCCTTTCACTTGTGGAAAGGGTGGGTTTTCTAGTGACGTCTCACCTTAACCCCATTCAGCATATTGTGCTAGCGTTTATGCTGACCGGAGCAACACGGTACTTAAATACAGATACGCATACGGTCTGCCCACTGTCTTAGTGCGGTAGGCAAATTATTCGGCTCGGTTACCGGACAGTTAACTTCTAAATTCTAACCTTACTCTAGAAGTTAATAATTACCGACAGAAATAGTACCGTTTGGCCTAACGGACTAAAACTGGAATTTATTCCTCACTGCTATCGATATAAGACCGGGGCTATTTTAAATAGCTTCTCTCAATGGAAAATGCACAATCACTTTGTTTAGATAGCAGGCTGTTTGTACAATTCTGTTTGCACAATTGATATATAGAATTTCACAGCAAAGTCCAATTCTATCTTAGATTCCTCGCACGGGGGCTCCATAAATGTCGTGTCTTTGGCTATGCCGGATTAAGTGATATGACATGCTAACTTATAAAATTATTTCTCTGTAATTAATATTACCTGATTAAGCTAATCATGTAAATGTAATTAACTAGAAAGTCGGGGCACCACAGAAGAACGTTTATAGAGCTGTTATCCTCTGAATAAACTCTTAAAATACTTAGTAATATTTTACATCGATAGCAGTCAATCTTAACCCGTATGTTGTTTCAGTCTCATCATGAAAGTTGTAATTCTTGGTTATCTGCACGAACCCAGTCTTTACTAAAATCATCCATACATCAATTGTCTTAAAATCATTTATTTACTACACTAAGTAATTAACAGAAAACATACAAACAGTAATTATCGTCACCAATGATGGGTATAGGAATGTGCCCTACTGGCTAACAAGCATGGCTGGTCTGTTAGACAATGGGTCATAAAACGGTAAGCTGAGAAGTTACACAGAGTTCATTAATATTAACAATTGCCAATTGAAGGCTCACTCATTCGGGAACCTTTGCAATCAATATATATTTACGCTCATGTGTCGTCGGGATTCTTGTTGGAGAGTTTTGTTCTGATGGAGAGATTGTCAGCGTTCTCTCTCTCTCTCGGTTAGAATGGATCTGTCAGAGCGACATTCATGAATGTCGTCATAGAATGGATGTGGTTGGTCTTCGCGTTCGATGATATAATTTACTTAGCTGCAGACTAATAATTAATATCAAAGACTTGTTCTTATTCTGTCGGTCTCGATAGTAAAAGTTAACCACGTGGTATAGTTCACTTTCAGTAGAGTACTTGGATGGTCAAACCTATGAGCCAACTCGCAATGGAGTGTAGGCCTGGTCTGTAGAAATGTAAATCAGGGGGTCTTTTATAGTACCCAGAGAACAGGCTTGTCAAATGACGCCTGGTCCTGTATGTGTCCCTGGGGGCGTGCCTATGACTGAGCTAGACTTGGTTACAGAAATATAATTCTATCACATTAACATCAGTACATAGCATCTCAATGTATTACAAATAGCTTTATCCTTAATAATACATTGTATACACCCATGTGGATTCAGTCTCATCGCTGAGGCTATCATGTAGACCGTTTTAGGGTAATATGGCTATATTGTCTCTTCTGAGTATCACAAAATTGTACCAAGCGGATCAGTTCGTAGCTGGAGTCTTCATCAATCTTCCATATCTTCTCCAGAACACACATGTCGCTAGGTTCTCCAATTCTATGAGTTGGAAGAATTTCCTTTGTCTCTCTATGAAACATGTTGTAGTAGATTCTCCTCTTGGAATTTTTACAACCCTGGGTTGGGGGGGAAGGTAGGTTGGGTGATGGTACAAAGGGGAGGGGGTCAACTGTCCTTCCTGTAGCCAAAGAGGCCAACGTCATGACACTTGACTAACCTGTGCCCCCGCACATTTACTCGGTACCCTGCCCCTGTATATAGCCTCGTTATTGTTATGTAATTCTACTGTTACTTTTTATTTTTACTTTATTTATAACTTTTTTTTTTAACTTTATTTATAACTTTTTTTAACTGCACTGTTGGTTAAGGGCTTGTAAGTAAGCATTTCACGGTAAGGTCTACCTGTTGTTGTATTCGGCGCATGTGACAAATAGAATTGGATTTGAAGTCTTGATAAAACCATGTGTATACAGAATTATACTTCAGACACAACAGATGATACGGTTTCCCGTAAAGCGGAATAGGAACCTTCTAAAGGACACAATCCCAGGTCCCCTTACTTGTAATTGTAATCTTTTTTGACCTGTTGCATTGACATACAGTTATGTACTAACTGTCCCTGGGACATAAAGTAGTCAAAATATGAAACCTGTGACATTACCTTACTTAAATAATTTGTGCTACCCAAACTATAACTATAAAAGTATAAAACTATTACATTGAATAATAATTGGATCTTTTCAAAAATGTCTTATTCATACCTCTGTCCTAAATTTCCCCACTGTGTCCCTTACAGCCTGTTTGAGTTCAGTTAGTACTGGCTGCAATCTATTGTTCCACAGGAAACTTATCTCTAACCCAAACACCAAATGGTGGCCTCTAATTTAATATCAGTCCCAATGCTCAATCCCTCTGTTCATCATGTGACCTTATATTGAAACATATTAAATGTATATTATTTTAAGATTAACATGTAATGCGCTGAATTTATAAAATACATCCGCCAATTCAGAAGGAAAGAGAAACTTTGGAGGGAGCTTCCTTAAGGTAGCACTCGAGACTAGAGACTCTTTCTGGGATCAACTTTCACAATTCCCGAGCTGGCGCTGTCGATCAGTTCCCTATCGATGTCCCCTACTAAGTCTCTACCTAACTAGTTAACCTGTTGGGGCTAGGGGGCAGTATTTGCACGGCCGGATAAAAAACGTACCAGATTTAATCTGGTTACTACTCCTGCCCAGTAACTAGAATATGCATATAATTATTGGCTTTGGATAGAAAACACCCTAAAGTTTCTAAAACTGTTTGAATGGTGTCTGTGAGTATAACAGAACTCATTTGGCAGGCCAAAACCTGAGAAGATTCCTTACAGGAAGTGGCCTGTCTGACCATTTCTTGCCCTCCTTGATCATCTCTAACAAAAACAGGGGATCTCTGGCATGACGTGACACTTCCTACGGCTCCCATAGGCTCTCAGAACCCGGGAAAAGCTGAATGACGTAATTCAAGGCCCAGGCTGAAACACACTAGCACGTTTGGCAAAGTGCTCTATCAGAGGGCCATCAGACTGAGGCTCGTGCATGAGGGGATAGCATGCTTTTACTTTCTCTCTCTTTGTAATAAAAAACGATTTCCCGGTCGGATTATTATCACTTTTTTACGAGAAAAATGGCATAAAAATGGATTTTAAACAGCGGTTGACATGCTTCGAAGTACGGTAATGGAATATTTAGAAATTTTCACGAAATGCGTCGTGCTCGTAACCCTTATTTACCATTTCGGATAGTGTCTTGAACGCACGAACAAAATGCCGCTATTTGGATATAACAATGGATTATTTGGGACCAAACCAACATTTGTTATTGAAGTAGAAGTCCTGGGAGTGCATTCTGACGAAGAACAGCAAAGGTAATAACATTTTTCTTATAGTAAATCTGACTTTGGTGAGTGCTAAACTTGCTGGGTGTCTAAATAGCTAGCCCTGTGATGCCGGGCTATCTACTTAGAATATTGCAAAATGTGCTTTCACCGAAAAGCTATTTTAAAATCGGACATATTGAGTGCATAGAGGAGTTCTGTATCTATAATTCTTAAAACAATTGTTATGTTTTTTGTGAACGTTTATCGTGAGTAATTTAGTAAATTCACCGGAAGTGTTCGGTGGGAATGCTAGTCACATGCTAGTCAACTGCTAATGTAAAAAGCTGGTTTTTGATATAAATATGAACTTGATTGAACAGACATGCATGTATTGTATAACCTAATGTCCTAAGATTGTCATCTGATGAAGATCATCAAAGGTTAGTGCTGCATTTAGCTGTGGTTTGGGTTTATGTGACATTATATGCAAGCTGGAAAAATGGGTGTCTGATTATTTCTGGCTGGGTACTCTGCTGACATAATCTAATGTTTTGCTTTCGTTGTAAAGCCTTTTTGAAATTGGACAGTGTGGTTAGATTAACGAGAGTCTTGTCTTTAAAATGCTGTAAAATAGTCATATGTTTGAGAAATTGAAGTAATAGCATTTCTAAGGTATTTGAATAACGCGCCACGGGATTCAACTGGCTGTTGAGTAGGTGGGACGCAAGCGAGCTGGCGCTGTCGATCAGTCCCCTATCGATGTCCCCTACTAAGTCTCTACCTAACTAGTTAAACTCTCGTAACCCATTATACTTTCATACATTGTTACTTTATCAAATCTAGTTAATCATTATACTATTAATTTCTCTTAATGCTTTTTAAACCACTTACGTACGTCTACGTGTGGGTGTGCAAGTTGTATATAATTATTACTATTTTTCTCCATTGTGACTTTATCAAATCTCTAGTAACCGAGTATACTTCACCAATTCCTCCTTTAGACTTTTTTTCACCTCTATTTAACCAGGTAGGCCAGTTGAGAACAAGTTCTATTCATACAGGGGTTTAGATATTTACACTAGTTGTTATATTTAACAGCATATTTGGGAATAGTACTTTCTCCTTTCATATCTCTCACATTCACATACACAGATTCCCTACATAACGTTACAGATCATGAATGCCTACAGACATCCACACCACTCATGTGCATCAACAACTCGAAATGCCTACAATAACACCTCTTGCTATTATCAGTGGTTTTCAGACCATGTAGACTATCATTACACATGTGAGTAGTGACTGCAGACACATGTAGACACTTCTGAGGTATTCACCAAATGTATCTTCAACAGTTCCAGTGGTTCTCCGACCACGTAGACACTTCTCACTTCTCTTATAAATCACTACAGACAATTGTCAGTGGGGCCTCCTGCCCTCACTCTAGCGTTCTCCTAAGACTAGCTTACCGCTACTTCCTAAACATATATAATAACCATAGATAACATTAGAAATTGAAAAACTCAGCTCATAGAACTGGTTGGGGTATCCATTCAGACACACACTCAGTAATCTCCCATATTACCTCTTTCACACCGGAGCATGTCCCCTGACAGCTCTCATTCACTCAGTACTTAATAGTAACAATATATGTGATTGTTCTACATCTCTATTATCCAAATTTCAATCAGCTTAATATCCAAATTTCAATCAGCTTAATATCCATATTTCTATCAGCTTATGTCACAGTTGTCGTCTTCGTCTTCTGACGATAATGCGAAATCGTCATTTGAAAAGGTAGACCAATACGCAGCAGGTACGTGTTTGCTCATCTTGAGTTTTATTGACTACAAAAAATGAACGTACAAAAATAACAAAGAAACGAACGAACGAACAACTACAAACAGTCTGGCCAAGCTAAGCTTAACACAGAACAATCACCCACAAATAACAACCACAAACACACCCTAATATATGGGACTCTCAATCAAAGGCAGATAGACAACACCTGCCTTCAACTGAGAGTCCCAACCCCAATCAACACAACATAGAAACACACTCACCAGACTAGACATAGAAATACATAAACATAGACTATAAACCAAAACCCCGGAAATACTAAATCAAACACCCTTTAACCAAACACACCACCCTGAACCACATAAAACAAATACCCCCTGCCACGCCCTGACCAAACTACAAAACAATTAACCTTATATACTGGCCAGGACGTGACAGCTTAACACATCCTTTTCACACTCACACAACTCTCACATCCAAATTCACTATTCGCAAACACACTCAGCAATCTCCCTTATTACCCCATGTGCATCTCTGCACCATATATATCTTTCACAAACATATATAATAGCACTGTGCTATTAGTAGTGGCTGCAGGCCACATAGACACATCCCTTATAAATGCCTATAGACAGCTGTCTGTGGGGCTTTCCATGGTACCGTTACTTGCTCTAGTCTTTTCTATAAGACTAGCTCTAGCCATCTTACGTCATATGTATCACTACCATGGTTCCAATAAAGTCTAAAGTTAACCATAGTCTCTACAGTAGCTATAGTCTGAGCATCCGTAGTCCCTATAGCATCACAGTCCCTATAGCATCCATAGTATCTATGGTCCCTATAGCATCATATTCCCTACAGCATCTATAGTCCCTGAGCATCCATAATATCAATAGTTTATATAGTCATAAATGCTATGGTCTCTATAGACTCTATAGTCTTGCCGCGTACATATAGAATAATACACATACTTTCATACATTCACTCAGTACCTATTATCCACATTTCAATCAGCTTAATAGCCAAATTGAAATCCTGTTATTATCCCAATTTCAATCAGCTTAATACTTTCCACACTCACACAACTCACATCCACATTCACTTGCTATTACTTGACTTAGGACTAGTGGTAGCCTCCTCCATTTTTATGTTTTAGTTTTATTGATTTTTTGTATTATTTTTTTTTATTCAAATTCATTTAAATTGACTTACTGAAATCAGAAGACGTCCCTCAATTGTTTGCAAATGTTGTCTCCTCATGAGCAGCTCACAGTAAGGGTCTGGTCTTTTGGTCAGATGGGAATTTCCCTCACGCTTCATTTTATGTGCCACCGGTCATAAAATGTGCCACCGGTTTTCCTCGCATCATCCTGTTCGTTGATGCCAAATTGTCGGGGAAATTCTACACATGGGACACTCAAAGTCAATCTTAAATGAATCATTGTTTATTATCAGCGCGCTGGAGAGGTTCCAACCAACTCAATGCTCCAAGTACACATCAAATCAAATTTATTTATATAGCCCTTCTTACATCAGCTGATATCACAAAGTGCTGTACAGAAACACAGCCTAAAACCCCAAACAGCAAGCAATGCAGGTGTAGAAGCACGGTGGCTAGGAAAAACTCCCTAGAAAGGCCAAAACCTAGGAAGAAACCAGGCTATGAGGGGTGGCCAGTCCTCTTCTGGTTGTGCCGGGTGGAGATTATAACAGCACATGGCATAGATGTTCAAATGTTCATAAATGACCAGTATTGTCAAATAATAATAATCATAGTAGTTGTCGAGGGTGCAACAAGTCAGTAACACAAGAGTAAGTGTCAGTTGGCTTTTTCATAGCCGATCTTTGAGAGTATCTCTACCGCTCCTGCTGTCTCTAGAGAGTTGAAAACAGCAGGTCTGGGACAGGTAGCACGTCCGGTGAATAGGTCAGGTTTCCAGCAGGTCTGGGACAACAGGTCTGGGACAGGTAGCACGTCCGGTGAACAGGTCAGGGTTCCATAGCTGCAGGCAGAACAGTTGGAACTGGAGCAGCAGCACGGCCAGGTGAACTGGGGACAGCAAGGAGTCATCAAGCCAGGTAGTCCTGAGGCATGGTCCTAGGGCTCAGGTCCTCCGAGAGAGAGAAAGAGAATTAGAGAGAGCATACTTAAATTCACACAGGACAACGGAAAAGACAAGAGAAATACTCCAGATGTGACAGACTGACCCTAGCCCCCCGACACATAAACTACTGCAGCATAAATACTGGAGGCTGAGACAGGAGGGGTCAGGAGACACTGTGGCCATCCGATGAAACCCCCGGACAGGGCCAAACAGGTAGGATATAACCCCACCCACTTTGCCAAAGCACAGCCTCCACACCACTGGAGGGATATCTCCAACCACCAACATACCATCCCGGGACAAGGCCGAGTATAGCCCACAAAGATCTCCGCCACGGCACAGCCCAAGGGGGGCGCCAACCCAGACAGGAAGACCACGTCAGTGACTCAACCCACTCAAGTGACGCACCCCTCCCAGGTACGGCATGGAAGAACACCAGCAAGACAGTGACTCAGCCCCCGTAATAGGGGTAGAGGCAGAGAATCCCAGTGGAAAGAGGGGAAACCGGCCAGGCAGAGACAGCAAGGGCGGTTCATTGCTCCAGCCTTTCCGTTCACCTTCACACCCCTGGGCCAGACTACACTTAATCATAGGACCTACTGAAGAGATATGTCTTCAGTAAAGACTTAAAGGTTGAGACTGTGTCTGCGTCTCTCACATGGGTAGGCAGACTATTCCATAAAAATGGAGCTCTATAGGAGAAAGCCCTGCCTCCAGCTGTTTGCTTAGAAATTCTTGGAACAATTAGGAGGCCTGCGTCTTGTGACCATAGCGTACGTGTAGGTATGTACGGCAGGACCAAATCAGAAAGATGGGTAGGAGCAAGCCCATGTAATGCTTTGTAGGTTAGCAGTAAAACCTTGAAATCAGCCCTTGCCTTAACAGGAAGCCAGTGTAGGGAGGCTAGCACTGGAGTAATATGATCAAATTTTTTGGTTCTAGTCAGGATTCTAGCAGCCGTATTTAGCACTAACTGAAGTTTATTTAGTGCTTTATCCGGGTAGCCGGAAAGTAGAGCATTGCAGTAGTCCAACCTAGAAGTAACAAAGGCATGGATTAATTTTTCTGCGTCATTTTTGGACAGAAAGTTTCTGATTTTTGCAATGTTACGCAGATGGAAAAAAGCTGTCCTTGAAACAGTCTTGATATGTTCTTCAAAAGAGAGATCAGGGTCCAGAGTAACGCCGAGGTCCTTCACAGTTTTATTTGAGACGACTGTACAACCATCCAGATTAATTGTCAGATTCAACAGAAGATCTCTTTGTTTCTTGGGACCTAGAACAAGCATCTCTGTTTTGTCCGAGTTTAAGAGTAGAAAGTTTGCAGCCATCCACTTCCTTATGTCTGAGACACAGGCTTCTAGCGAGGGCAATTTTGGGGCTTCGCCATGTTTCATTGAAATGTACAGCTGTGTGTCATCCGCATAGCAGTGAAATGTAACATTATGTTTTCGAATGACATCCTCAAGAGGTAAAATATATAGTGAAAACAATAGTTGTCCTAAAACGGAACCTTGAGGAACAGCGAAATTTACAGTTGATTTGTCAGAGGACAAACCATTCACAGAGACAAACTGATATCTTTCTGACAGATAAGACCTAAACCAGGCCAGAACTTGTCCATGTAGACCAATTTGGGTTTCCAATCTCTCCAAAAGAATGTGGTAATCGATGGTATCAAAAGCAGCACTAAGATCTAGGAGCACGAGGACAGACGCAGAACCTCGGTCTGACGTCATTAAAAGGTCATTTACCACCTTCACAAGTGCAGTCTCAGTGCTATGATGGGGTCTAAAAAAAGACTGAAGCATTTCGTATACATTGTTTGTCTTCAAGAAGGCAGTGAGTTGCTGCGCAACAGCTTTTTCAAAAATGTTTGAGAGGAATGGAAGATTCGATATAGGCCGATAGTTTTTTTTATAATTTCTGGGTCAAGATTTGGCTTTTTCAAGAGAGGCTTTATTACTGCCACTTTTAGTGAGTTTGGTACACATCCGGTGGATAGAGAGCCGTTTATTATGTTCAACATAGGAGGGCCAAGCACAGAAAGCAGCTCTTTCAGTAGTTTAGTTGGAATAGGGTCCAGTATGCAGCTTGAAGTATGCAGCATGTCGATCAGTCCCATTACATCTCTTATATACTGGTTACAGACACGTTACATAGGCATAGTTCATTGGGTTGGTTCTGTCATGTGTCTGGAACCGTCTCCTATCTTTATAGAACATATTCTTAGATAGTCCTAAGGAGGGGGTCATGTCGCCCCCCACCCTCATATTTTTACCAAGCACAGGTAGAAACCAAGGATTATTTATGACACTAAAACGAGATAACCATCATTTTCAAGGCTGTCTCTTCACAAGATAACATTTCTATCACAGACCTCTCCAGCTTGCTGTTAATAAAAAAATATTAATTTAAGATTGACTTAGTGTCCCATGTGTAGAGTTTCCACGACACTAGCTAGGTAGGTAGTTAGCAAATGTAGCTTCACACAGTAATACCAAAAAGACAATATCCGCATGTAAAGTAGCTAGTTGGCTGTAAAATCTCCTAAACAATCTGCACTATCAATTTTGGAGTCTACAATCTCACCATGTTCAACCTATAGATCGATGGACCTCACAGAGTTGAGTCTGACATTCGCAGCGGTAAATATACTTTTGAGGAGATGGTAAACGTTTCCCATGCTACGTGGGCCGCGCAGTGCATTCTGGGCGATTCTGGGACAAGGAACGCTCTCTTTCAAGGACCAAAGAGGCAGACATATAGGAAAGATTGCTAGACCCTCCATTAAATTACACATTTTCTTGAGGTAGGAATATTACGAAAATGTGATCAATGGCTCATTCCTGAGAAGATATCCTCTGAAGTTATGACATCTGCCAGTGTTGAAATTTGACATGTATGATAGACATTTTCGTGATCTAAAAGTCTTATTCCTATTAGCTTCCAGTGTGGTGAGTCTTTATCACGGTGCTACATCATATCCAAGCCAGATTTCCGCCTGCTTGAATTCCAATAACTCAGAAACACGTGAAAACATTTACATTTGAGTCATTTAGTAGATGCTCTTATCCAGAGCGACTTACAGTAGTGAATGCATCCATTTCATTTCATGCATTTTTTTGCGACCAAGCTTTAACTTCCTGACTGATGTCTTGAGATGTTGCTTCATATATACACATCATTTTCCTTCCACTTGATGCCATCTATTTTGTGAAGCACCCCCACAACATGATGCTGCCACCCCCGTGCTTCACAGTTGGGATGGTGTTCTTTGGCCTTCCCCTTTTCCCTCTAAACATAACGATGGTCATTATGGCCAAACAGTTCAATTTTTGTTTCATCAGACCAGAGGACATTTCTCCAAAAAGTATGATCTTTGTACCCATGTGCAGTTGCAAACCGTAGTCTGGCTTTTTTATGGCGGTTTTGGAGCAGTGGCTTCTTCCTTGCTGAGCGGCCTTTCAGGTTATGTCGATATAGGACTTGTTTTACTGTGGCTATAGATACTTTTGTACCCGTTTCCTCCAGCATCTTCACAAGGTCCTTTGCTGTGTTCTGGGATTGATTTGCACATTTCGCACCAAAGTATGTTCTCTAGGACTCCTTCCTAAGCGGTATGACGGCTGCGTGGTCCCATGGTGTTTATACTTGCGTACTATTGTTTGTACAGATGAACGTGGTACCTTCACGCGTTTGGAAATTGCTCCCAAGGATGAACCAGACTTGTGGAGATCTACTATTTTTTTTCTGATGTCTTGGCTGATTTCTTTTGATTTTCCCATGATGTCAAGCAAAGAGGCACTGAGTTTGAAGGTAGGCATTGAAATACATCCACAGGTACACCTCCACTTGACTCAAATTATGTAAATTAGCCTATCAGAAGCTTCTAATGCCATGACATAATTTTCTGGAATTTTCCAAGCTGTTTAAAGGCACAGTCAACTTAGTGTATGTAAACTTCTGGCCCACTGGAATTGTGATACAGTGAATTATATGTGAAATAATCTGTCTGTAAACAATTGTTGGAAAAGTGACTTGTGTCATGCACAAAGTAGATGGCCTAACCGACTTGCCAAAACTATAGTTTGTTAACAAAACATTTATTTGTGGAGTGGTTGAAAATCGAGTTTTAATGACTCCAACCTAAGTGTATGTAAACTTCCGACTTCAACTGTAAGTGGGATATTTGTTTTTCATTTTTTTATTCATTTGCAAAAATGTCTAAAAACCTGTTTTTGCTATGTCATTATGGGGTATTGTGTGTAGGTTGAAGAAGGAGAAAAAAACAATTAAACCCATTTTAGTATAAGTCTGTAACCAAACAAAATGTGAAAAAAGTCAAGGGGTCTGAATACTTTCCGAATTCACTGTATATACTCCCCACCTCTGCAGTACACCAGGGCTGCCCATAGACACGTGTCATCTAACCATGAGAACCAGCGTGGACATCATTATCACTGACATGCCCTTTGGGAAGAGGTAGATACCACTGTTTCAATTAGGACACTCAACATTGACAGAACCTACCAACAAGTCTTCAATGGAGTAATTTATTAATTGAATGTATTCATATTGTTTACATGGCTGATGTGTATGTTGTGTGGTTTTCTTATAGAATGGGCTCCAGAAAGAAGAACTGGAACCTGTATCCGTCCTGTGTAAGAGAGATGGCCCAGGTGTCCAGACCAGGCTCAGGGAAGGCTGTCATCCTGACCCAGGATAAGAAATGCTTTCAAAAGGTAATGTACCACACATATATACAGTAAGACTGTGTAATTCATGGTGGAGTGGGGTGGACAGACAAGTCCTAACCTGTCTGTTCTGAAAGGCATCTGGAAAATTCCAGGGTTTCCAAAAAATGAGTAGTTGAGGAAGTTGGATCATATTGATTTCATTAATCCACAACAATATTATCTGTGTGAACAAACCTCTATTGTGAGAGTATAGTATGGACTGAGTCTACTCTGTTTCTGGTGTAGATGGGCCCTTGGCCAGATGGCTTTTCTTCAAGCAATACTGTGGTGTTTTAGCGTTAATGATTTGTGCAATGAGTTTTGTGACGGGGTGTATCTGTCTTCCTCATGCCATATTGAGGATGGGAGGACTCTGGCGGAAGCATCACACTGTCTGGGTCAATGTAGGTGGCCGACACGCAGGGGTGTTCCTCCTCAAACAGACAGCAGGGATCTTTGTCCAAACCCCAGAAAACATCCGGGTCCCACTAGAAGAAAAAGCAGCAAAGGAAAAGGAGGATAAGTGGCCAAGTTAACCTGTCTGGGCTAGGGGGCAGTATTTTCACGGCCGGATGAAAAACGTACTCAATTTAAACAGGTTACTACTCTGGCCCAGAAACTAGAATATGCATATTATTAGTATTTGGATAGAAAACAGTCTGAAGTTTCTAAAACTGTTTGAATGGTGTCTGTGAGTATAACAGAACTCATATGGCAGGCAAAAACCTGAGAAAAAGTCAACCAGGAAGTGGAGGATCTGAGAATTGTAGTTCTTCTTTCTAGTCCCTTTCGAAACTACAGTATCCGTGGGGTTACGTTGCACTTCCTAAGGCTTCCATTGGCTGTCTAAAGGCTTCAGAAAGTGGTTTGAGCATTCTCCTGTCACTGGGCAGATAATAGGAGCTCAGTTTCTGAGTGGACTGCCTGGCAACAAAGGGATTGGATATGCTCGATCCTGCGAGCGCGCCCCTCCTTCTTTTTCTCCTTGAATGAATACGCTATTGTCCGGTTTGAATATTATCACAATTTTACGTAAAAAATACCATAAAGATTGATTTTAAACAGCGTTTGACATGCTTCTAAGTACGGTAATGGAACATTTTGACTTTTCGTCTCTGGTACCGCGCTCGCGCGTTATGCCTTTGGATAGTGCTCTGAACGCACAAACAAAACGGTATTTGGACATAAATATGGATTATTTGGAACAAAAACAACATTTCTTGTGGAAGTTGCAGTCCTGGGAGTGCATTCTGACAAAGACCAGCAAAGGTAAGAGAATATTTCTAATTCTGAGTTTAGGTTGCCCCGAACTTGGCGGGTGTCTGTATAGCTCGCCGTGATGGCTGAGCTATATACTCAGAATATTGAAAAATGTGCTTTCTCCGTAAAGCTATTTTAAAATCTGACACAGCGGTTGCATCCAGGAGTAGTCTATCTATATTTTGTCAACGTTTATGATGAGTATTTTTGTAAATTGATGTGCACATTTACCGGGCGTTGGTGGGAATACATTTTCTGAACATCACGTGCCAATGTAAAATGCTGTTTTTGGATATAAATATGAACTTTATCGAACAAAACATACATGTATTGTGTAACATAATGTCCTAGGAGTGTCATCTGATGAAGATCGTCAAAGGTTAGTGCTTCATTTAGCTGTGTTTTGGGTTTTATTGACACATGTCCTTGCTTGGAAAATGGCTGTGTGGTTATTTTTGTCTATGTACTCTTCTAACATAATCTAATGTTTTGTTTTCGCTGTAAAGCCTTTTTGAAATCGGACAATGTGGTTACATCAAGGAGAAGTGGTATCTTTAAAATGGTGTAAAATAGTTGTATGTTTGAGAAAGTTGAATTATGACATTTTGTTGTTTTTGAATTTGCCGCCCTGATATTTCACTGGCTGTGTCCCGCAGGTGGGACGCTAGCGTCCCACGTAGCCCATAGAAGTTAAGCACCACCTATACAGCAATATACTTTAGAAATGGCTGAAAAAAATTACCTTTTGACATTATTTATTTGATTAACCTATTTTGCTATTTTATGTTCTTGAAGGTCCAAAAGTGTGTATGTCTCATAGGGAAGCAATTCCTAAGTCTTACTGACAGATGACATTTGGGTTGAGTGAAAAAATGTTGACGGCCTATTTATACAACCAGTTTCCTTTTCATGTTAAACCCCAGTGTTATTAGAAGTTGTTGGGGTATGTCTGAGTGCCAGTTATATAAATGCAATTCATTAATCATCCAAGGTTCTTTTAGCTACAGTAGGTAAGCAAGGATATTGAGTTACCCCAATTGTGCTGTTGAGGGAATGTGTTCAAATTACTCCATTGACGACTTGTAGGTAGGCAGGTAGGTTCTGTACAATGACTCTTATGGTCACTAAAACTTGTATCCAAACATGCCTAGATCAGTTGATGTTGATGTAATGGACTTTTTTATGACACTTAGACTGTACACTCATTCTCATGCATCACCCAGCTGCATATTCAATGACAACAGTGTCTCATTCAATGACAAGTGTCTCATCCTTACATCAGTTATGTCTGCTGCTGTTGTGAAACAGGTACACCATTGATGTGACCTCAGCCGACCTCTTTTTACATTTGTGAGTTTGACACATCACCATAATCACCACATCATCAACTGAAATAAAAGTGGCTATGCAAGCTTTGTTTAAATATGACAGACTAGGTACATTTCAGCTTATTTTATTGAAATATCCGTTTTAAAATGTTGACCTGAATAACATGTAAGTAAGTGTAATTTATTGAGGTAGGCAACCCATGATGTAGCCTAGTAAATACACACCTTTGTTTGCTGAAATCCATACTTTTTCAATAAAACGTCAATCAAATATAACCACTGACTGTTTCCTCATTGTTGTTGCTCTAAGATGGCAACTCAGCGCAAATGTCAATGTGCCAATTGAATATCAATGAGGAAACAGTCGGTGTTTGTTTTTGATTAACGTTTTATTAAAAAGTATGATTTTAGTAAACAAAGAAAAAGGCACGGGACAAACTTAGGTACATGGTAAGAGTTTAAGAATTTACATTTTTGAAGTATCGACTGCATAGTGAGTCAAAGGTACATTTCTTTCAAATAGTCTGCGCTCAACTCTATGGAAGCCACCATGAAGACACGATATCAGTGGAATATCATTATTTGGGATATTATCAAACCTAATCTGATTTAAATTCAGACACATGGGTGGGTTTGTTTTGTTTAGCCTTGGATGTATCTGGAAATGGATCTACGGTTCCATTAAATTCATAGCCCTGAGTATCAGCTTTATAGCACCGTTGACAATTAAGGCAATGTTCCCGCGGTCGCGGAGACTACATTCACGGTAAACGCTGCATATGTTGGTGCAATCGTGAAATTACCTTGACATTTTAACACGGATCTCCCGCGATACGAAATGAATCCACTCCCTAGTCGTAGGTCCTACGTGAACTCGTGCACATAGGAAGATGGATGAGGTAATATGACGTCAGGGAACACCCTGCAACGCCGTCATCGGATGACAAAATAAATAGCACTACATCTGATCAAGCCTGTAGTCTTAAATTATTCACATACATTCACTGCGCGCACCAACGTGCAGGTACATCTTTCTACAAATTGCGCTATGATTTGGACGATACTTTTGCTTGTCCAGGGCATGCTTCTCTTATTCGTACTTGTTTCGAAACGCTCCAGGTGAGTGCCCTTTTCTAAAATGAATGTTCTATTGGGCTAATTTCTATGCTTGCACTGCATACATTGAATAAGGCATGCTTGCGTTCTGTATTATATTGTGGACATTTCGAACTTGTTTTTACCTGTGCACATATTTGTTTAGCCTACTTATCTAATAGGTGTATTGCCTACCTAGTATAAACTAACCCAGCATAAAGTTGTATTTACCATAAACCTAAAGTAATCCAAATACATCTTAATAATATCATAGTTGTATTGAGCAGTAGATGATTGACAGGCGACAACTCATGTAACTCCTTTTTGAGAGGGAAGGTTGAAATAATCCAGAGATTAACTATAAAACCAAGTGCTATTAAGGACTATTTTCACTGGCCAGTCTTAAATGTAAACTTGTGTGTCTCAAAGATCATAAAGTCACATCTGTTTTCATCCTTGCTTACTGCTATATTGCTGGATAAATTGATGGGCTCATTCTATTATAAATGTTATTGGGAGAGTTCCAGCTTTAAAACTTATTGGCTAAACTGTATCTATTTTACTCACAGCTGTGTCACACAATGTACTGATAAGAGCCAGGCATGTGAATATTGAATAGTCAATTGATTTCGGATACAGTTACTACATCAACAGACAACATCTGTGTAATCAGTAACTTTGGTATGAACAAATATATAGGTTTGAATATTAGCTGTTCAAAATTACATGGGTTTTCTTTCAATACAGGTCAGAGAAAGAGCCACCTTTAGACAAAGGAGTTATTCCATGGTTAGGCCACGCCCTTGAGTTTGGAAGAGATGCTGCCAAGTTTCTAAACCGTATGAAGGTGAAGCATGGCGATATCTTCACGGTAAGAATGGTGATATGAAACACTCCTCAACATCATCTACCTAATATGTATGTACCTGAACCTGGTCATCTGTTCTTGCCTAAATCCCTGAATACACCTATAGCAGATGTAAATTCCTCACCATTCATGATGAGTGTGAGTGTGTTGGTGTGTTCCACTTTTTGATTGTGTGTGTGTGTGTAGGTGCGTGTGGCTGGGCGCTATGTGACAGTGCTACTGGACCCCAGCTCTTATGATGCTGTGATAGAGGACTCTGTGTCCCTAGACTTCACACGCTACGCACAGGTTCTCATGGACAGAATATTCAGCCTGCGGATCCCCCATCACAACCCTGCTGTAGAGAAGGCCCTAACAAAACAGTACGTCCCTATCCTTATCACACACTCCTTTCTGTGTGGTCAGCCCAAAAACAGCTGTACATGCACATTGATACGGTCAGAGAATGACAAATTAAACTTTTGACATATAAACGATTAAGGACAGCATTGTCCAGCCAATAACTGGATCCTTACACAGGTATAATATGCTACTCTGTGTGTGTGTGTGTGTGTGTGTGTGTGTGTGTGATGTTGCTTCCTGGCTCCACCGTAGTCTAACTCAAAAGTTTCACTTCCTGAGACAGAGGTGCCTGGGACCAGGGATTACCACATCGACCATCACAGATATCACTACCATCACCATGGCCTGATTAGCCTCATGTTATGGTTTATAAATGCATACTGTGTCAGAGTGCGGAGCAAATGCACTCACCTCCCACCATTCTTTTGATTGGCACTCTTGTGGAACGATCTCAATCTCTCACAGTCATATGGTCTTGCAGAATATCTAGGCCATTGTGTAGGTCACAGTGCTATAGTGCTTTTCTTCTGGCTTTATAGAGCATAGATGTCAACCTCTCTGTAATGGATGTTGAATCTACAGAGCAGCATTTTGTACCCTGCCACACACGTGTACTGCACTGACATATCCTCCAGCCCCCAGTTTATAGTTCAGACTGATCAGTTACAGTATTTCCACCTATGTTTTATGGTGTTATTCCATAGAGGCTTGATACTACACCTGTCTTCACAGTGCCATTACTTAAGTAAATAAGCATTGTCCGAGTCAAAGCGACCCATAGTAAACCCCTGGACAGAATGCTAGTCTAGGACACAATTAGGTAAAAGTGAATTACAGGTTTGGCCTTGGTGACATCATATATGACGAACATTCAATTCTCTTGACCTTAAACCTTTGTACCCTCAGGCACTTCGAGGGCGGGAGCCTATCCTGCCTGAGTAGCACCATGCACCGCCACCTCCAGTCCCTGCTGCTGCAAGCCCAGAGGCCCTGTCACAACCAGACCGACTGGAACACGGACGGGCTCTTCAGCTTCTGTTACAGTCTTCTCTTCAGGTACAAACGGAAGAGTTCCTATACCTCCTTCCCTCACTCATTCACCCACGCTTCCCCAAGGGCCTACATCAAACGCCTGGGATAAACAGCTTACTTACCAGCCCGTTCCACAAGCCACTTGTTTGTAAATACACCAGTAAGTGTCACGTTCTTGAAAATAAGCGGACCAAGGCGCAGCGTGAGTATAGTTCCACATATTTATTTAAGTGAAACAAAACAAAATAACAAAACTTACAAAGACCGTGAGGACCTAGTGCCTAACAAACAATCAATATCCCACAAAACACAGGTGGGGAAATAGCTACCTAAATATGATCCCCAATCAGAGGCAACGATAAACAGCTGCCTCTAATTGGGAACCATATTAGCACCAACATAGAAATAGACATACTAGATCACCCCCTAGTCACGCCCTGACCTACTACACCATAGAGAACCAAGGGCTCTCTATGGTCAGGTCGTGACAGTAAGAATGTTTAGTGACACATAAGAGGCATCTAATGAAAAGAAAGAGCAGTGCCACTCATGAAATTCCTCTTTCATGCTGCCCTTCCTGTAGAACTCCCCTGGCTACACACTTTAAAAGGGTTTTTATTTATAGTGTTGCCAGAGATGTTTGAGAAGGTCATTTAAACGTTCAGCATCCTAATGGGGACCAGATGATTTAGTCATTACTTCTGTTAGCATTAGGCAACATCATTACTTAATAGGTCAGACACCGTGAAGCAGGGGTTCTCAAAGTGGGGTCTGCAGCCGTACTGCATGGGGTCCACAGGCAGATCTCAAAGTATAACATGAATTAAGTTGTATTTTTTATTAATATTACTAACAACAACCGATTAATATATCCCTTGGCCAAAATAATTGTAATCTACAAGTTATAGTATGTTCTTATACCTGGGCAACATGGGCCTGTGAGGCTCACAGGGATATTGGTATTCACAGTACTCCACCAATTATACATTTTTCAACTGGATACTTCTTGTATTTCCCCCCAAAAAATTGTTAACATAAATGCACTGTAATGTAAGCTTTAAAAAAATGGCATTATGTGTATAATTGCAGAATATTACCTTGAAAACTGCTTCCTTTTCTCTCCAATGCCAAGAGGCGTGCCTTTATAATGTTCCTTCCCAGGGACCGAGACTTGGTAGAAGTCCTTGTATGCTATTATTATGTCACTCGAGCTGTGTTCTAATTATGTCGGGGTCCCTGATGAATTTACTAACACAAAAGAGGTCCCTGGCCCCAAAACATTTGAAAACCCCTGCTGTGAAGTAATCTAGGATGAAGAAGATTTATACTAAATAGGAAGTTTATACTAGTAGTACCCCACACAGTTTAGGTGGGTGGGCAGTGGCCGGTGTGACACAGGAAGTGTTCCTGTTGACCTTCAGTGGGAGGATGCCACTGTGGGTAAGGTATTCCTCCATCGATCGGAAACGGTTCTTAACAATCACTTAAAACTAAAATGCTTAATGGTGAAACTGCCATGCCTGTTTTAAATACAAAGAACAAAGAAGTTACTGCAAACAACGAACACAGTTTTTTCCCCTCGGACATAATTGCACGCGAGATAGACGAGCACACTATTATGTACTGCAATTGTTTCTACCATGCTACGCGACATCTCCTCAGCTGGGCAACAAAAACAATAACAACGGTGGTGGCAGAGCCATGGCGCTGTTTCCGCCTACTGCGGATTCCATCTTTAAGGCAACATCTTCAATCAGTTTAATGATCACTCAATGACATGTTTTCCTAAGCTTAACTGCTACTAGGAACCAAATGTTTTTTTCAACATGCCACTCTACAACCACATACTCACCATCCCTCTCTCTCTCTCTCAGGGCAGGGTACCTCACACTTTTTGGAGGGGAGCTGAACAACAACAGAACAGACCCCACTAACGTCTATGAGGAGTACCGGAAGTTTGACAACCTCCTGACAAAAATGGCCAGGACCACACTGAAACCAGGTGACTACATGAAACATGGTCTCTGAAAGAAACATTATGAGCCGCAAGGATTTACATTTGTGGAAAGGTACAGTGGTAGCTGGGTGTGGGAGTTGATTAACAAAATTGGTGTGTCCGATCTTAGGGCTTAATTCAGTTTGGATGTGGTATTATAGTTTGATTGTTTTACCCTAATGTAAACTCAGCAAAAAAAGAAATGTCCCTTTTTCAGGACCCTGTCTTTCAAAGATAATTCGTAAAAATCCAAATAACTTCACAGATCTTCATTGTAAAGGGTTTAAACACTGTTTCACATGCTTGTTCAATGAACCATAAACAATGAATGAACATGCACCTGTGGAACGGTCGTTAAGACACTAACAGCTTACAGACGGTAGGTAATTAAGGTCACAGTTATGAAAACTTAGGACACTAAAGAGGCCTTTCTACTGACTCTGGAAAAACACCAAAAGAAAGATGCCTAGGGTCCCTGCTCATCTGCGTGAACGTGCCTTAGTCATGCTGCAAGGAGGCATGAGGACTGCAGATGTGGCCAGGGCAATAAATTGCGATGTCCATGCTGTAAGATGCCTAAGACAGCGCTACAGGGAGACAGGATGGACAGCTGATCATCCTCGCAGTGGCAGACCACGTGTAACAACACCTGCACAGGATCGGTACATCCGAACATCACACCTGCGGGACAGGTACAGGATGGCAACAACAACTGCCCGAGTTAAACCAGGAACGCACAATCCCTCCATCAGTGCTCAGACTGTCCGCAATAGGCTGAGAGAGGCTGGACTAAGGGCTTGTTGGCCTGTTGTAAGGCAGGTCCTCACCAGACATCACCGGCATCAACGTCGCCTATGGGCACAAGCCCACCGTCGCTGGACCAGACAGGACTGGCAAAAAGTGCTCTTCACTGACGAGTCGCGGTTTCGTCTCACCAGGGGTGATGGTCGGATTTGCGTATATCGTTGAAGGAATGAGCGTTACACCAAGACCTGTACTCTGGAGGGGGATCGATTTTGGAGGTGGAGGGTCCGTCATGGTCTGGGGCGGTGTGTCACAGTATCATCGGATTGAGCTTGTTGTCATTGTAGGCAATCTCAACACTGTGTGTTACAGGGAAGACATCCTCCTCCCTCCTGACATGACCCTCCAGAATGGCAATGCCACCAGCCCTATTGCTCGTTCTGTGCGTGATTTCTTGCAAGACAGGAATGTCAGTGTTCTGCCATGGCCAGCGAAGAGCCCAGATCTCAATTCTATTGAGCACGTCTGGGACCTGTTGGATCGGAGGGTGAGGGTTAGGGCCATTCCCCCCAGAAATGTCCAGGAACTTGCAGGTGCCTTGGTGAAAGAGTGGGGGTAACATCTCACAGCAATAACTGGCAAATCTGGTGCAGTCCATGAGGAGGAGATACACTGCAGTACTTAATGCAGCTGGTGGCCACACCAGATACTGACTGTTACTTTTGATTTTGACCCCCCCTTTGTTCAGGGACACATTATTACATTTCTGTTAGTCACATGTCAGTGGAACTTGTTCAGTTTATGTCTCAGTTGTTGAATCTTGTTATGCTCATACAAATATTTACACATGTTAAGTTTGCTGAAAATAAACGCAGTTGACAGTGAGAGGACGTTTCATTTTTTGCTGAGTTTATTATAAAAACTGAATAGAGGAATAATTCAATCTGTGTTATCTCCGATCACTTTATGACTCAGATTTGTATTCATATCATTGAGTCGGCTGGCTGTTTGATTTGTCATATTTGTCATTGTACGGACTCACTGTGGTGACCTCATCAGTAAAAGGGTTTTAGTTTGTTTCTTGCTTGCCATGGTGCGGTCACTGCAGTGAATGACTTTATCTAAGCGGGTCATATGTTTGAATCTCATTTCCGACTCCAATTGGCTTAATTACTCATGGTCCCTATGTCATTTCTTCTCAGTCATACACCTGCTTCATCTACAGGCTCTATCTGATGTCACCTGACACACCTGTCTGTCCTCTCACCCTCTCACTGTCACCTGTCCTTTTCACCTCCTTATATCTGATCTTACTGTTCTCTAACTATGCATACTATATTTGTTTGTACCTCCTGGCTTACTCCCACATATCTCCTGTTTCTGCCCCACCCGTGTCACTGATGTCACTCACCTCTTTCTATTCAAATGGCATATTTGTTAATCTGTCTTATCTTGCATGTCACACCTATAACTCACTCTTCATGTTTCCCATGTTCATGTTACACACCTCTCCCACCCATCTCTGTTTTCAGGATTATGTCACCTGTATCTCTCTATCGACACTTGACTCACTAATCAAATTAGCTCAGTCTGATCTCATCTGTTTTACCAATGTGTGTCTGTGTTTACTCTTGACTCACCTGCCTGCGTGTTCTTGTCTGTGTGTGTGTGTCAGAGGAGAAGCGGACCGCCCAGAGTGTGAGGGGGCGTCTGTGGGAGTTGTTGGCCCCGGCGGGGCTGGGAGAGGGCTCCGGGTCCAGCCCCTGGCTGAGAGACTACAGGCACCTTCTGCAGGAAGAGGGAGTTGACGAGGAAACTCAGAGGAGAGCCCTGCTGCTGCAGCTGTGGGCCACACAGGTGAGTCATAGGCACTCCCCCATCTCACCTCACCTCTCTAAGAGGAGTAGTGGCCTGTCATTGTCACAAAGCAACGGCTGCCCAGCTATTTAAAGCTGTTCTGAATAGGTCTTGTGAACGATTGGTGAAAATCCCTGTTGTTCCATTGCACCCATAGAAAAATTCCTTTCTATTCAATAGCTTTTTGGAGGTGGGCCAACAATGATACCTAGTAATACAGCAGCATGCAAGCAGCCATCTTAAACATGAACATTTTCCAATACAAAGACACTCGCATGCCAATGTCAGATGCTAGACTGGACTGATTAAGGATGTTACCCTTTGTGAAATACAGCTACCCACACGGTGTGCCTCTCAAATTCTGATTATACTGTACCTGTTTGTCAACCACACCTTACGCTTTGTCCAACCACTGCAGAATACTTTTGTGATTAGTGATTATTTTTGAAAGACTAGAAATAAATACTAGCACATTCAGTTCTTTAAGATGAATACTAATGCTGTATTCTCAACCACTGGAGTGTATGGAAAAACCCTAGAACTGTTATTTACATTTACATTTTAGTCATTCAGCAGACGCTCTTATCCAGAGCGACTTACAGTAGTGAATGCATACATTTCATACATTTTTTTCCATACTGGTCCCCCGTGGGAATCGAACCCACAACCCTGGTGTTGCAAACACCATGCTCTACCAACTGAGCCACACAGGAGGGGACAGACATCCTGTCCCTATGTTAGACTACTGCAAGTCCCAGTGGGCTCCAACTTAACATGGCCTCAGTGGGATGTTCTCAAGCTCTCTTTGCTGCTAGAATTGTTGTTACAGAGCTACTGTTGTCTGCTCCTCCTGCTCTGACTTCCCTAATTAAAGATGGTAATGAGTGTAATACGCATCTTTACCACAAGAGTGCACTAGTAGCCTGTTTATGTCCTTTAGATAAAAGGGTCTGATGCCAGCTAAACAGATACTTTTTGGGGGAATCCCAAGATGGCAAAAGTACACACTATGATACCAAAAACATTCTGAGTACACTCTGAGTACTCAGCTCCTGCTTAGCATGGTTGGGGTTAATTCCATTTAAATTCCAGTCAGTTCAAAAGGTACACTGAAATTCCAATTGTCTTCAATGCTTTTCAATGAAGAACATTCAGAATTGGAATTTGGTTTACTTTCTGAATTGATTGGAATTCAAATGGAATTACCCCAACCCTGCTGCTTAGACATATTACTTCACCCATTGAGCACTGATAACTGCATCTACAATTTCACACAGCCACATGATCTACCATCATCATGCAACTCTTGATTGTAATTTTTCAGTTCCCCTAAGAATGTAGTGAAGAACATAAGGTGTTACCACAAAAAATAATGTGTGTATTATATTGTATGTAATTCCTGTATAGTGTATAGTGCAGCATATTACATGGCTAGTGCTGAGAGATTAACCAAAATGTATTTTCTAAATATTGTTTTTTACAACTAATTGACCGACGTCGGTTCAATTATTTGAATTCCATTTCCTTCAGGTTTTTTTCTGTGAGCTCGATGTACAGTTTCTGTAGGGATAAATCAGATCAAGCTTGGACTGTGCGATGGAGTTGTAGTGGTAAAAAACTACAATGACCATAATCCATTACGCACTTGCTTAAACTTGTCCGGTCTGTGCAGAGCAAGACACAGAGACTGAGAACGTACTATCTAGAGGGATAGCAAGCGGAGTGCTAAGTGATTGATAGTTGGCATTCAGCAGTCCTAAAAGTATGCCTTATTTCCTTTTGAAGAATTACTAAAATAGTGATTTTGTCAGACCGCGTAGGCAGCCGCTCTATATGAGAAGATGACGTGGAATGAAATAATCAAATAAAAAATTATAGTTAATTAGTGATAAGCAATAATGGGCAGTCACCACCATCATGGGACTTTTATTATTTCATTCTGTGTTACAGCTTCCAACCCACATAATGCATAGTGCATGTAATGTCAAAACAAAATAGCGATTTTTTTTTTTTTTTTCATGATCGAACCGACCTCAAAAAGCACTAATCGCTCAACACCATACATGGCAAACATTGTTTAATCTGGAGTCGATGTAAATTCAGTGGTCTTTCCACTCATGTATAAACACAGACAGATGGCCAGGACAGCCCAGTGTGCCCTCGAACACTCCATATTGAGTCTCTTTGGTATCTAATGGCTTTGCTTTTATAGTAACCATTACAGCACTTACTCTCTGACAGTAGCCATAACATGGTTCTCTATCATAGACACAGGAAAGGAACCAGTCTAATTCATTAGGCCTTGTGATTTAACTATATTAACAAGTGATGGTTTCCCCTATGAGAGAAAATAGTAAGAGCTGGCATGTGGTGTGTAATGCTCTCTTCTCCGGTTATATAATTGCTACCTGCACAGTCTCACTGTGAGAACCATCGGAAAGGGAACTCGCTGTGTCATTGCCTTCATGTCAACCTTCATTTGTTGCCAGGGTAACGTTGGACCTGCTGCATTCTGGCTGTTAGGTTTCCTGTTGACAAACCCTGAGGCCATGAGGGCGGTGAGAAGAGAGTTCAGCAGCATCTCTGAGCAGGACTCGGCACAGTGTCCCCTACTGGACAGGCTGCAGCACACACCTGTGTTTGGTGAGTGTTTCTTGTTTACTGGGTATAAGCACAAAGACAAGGAGCTTCATCCCTATGGGCAAATGTACCCAAATGAACAGAGTAGAGAGAAAAGAGGGTGGGGGGAGAGGTGAGAGGGCAGTTGAAGAGAAACACACACACACACACACACATATATATATACATACATACATACACACACACACACACACACACACACACACTGTTCCCAGGTGAGTGGCCACACATACAGTAGTCTCTGCCTGAGACCCTAATGAGCTCAATGACTAAAGGACCAGGGCAGATCCACCTGCTCAGACCCTGAAAGTTGCTCTCAATGATCTAATGGCTCCCATGTCACCATCAACAGGTGCTCTAACCTCTGGTGCAAATAATGAGCACATAAGGAAAGTGCCACCTACCTGAAGATAGAAACCTGGCTTTAGCCCTTTTTAAAGTTTAAACATGTATTTAACCTTTATTTAACTAGGCAAGTCTATTCATAACTATTCTTAAGGGACTCCTTAAATGAGAATGACCTTAGCGAATCTATTATGAGGACATAACATCTCTATGCTTAATGAGTCTGTGTACATTAGTGTTCATCGTCTTCTTTTCTTTGTCTACTCTATCCCAGACAGTGCCTTAGAGGAGACTCTGAGGCTCAGTGCTGCCCCGTTCATCACCAGAGAGGTAGTGCAGGAAAAGACCCTGCAAATGGCCAATGGGCATAAGTACCAGCTCAGGAGGGGGGACAGAGTGTGTCTGTTCCCCTTCATTAGCCCTCAGATGGATCCTGAGATCCACCAGGAACCACAGGTATGGATGTTAGTTGCCTCTCACACATGAACAAATAATAGCTCCCTAATAATGTTCTGTCTATCCAACAACCCTAGTTGTATTCATTGTGTAACACAGGTTAAAGATAAGGTACTGTAATAAGCATTGACGTTTGTTTACGTAAGGAGGAAGCACACCTACACAGTTTCTAAAGTGCCCCTGGCTTACCCAAGATACAGAGAGAGGGGTTAAACCTAGGACATTGTAAGTCACTTGAACACAAACAGAAATAGGAGTGGGAAGGGAGTTAGCTTGTTACACAGCTGAATCATTGCTTTGTCCTTCACCCTACAGTACCAGCCAGTTAGTGGAATACACACGGAAATTGTAGTAAATGATTAGGTAGTAACAGGCTATTATTGCCATCTGATATGATATGGTTGTGTGCAGCAGGAAGCGTGGGGGAACAGTCAGGTGTGATCATCATTTGTCAGTATGAGCTGGGTTCACTGCTTTACCTCCCTGCGTTTCCTGTCATAGAGATTCAAGTATGAACGCTTCCTCAACCAGGACGGATCTGTGAAGAATGACTTCTTTAAAGGAGGGAGACGGCTCAAATACTACACCATGCCATGGGGCGCAGGCACCAACGGCTGTGTGGGCAAACGCTTTGCCATCAGCTCCATCAGACAGTGAGTATCTCTGAGTGTTCCTTGTGGGTCTTAGGGGGAGGGCAGAGGTCAGAGAGAGTCAGAGGTCCCCATTTCACCAGAATCAAGGACAGACTTAATTCTGGGATTGATTAGCTCACCTCACAGCAAATGCCATTATAGGAAGAGGGAAGGCTTAGCAGCTGTCTTTTACTGCGCAGGCTTCTCCAGGTGTCTATGCAAGATTGGGTTACAGTGACATGAATTTCACTGCTATGCAAATGGAACATGCCAAAATAAAATACAAATGGATTCTGCAAAAACTGGTGTGTGCAATGGTCAATGTTACAGTTTAGGCACATTTATAATGTATTATGCCAACAACTCACCTGCTGTGTCTTTATCTGTGTGTTCAGGTTTGTGTACCTGGTCCTGTCTCATCTGGAACTGGAGCTGTGTGACTCAGAGGCTCAGATGCCAGAGGTGAACACCAGTCGCTTTGGGTTTGGAATGTTGCAGCCTGAAGGAGACCTGGCCATCAGATATAAACCTAGACATTCACATTGAAGACATGGTGTTGAGATCTCTCAAACCAGACTTCACTTTAGGCTAATTTCAAAAAATGTATGGCATATGTCAATATAATGTATTGTATCTATTTTTGTATCAGCACAAATGTACAGTGTAATGTGTTATTTATCTTTAATTATAATGTATATATTTCACTTTAAAATAGTCACTTCATAACAATAAAATTGTTTTTTGTTCTAGACTATTTTGTTTGTAAAATAAGTTGTACCAATGATTAACCTGGCTCCATAAAACCAGCTTCAAGTGTTTAACCTCTGGACGGGCTCGGACATCCAGCGAAAAATCCTATCGTTATTAGCATAACAAAATTTAATATATATATTTTTTCAAATATAGGACTATTTTATATCATTTTATAGATACACCTCTCCTGAATCGAACCACGTTGTCCGATTTCAAAAAGGCTTTACAGCAAAAGCAAAACATTAGATTATGTTAGAGGAGTATATTGTAGAAGTAGCCACATAGCCATTTTCCGACCAACCACATGCATCACAAATAACCAAAAAACAGCTAAATGCAGCACTAACCTTTGACAATCTTCATCAGATGACACTCCTCGGACATCATGCTACACAATACATGCATTCTTTTGTTCGATAAAGTTCATATTTATATATAAAAACAGCATTTTACATCGGCGCGTGACGTTGACTAACTATTTTCCCTCAAATGCGTCCGGTGAAACAGAGCTACAATTTCCTAAATTACTATTCGAAAACATTTTTAAAATGTAATATTGTCATTCTAAGATTTATAGATTAGCATCTCTTGAAAGCACCTGCAATGCCAGATTTAAAAATAACTTTACTGGGTAATCACACTTTGCGATAAATGGGATGCGATACTCAGACAAAATAGGCTAGCAATACAGGTCAGCGCCATCTTGGAACAATCGCATATCAAATCTAGTCTTGTATACTATTGTCAATAATCCCTTACCTTTGATTATCTTCATCAGAAGGCACTTCCAGGAATCCCAGGTCCACAACAAATGTATTTTCATTCGAAAAAGTTAATCCTTTATGTCTTCTTGTTAGCGCGTTCTGAAGGCTGCACCAAAAGTACCGTCGTGCGCGGGACTCCTCTCTTACCAAAATTGATTTTTATTTTCTTTAAGTTCGTTCAAACATGTCAAACGTTGTATAACATAAATCTTTAGGGCCTTTTCAACCAGAGCTCCAATAACATTCAAGGGGGACGATTGCATTGTCTTTCAAAACGTTTCGAAAGGGGAGGGTAGCCAGGGGCGCCGGCGTCATAATGGTGATGGCCCTCCCCATGTGACGACTTTCCACAGACTCTCATTCTGTCAGTTTTCACAGTAGAAGGCTCAAACCACTTTGTAAAGACTGGGGACATCTAGTGGAAGCAATAGGAAGTGCTCAATGAACCATAGCTCACGGTGTGATTTATAGGCAAAGTGATGAAGTTGAGTCCGCAATTCAGAATTCCACATCCTGTTACGATCTGTCTCGGGGTTTTGACTGCCATATGAGTTCTGTTATACTCACAGACACCATTCAAACAGTTTTAGAAACTTTAGGGTGTTTTCTATCCACAAGTATTAATTATATGTATATCCTAGCTTCTGAGTTTGAGTAGGAGGCCGTTTAAAATGGGCACAAATTTTTTTCAAAAATCACTGTAGCGCCCCCTATCCTAGGCGACCGTCAAGAGGTTAAAGTGCGTTATGTATAAACTATTGCACCACCCTAATTAGAATTATTTGTAAAAACATTTTCACAACAAAACACCAATTTGGAGCTTATCCCAGTGATGAAGTATCCTAAATCCCCTTTAGTCCCATGATGGTTGTGTCCATTGCATCAGGGAACTCACTGTTCCCGGGGCCCCGAAGACGTGGATGTCGATTAAGGCAGCCCCTGCACCTCTCTGATTCAGATGCAGAAGATACATTTCAGTTGAAGGCATTCAGTTGTACAACTGACTAGGTATCCCCCTTTCCCTTTATTTATTTGGTGGAGTAATTGGGCGGCTGGCGCTCTTTAAACAGATCAAACCACACATTTGTCACACTAACCATGTTTCCATACGCAGAGAGTAAAATCATACATTTTAAAACAAATCTAATTATCGGTAAAACATTTTAAAATGCAGACGGATAATTTGTTCGTTCGACATGGTGGGATCTTTTTGTGTCAAATTAATTATGCGATAAATGGCGGTGGTAACGCCTTTATGCTTCAAATATTGATAGAACTATCATATCGAAGTAAACTTGGAGTCGCACGATAGGGTGTGTGGTCCTCCCACTACGACTCGGGAAAACACACAGTTTATTAGGCTACGGATTGAATAACTTGAACTTCACAGGGTGATGGGAGTGCATGGTGATATTGATGCTGCTTTTCAATAAATATCAAGGGTCTTATTCTAGTGACATGATAATAGATGCTTGACTGCCATTTGACAAATACAAATATTCTTGCTCTTAGACTATCCATAATAATCTCATGTAGACTAGCCTACCTGCACTGTATCTGCAAACTGTTGGCTAGAGCGCACGTGCCAAGACCATATTAGGCACACATTTACTATTTAGCACAACCGTTTTTATGACCAAACAATCCGTAAAGATGAAAATGCGTTTCCATCGCATTTAACTTTAGGTTTTTCTTCGCTACGTGAAAACTTAAGTGAAGAAGTACATTTTGTGTGCACTACATCACCACGCAGTGATTTTGGAAGTACACCACTTGTAGGGGAAATGTGCATATTTTCTTTATGCAGTTTTTTTAATATTCCCATGAAAATTGGCCGCCAAAAAATGTAATAAGGGAGTGAACGTTATTTATAATAAGGGTTACATGGAGAAAATCAGACCTCTGAAATGAAAATGGCAGGCCATCCCTTCAGCAAAATACACAGTGTTCAAACATTAAACACCTTCCTACTGTAATATTGAGTTGCAACGAAACTGTCCCTGTTTGCAAATAATTACATCTAAGACGTCATTAGGAATCTAAGCATGATACTTTCAAAAGCTAGGCCTACCTTTCCACCCCAGGCAGAGTAGGCCTACCGACACAGAATGTAAGCTTTAACTGCTGGTTACATGGCTTAACCCAATGAGAGGTCACATGTGTTTTCCTAAAATCTGTCTGGGTTTAACATCTTTTATTGTACAGAAAGTGAATATCTTAATTAATAGATAGTGACAGAATTAGATTACTTCCCAAGCAAAGTCCATTTTTTGTCTAGCCTTTGCTATCCCCATATCGGAGTCACGTCTTTCCCGGGTATTTTACTGTTTGTTTCTAGCGTAAAGCATCTCGGACCAAAGCGCTTTATGTAATCGGATCCGTTTTATCTTATTCAAAATCATAAACTAACAAGGGGTACGCCTGTGCTTTTTGCCATTTTCTTTAATGAAAGGTAGGCATATAGTACAATTACACTGTAGTAGTAGAAAGCTATCAAAGTTGACCTCTGGTCTTCCTCATCTCCACACTCTCCTTCTAAAACTGAACATAACATAGGCTATTGGCTGGTCTGTGTGCAAGATAGCGCGTTTTTTGGACTAAGCCTAATAAACAAAACATTTTCTGAAAAAGCCTTTGAATCTCCTGAACTGCCACCATAGCCCTACACAGCACAGCCATTGGTTAGACAGGACACACTTTTTAACCATCAGCAAGAGCAGAGCAGGCCGGGTCACAGGGTTGGAATATCCATTGCTGTGTGTAATGCAGCCTGGTTTTATGTAAACTGCTGGGATAGTGATCTTAGAAATATAACTTTGCTCTGTGCTTCGCCTATATGCAGTTCGTAGACTATAGGCTATGGATCATTTGATTGAGACCACACTAAATAGCTTATAGGCCCACTTGATATTGCGCGCACATAGGAGAATCAGAGATGAGGGGCAGCATCAGGCACACATCGATATATAGCCCAGTGGCGACCCGTCATTAAAGGCAGGTGGGTCAGGGCCCCACCGTGTTTGAGCCCCACCTGTTGAGTAAAAAAAAAAAAAAAAACATGCAGTACCAGTCAAAAGTTTGGACAAATCTACTCATTCAAGGGTTTTTCTTTATTTTTACAATTTTCTACATTGTAGAATAATATTAAAGACATAAACGCTATGAAATAACACATTCATATATTCATGTAAAAACCAAAAAGTATTAGATTCTTCAATGTAGCTGTCATCGTCATGTGTGTAGGTGGCAGGAAAGTCAGGCGCAGGAGAAACCAACTTGGTATAACTGGAGTAGTTTAATAAATAATAAACAAACACGAACTCCAAAACCAATGTACATAAAAAATAACATGGGGAAAAAATACCCGTCGCTCACCAATACAAAAATACATGAAAACGATAACAACCAAACAATCTCGGACTAGGACATGAGGGGAAACAGAGGGTTAAATACACAACAAGTAATGAATGGGATTGGAACCAGGTGTGTAGGAAAACAAGACTAAACCAATGGAAAATGAAAAATGGATCAATGATGGCTAAAAGACCGGTGACGTCGACCGCCGAGCACCCCCCGAACAAGGAGGGGCATCGACTTCGGCAGAAGTCGTGACAGTAGCCAACCTTTGCCTTGACAGCTTTGGACAATCTTGGCATTCTCTCAACCAGCTTCATTAGGTAGTCACCTTGAATGTATTTCAATTAACAGATGTGCCTTGTTAAAAGTACATTTGTGGAATTTCTTTCCTTTTAAAAATGTGTTTGAGCCTATCAGTTGTGTTGTGACAAGGTAGGGGTGGTATACAGAACATAGCCCTATTTGGTAAAAGACCAAGTCCATATTATGGCAAGAACAGCTCAAATAAGGAAAGAGAAATGACAGTCCATCATTATTTTAAGACATGAAGGTCAGTCAATCCGGAACATTTCAAGAACTTTGAAAGTATCTTCAGATGCAGTCGCAAAAAAAATGTAAACGCTGCGATGAAACTGGCTCTCACGTGGACCTCCACAGGAAAGGAAGACCCAGAGTTACCTCTGCTGCAGAGGATAAGTTCTTTAGAGTTACCAGCCTCAGAAATTGCAGCTCAAATAAATGCTTCTTAGAATTCAAGTAAGAGACACATCTCAACATCAACTGTTCAGAGGAGACCTCATGAATCAGGCCTTCATGGTCAAATTGCTGGAAAGAAACCACTACTAAAGGACACCAATAAGATGAAGAGACTTGCTTGGGCCAAGAAACACAAGCAATGGACATTAGACCCGTTGAAATCTGTCCTTTGGTCTGATGAGTCCAAATTTGAGATTTTTGGTTCCAACCGCCGTGTCTTTGTGAAACGCGGAGTAGGTGAACGGATGATCTCCGCATGTGTGGTTCCCACCGTGAAGCATGGAGGAGGAGGTGGGATGGTGTCGGCATGCTTTGCTGGTGACACTGTGTGTGGTTTTTTTTTCGAATTTAAGGCACACTTAACCAGCATGGCAACCACAGCATTCTGCAGCGATACGCCATCCCATCTGGTTTGTGCTTAGAGGGACTACCATTTGTTTTTCAACAGGACAATGACCCAAAACACACCTCAGGCTATGTAAGGGCTATTTGACCAGGAAGGAGAGTGATGGAAAGCTGCATCAGATGACTTGGCCTCCACAATCACTCGACATCAACCCAATCAGTTTGCAAACAATGTCAAAAAAAAATGTTCAGTTAATAAAGCTGCATACAAACATGGTCTCTTTTTTGCTTTCTTGACTAAGGCAGCTCCAAAATGCAGGAGTTTGAACCTAGCTCAGTGTTTTCTGTGGTGGTTGGGCAGCCAGCGGAATATACGGAGTGTAGGGGTTGGTAATGTTCTCTAGTTGTGCTGTGATTGGCTCAGTGTTCTGTCACTCATGGCGACACTACGTCACCGCAAAATCTACGGGGAGAGCTCGGAAATTCAAGCCCCTTGGGTGCTGCCATAGAGTTACATTAGAAGTGCCCATCCTGGCCTCCCGAGTGGCACAGCGGTCTAAGGCACTGCATCGCAGTGCTTGAGGCGTCACTACAGACCCGGGTCCCATCCCAAGCTGTGTCACAATTGGCCAGGGGTCCCATAGGGTGGCGCACAATTGGCCCAGCATCGTCTGGGTTAGGGGAGGGTTTGGTCGGGGGGGTCTTTACTTGGCTCATTGCACTCTAGCGACTCCTTGTGGCGGGCCGGGCGCCTACAGGCTGACTTCAGTCATCAGTTGAACAGTGTTTCCTCTGACACATTGGTGCAGCTGACTTCCAGGTTAAGCGGGCGGGTGTTAAGAAGCGCGGTTTGGCGGGTCATGTTTTGGAGGACGCATGACTCGACCTTCGCCTCTCCCGAGCCAGTTGTGGAGTTGCAGCGATGAAACAAGATCGAAATTGGGGAGAAAAATAAAGAAGTGCCCATCCAAGAAGGCTCAAGGTCATTGGCCACACATAAAATTATCAAATCACGTTATATCTACCGTAGCTTTGATTGGACTGATCATGTCAACATCATACTTTCAAAATCTTAGCTAGCAAGCCAGCAGTGATCATCATGAATCAAGTTGACAATCTACTGGCAAATCCTTTTCGATCCTTGTCATATGAAGATAAATTATAGATAAAACATATTGGTGATGATCGGCCATTGGACATAAACATTACACAACAAGTTGGAAATTGCAAATTCCAAAATGAGTGGCTTGGAAGGAATCAGTGGCTATCTGCAAGCATTGCAAACCAATGCAAACCAATGCTATTCAGTGGAGTGGGTGTGTGGTCCAAGTCTGGGTTTAAGGGTCTCTTTTCCAAGCTTAAAAGGATAAACATTCAACATTGGCCATGCTGTCAATCCAGCATGACTTCTGCCACGTTCAAAACAACTGGAAACTCAGAGCTGGGAAATCTCAGACTTCAGTGAGTTCAAGCAAGTGGGAACTCGTAAAAAAACGAGCTCCGACTGGGAAAATACATTTTGAATGGTCATCCCAACTCGAAATACCAAGTCGGGAACTCAGGCCTCTTTCTAGAGCTCTGACCTGAAGATTACTGACGTCATGATTCAACCATGTTTTTTTCAGAGTTCCCAGTTGTCTTGAAAGCACCATAAATCCAGAGAATGCCAAACTTTGATGACAAAATGTGCCCACCACATCACATCAAGGTGAGTCCAAAAATGTATTGTATGCTGCTGCATAAATTATGTAATATGCCAGGGAGATATGTATACTGTATCTAAGAAAGTAATACTATGTGTATGTTGTGTAGTAAATTGTTAGTAGCCCATGCACCTCACCCTCATAATTTAGCCTGCTGTTCTGACTTAGTGGTGCACATGTAGCCTATAGCCCTGTTTTAGAGAAATGTCATCATTGAATATTGAGCTTTCATTGTCTGCTTATATGCCCCCTTTATTTATCCTATGGTTCTGTTTTGGTGTACAGGGAGAATACTGTAAGAAGTGCCCATGTTCTGAATTCTATCCTGTACATTTCAAAAGTGCTAAACAAACAGTTATATTGACTAGTCTGTCCAAGCTCGCTCATTAATGTCTTAATCAAAATTAAGGATGGCCACTTATTCGCTTGTCTTCCCCTTATGCCATAGTTTGTACATCTCAATTGTCAGTTGAAACCACACTTGTTGAAGCAAGTCAGCCATATTAGCGATGTGTTTTTTTAAGGCAGTAAATTAGGCTGAATGAACTGTTTCACTGCCAGACAAGGCTCTGCTGATAGTCAGGTCTAGCAGTGGTAAGGTGTTGGGACAGATTTATATAAGCTCTAACAGTTTGTGGGCCACCTTTATAGTGCAATTAATTTTGTGTTGTGTAGTGGCTTTGCTGGCGTGCATCTAAAACAAATGTTTTATGTTTGCGCCACCAATATTCAAATGCTAAAATCGCCACTGATATAGCCTAATTAAACAACTAATTCTAAAACATTAAGAAATATTGACATTTCAAGTTATATGACCCTCCCCTGGACTAGATTTTAAAAATACGAAACCATCCTCTTGACTGAAAATGAAAAAGCATGACACTCCCCCATTTTCTTCCATGTGACCATTCTGTAAATTTCGATCCATCCTGAATAATCTCATCATGTAGGTTGTATCCGCAATATATCTGCAAGATGTGGGCTAGAGCGCACTTCTCAATACCAGAGTGGGTACATATAACGCAACCTTTTTTGTGGCAAAACCATCAGTAGAGTTGAAAGTGCGATCAAACAGATTTAACTTGTATTATTTATTCGGTACATGGGACTGTAACCACAAAAAAAAAAAATTATTCGGAACAAGTCAATTTGAAGGAAACACACCTATGGTGAAAAAAGCGCATATTGTTTTTATGCGCATTTTAGAATATTAGCATGAAAATCATTTGTCAATTGGATGGAAACGAACAAACACCTGTCCTCTATTGCGCACAATAGTGCTGAACCCAGTGATTGCTGCTTGATTTGTAGTCTTTATGGTTTTGTGTCATTGTGTATATGTTGACCAAAACAACTGTGCCCTGTCAAGACTGTAAACATCTTTTTTTTTTATTATAGTATAGTGCACACTGTTGCTCCATGTCGCAAAGAGTGGGGCACAAAGAGAGAGCAACTGCGTAATTTCTCATCACGCTATAGCCCTAGCTGCGCTTTACAAGAAATAATTGCAGCTGAAGCCTGAAGGTTACCTATTTATGTAGTAAATGTATTACCTCATGATTGTTTTGTGTTTACTGGCTTTTGGAAGACTCTGGGTTGTAGAGGATGTGCAAGCGCAGCCCCTTTGATACCGAATGGGTTTAAGCTGTATCCCCCCGGCAGTACAGCTTCTGGTTGGAGGAGCGCAGCCTCGGCGAAATTAGACCCTGCAGAACCCCGCTGGACCGTAGCCCGTCACGCACGGTACAGGCACACAACTCGGCAACCAGGTATAGAGGAATCGGTGCATTCACATCATACTTGTTGATCCGTTCCGTAAGGGAAGAGCAGGACACTGGTTCGACCTGAGATTTTACAGCGCGTGTAACCCCATTTTAAACATGTCTGTTGCGGGGGTGATGTCTCTAAAAACAGCCTCCATTAGACAGGCGGTGAGCGGAGCAACAATTCAGCGCAATGTTTTTTTTAAGATGTTGAAATGTTTCTTCTTACACTCTCAGGCTAAAAGTAACATATGTAAGTATCATGACAATAATATCTGACATTATTTTCGTCTTCATCTGTTGCACTTTGACCATAATGTTGTAGATAACCCATATATACGCCTAATCTGGTTATGATCAGACCATCGATTGGAGTAATTCAAATTGTGATTGGAAATTGTGTAATTTCTTTCGCTTTTGTGAACCATTTTACTTTTTAGAATTACATGCACTTTTGGGCACACTATTTGACTGGTCCAAATGTTTTAGCCAAAGCCTAACCGAGCAATGCTTAGAATTCTCTTCATTAAAACGCAGATATTTTCTCACAAATCGCTGGTTAATTATCACACTAATGTCGAGTCTGTTTTGCGCAAATTATTGTAGGTTATGTAAGCTACATGGAAGTTGCGCTAAATACATTTCAAAACTTTGGTGTGATTTAAATGGTGTGAAATTTACAAAATATACATAATGTATTATTTGTTTATGATAACCTTCGTTATTTGCTCAAATTAAATAGAAAACTTGGTCAAGATAATAATTTGCATTGTTTGCAAAGAGTAGGCCTAATTTAGTTTTCGCTGAGTCTGAACTCCCCTGCTTATCTGTGTTAGTAGGGCTAATACTGTATCTCTTTAGTGAGATGAGTTCAAGAACACCTTCAAATGTCAGGTCGCAGCTTCCTCGCTCTCGTGAAACCCCGCTCTTTTATGTGGTGCTGAAGTTAAATGATTTCAGCACCAAAGTTTAGGGACAGCGCACAGCGGGGAAATTTGATGGTTTTCTGTATTGACAGTTTTAGGTGTTTTCAGCACTAGACAGCGCTCGCGAGTAGAGCCGATTTAATCATTGCCTTCCCTCACTCTGCTCACTCATCAGCGAGGAAATCGGCTGTGCATCTTAAAGCTGATTAAATTGTCTGTTTGGTTCTCTAATGAATGGATAAACCACCTGACATTGTGTGAGAAACGTTCTCTATCAGGTCTGTAGGTTATCATATTCGATGGTAATTTGATATAGTGACCACTGATGTTCCTATTTTCCTCTTTTCGCAGCCACAGGAATGGGGGAGAACAGACCTTAATGTAGGATCGTGTCTTCTGGACCTGTCTGACCCTATAGTTTTGGACATTATTCAATTTCAAGTGGCCGAACGTCTTGAATGAGAATGAATAAAGGGGGCTCTCGGTCGACCACATCGCTTCCACCGGAGCCGGTGGAAATCATCCGTAGCAAGTCGCACTCCCGCCGGGTGACACTCAATGTTGGTGGTCTTCTTCACGAAGTTCTATGGAGAACGCTGGACAGGTTGCCCCGAACAAGGCTGGGCAAACTACGAGACTGTAACACCCACGAGTCTCTCATAGAGATATGCGATGACTACAGCTTAGATGATAATGAGTATTTTTTCGACAGACACCCTGGGGCTTTCACGTCCATTCTGAATTTCTCCCGCACGGGAAAGTTGCACATGATGGAGGAGATGTGTGCTCTGTCGTTCAGTCAGGAGCTGGACTACTGGGGTATAGATGAGATCTACCTGGAGTCCTGCTGTCAGGCCAGGTACCACCAGAAGAAGGAACAGATGAATGAGGAGCTCAAACGAGAGGCTGAGTCTATGAAGACCAGGGAAGGCGAGGATTTTGATACCACATGTTGTTCTGAGAAGCAAAAGAAACTTTGGGATCTCCTGGAGAAGCCTAGCTCATCGTTAGCTGCTAAGGTAAGCACTAAGACAGGTAGGCTACCTCTTCAAGTTAATCTGAACGTTTTCCTGCATGGGCTTATTGCTCTGCTATGCATTGCGTGTCATCTCACTTTAAGTGGATCAGCAATGAATAAGCGAATGTAACTTGACCTAGGTCCTCCTAGGTAAACATTATTGGTGGCTTACTGCCAGTCTACACAATTCAATTTTGTATTTTGTATTACATTCAACAAATAATAAAAAGGTGCCACATTTTGTTGACAAATAATTTGCTTATTACATTGTTAATCTTTCAACAATGACATGGCCTGTCCTTGAGGGGGAGAGTTGTTCTGAAGAGGAAAGTCATAACTAACAAATGTTGACTTTGATTTATCTATTTAATCAAAATAAGCCTTCAAGCAATAAGACTAGTGTTGCATTGAATACTTTAAGTTTCTAGACTTGTAAGTGCTACAGTAGGACTCATACTATGAGTGTGTTTGTGAGGTAGCAGGTCATTGCAGGTTGACTTCATGAGGTTGACATAAAGCCTTTTGTTGTCTCTGATACATGGGTGGCTCCCATCACCTCGGAGCCACCAATCAATACCAATTAAACGGAGCATTAGGTCCATCATGACAGACTGATCTGATGTTATGCATATAGCTGATGTTGCCCTCATATTTAAAACTTAGAATACTGATTTTTGTCTGGAGACAAGTGGGCAGTAGCCTACTGGGAAGTGGGAAGCACAGGTACAAGGACCAGTTGGTGATCAGTGTGTGATTGAATGCATGCAGTTCTAATGATCTTGTCCCTCTCTGTCGGTTTCAGACTCCAACGGTCTCTTTGATTTCAAACCCAGTGTGATTCTTATAAAGGTCTCTTGAACTGAAGAGGCAACCTGTTTCAGGATGTTAGTTCATATTTTTATTGGCAAATTGAAAGAGGAAGGAGAGAGAAATATATCTTATTACTGCATCTCAGGGGACAGGAGAAAATCGATGCATGATTCAAAACCAATACATAAATGAAACTCTTCAACTGATTATCGTCAGTTTAATCGAGTATACAAACTTATTCTTGTTTTTGGATGTCATAATGAATGTATGTAGTTGGGAAATTATTCCTGGTAAAATGATCCTTGATGAAATTTATCGGCTCATAGCTCACGCTGCAGCCGTAAAGCAAAGCAACACATTCACTGGGCTGGACCAATGGACACAGTCGTGTTAAGATAACTACTGTTTTATTATATCAATATTCAGTTTACATTAATAATAATAATGCAATAACATGTTCTGAACACAACAACTGTAAATAGATTAATAATTTGGAATGTGGGGATCAATATTGTACAGGTATCATTATACAGCTGGCGTGGCAAATGTGAGTGTTTGCTTTGTTTTTCTATACCTTTTTCCGCTTACTTGTTACCAATGCAGCATTAACCTTTTATGAAGACTTTGTAGAGTTTATGGATCATTCCCTTCCTGATTTGTACTGGCAATGGACTTCACCTGCTCTGCCTACTGTGTATTAGATGTTATTTTAGTTTCTGAGAAGACCCTCCCAAGGGACTTATACACACATACAATAGGGCTGAAAAAAGAAGCTAAGGGCCATGTCCTCTGTCAGGTATTTGCCCAGCCTGGTCTCATAGACTAGACATAACATGGTAAATGTACATTTGGAAAGTATGGTGGGGTTGATGGGTAAGCGTATAACGTAAATGTCCAGCAACCCAAAGGTTGCGTGTTCGAATCTCATCACGGACAACTTCAGCATTTTAGCTTATCAGCAACTTTGCAACTATTTACTACTGTTTATCTACTTTGCAACTACTTAGCATGTTTCCCTAACCTCAACACTTTAATCTAACTCTTAACCCTAACCTTAACTCCTAACCCCTAGCCTAGCTAATGTTAGCCACCTAGCTAACGTTAGCCACAACAAATTGGAATTCGTAACGTATCATTCGTTTTGCAAATTTGTAACATATTGTACAAATTGCAATTTGTAACATACACTACATGACAGACCATTATTACTCCACCATCAAAATTTACAGTTGGCACTATGCATTGGGGCAGGTAGCGTTCTCCTGGCATCCGCCAAATCCAGATTTGTCTGTCGGACTTCACACCACTCCAGTCGATGCTTGGCATTGCGCATGGTGATCTTAGGCTTGTGTGCTACTGCTCGGCCATGGAAACCCATTTCATGAAGCTCCCGATGAACAGTTCTTGTGCTGACGTTACTTCCAGAGCCAGTTTGGGCCCCTGCCCTAGCAGATCTATTCAACTTGTCTTTACCGACTTGTGAAATACTTTTACACACAAAATGTGCCTGAGTGACCCCTCTTCATAAAGCTGGAAACTCCTTAGACTCAAATAACTATAGTCCTATATCAGTAATATGTTGAATTGCAATAATCTTTGAGAAATTAATTCATTCCCAAATGTGTCAGTACCTAGATAGATTTCATTTAATTTCACCCTTTCAGTCTGGATTTAGACCCAACCATTATACCACTACAGCATTAGTGAAACTGACTAATGATATACATTCTTCATCTGACCAAGGCAAACTAACTGGTACCATCTTTATTGATTTATCAAAAGGATCATTCTATCTTACTAGCAAAACTTCAAAACATTGGTTTCACTAACAGATCACTAAACTGGTTTCATGCATATCTTAGCAATAGAAAACAATGTGTTTACATAGAAGGACACAAATCACATCTTCTTGGACTCAGTAGAGAAGTACCTCAAGGTTCAGTATTGGCCCCCCTTCTTTTCTCTATAATCAGAAATGAATTGCCTCTAATTTGTCAGAATACACATAATCCCTTATATGCTGATGATAGTGCGCTATATATCAGGTTCAAATATTTTGTAGATACAAGCAACTCTCCATGATGATTTTAACACTTTGCAAAAATGGTTTCTAGCAAATAATTTGGTTTTAAATCAAACAAAGTCCTATATCATGCAGTAGCGATGCATGGGTAAAATCACTGGGGAAGCCAAGCCAGGGGAAAAAAGCCATATTACAACTAATGTGTTGTGATAATTGTGTTGTTTGCTCTATAACCTCTTAATTCATATGCCTTAACACAGTGATACATAGAACTAAGGCCGAGACAATAAGAAGACACAGTGGCAGAATACCACACCTTTGTTTCATCACAAAACCGTAGAGAACATCTGTCTGGTGTCAGAGTCCACAAAGCATATTGCATGTCAAAAACATTTACATGACTTACAGCATGGTCAATCAAGTTAATATTACCAACATTTTCAGACAACTAAACAACTATTGATTTAGAACACAGAATAATGTGCAAATATTGTAAACTCCAGGTGTGCAAAGCTCTACCCAGAAACTATTGCAGTTTGGACCCAGAATAGGACTTGAGCTATGAAAAAGGATGCTCAGTGTTTTTGCCAAGCCAGTACTGACTCAGTAGGACTAATTACATAACAGCCTCCTCTCCCTTCAGCTGTAAACAGCCTGCCTCATGTCACATTCATTTAGCAAATGCTCATATCCAGAGTGTCTAGGGTTAAGGGCCTTGCTCAAGGGCACAACAACGCGTTTTTCACCTGGTCAGTTCATGGATTTGAACCAGCGACCTTTCGGTTACTGGCCCAAAGCTCTTAACCGCTAGGTTACCTGCCGCCCACAGGAAGACCTGGCTGGTGCTGCACTAAAGCATGTCTCAGCATGTTTCTGCCTTATAGACCGCAGTTCACGCTCTGGTGCATAAAAACCTTGGCTATGCAATAAGACAGGCTTACGGTGTATCAGATGGTTGTAGCCTGTACATCTTACCTTACATTAGAACCTCTGACCTGCTCACATCTGACCATAAACCTCACTTTGAGACGATATTGCTTCATGGTGAGCAGCCAGCTAGTGAGTGAGGAGTTAACTGAGCATCCGTCTGGGCTGAGGTTGACAGCTCTATGTGCCCTGTCAGGGTGAAGCCATCACAGTGTTCTACAGCTCCCGCCAGGTCCCATATATTTTCATCCAGTATGGGCTGACAAACTAATTGTTTTAAGCCGGGGAAGGAAATCAATGACAATTGCATTAAGATAAAAGGTAAGTCGGGTTGGGTGAGGACAGGACACACCCTGGACAGGCAGGCAGGGGAGAGAGAGGCTCAGAGGCAGAGTAGCGTGTGTGGACAGCTGGCCGAGGAGATTTCTTTCTCCGCAGGAGGGCGTGTGGCTTCACATGCTAACTTCCAGGCCAACCTGTCTCTCTCTCACACTGAGCCCAGCATGACTTGAGGATGGATGGTCACACTACAAGAGCAGTACAGTAGCATGGTGGGGTTTATGTTATTTAAGTGATTAATGTCGCAGTAGCTTTATGACTACTAGGACCTAAGATTAGACCAGGGATGGATGGTTTTGGATGTGTGTGTGTGTGCGTGTACGTGTGTGAGAGAGAGAGTAAAAGTGTGTTTGCTGTGTGCTGACAGGATGTGTGAGAGACTGTCCTATGAAGTGTGTTGAAGGGGATGTTTTTGAGGGGTCGATGGTGTCTGGTATACTGTGCTTTCTGAATGCCTATAAATCCATGGCACACAACCTTTCTGTTGCCTGACTGATTCAATCACCATATATCTCTTACCAGCCTGACGCAGGGGGCCGGTTGGCACACAGACAGACAGACAGAGAGCACTGAGGGCCAAGCTACATTCCCCAGGCTCTCTCTCTCTATCTCACCTCTCTGCCTCGTCTCTCCATCTCACCCCTTTCTCCTCTTCACTCTCCATCACTCGTTTCTTTCCTCTCTCTTAAAAGCTTACTCTTGTCTCTCGTGCAGTCCCTATTTCTCATTCTCTCCTCTCTGCTCTGATTATTCAGATCAGAATAACTTCATCAGCATTTCAGCACTCTTTAGCAGAGATAGTGATATAACATATCAACTAGCAACTAACAGAGATGAAAGGATACAATAAATACAATCCAGTAATTAATACAAACCCTTACACAGATATCAGGTAAACATACAAACATGCCTAATCATGTAAAATCACCATAACACTGGACCTATTAAGAGTCTTCTTTGTCAGTCGTTTTGTTTTGCTCCGATGTCAATGTCACGTTTAATTATTCATGTAATTTCTTATGTCTCACTTTCAGTGCTCTCCCTGAACAGAATTTGGGTACAGATTTATAATTCACCTTCTCATGCAACACCATTCCCCACACTTAAAGCCAAGCCTCCTGCACCTGGGTATGCTTCATAGATGAGGTCTGAGACATGACTTTCATATTGACCCACCATAGCATTTGAGCTTTATTTGTGATGGTTGCCCCTGAGATCATTCCCTTGCAATGTACATGTAAGAACAAGTGTGCATTGATTATTGATGCAGCCTAACCTCGCAAATGTTTTCTCCAGGTAGCAAAGATGGTGTCGGAAGAATTTGAATGAATCTCTTTTCTGACGGCTGAAAGCCAAAGCAAATCAATTTACATATTTTGTCTGCTATTAGACCTGTCCCAAATTCCTAGAGGAATGTGCAGCCTTGGTGAAAATGCTTTGTGGTTCTCGTAGGTTACTCTCATTGTGTCAATAAATCCCTATGTGCCCCTAAAGCATAGCTTAATCTTTGAGATTCTTAACCTTTCGATTCTGCTTGTTACTGACATATCTTTAACCTGTGTGTTTTTATTGTTTACATTTTAAATCCATGACCACAAGGGCACAGCCTTCAGAGATGCTCCTCTTCACCACGACTTGTACACAAACCAACATTTACATTATAGATTTTTGACATGTCTTTGATAGCATTTGATCAATGTGTAGCAGCACATAGATGGAGGAGATAGGCCAAAGAAACTAAAAAGCCCAAGCAGAGGAGAAAATCTCTCCCATCAGTAAGCTGCTGAGAAGGGGATTTAATTGTTTGTGTTGTTGCCAATGTCTGTTCCGTATGTCTCATTTTCAAATCAATTCAAATGTTATCTTTGAAGATCTTCTTCTGTTGGCACTCCAAAAAGTCCCAGCTACATCACAAATGGTCCTTTTGTTCGATAAAGTCCTTATTTATAACCCCAAAAACTCAATTTAGCTGGTGCGCTTCATTCAATAATCCACCGGTTTCCCTCCTTGAAAATGCATACAAAATGAATCCCAAATGTTACCAATAAACTTCTCCAAACAAGTCAAACAACATTTATAATCAAACCTCAGCTACCCTAATATGTAAATAAACGATAAAATTTAAGACGGAGAATCGTTATTGTCTTTACTGGAGATAAACAACAAAGAACGCGTTCTCATCCACGCGCATAAAAACACTACAGCCAAAATGGGAGCCACTTAGAAAAACTACAAATTCTAGCTCATTTTTCCAGAAACAAGCCTGAAACTCTTTCTAAAGACTGTTGACATCTAGTGGAAGCCCTAGGAACTGCAATCTGGGAGGATTTTGCCTCATAATAAACATGACAGCCATTGGAAACAGTGGTAGGCTGAACATTGTTTTGGGGGGGATGGTTTGTCCTCGGGGTTTGTCCTGCCATATCAGTTCTGTTATACTCACAGACATTATTTTAACAGTTTTAGAAACGTTACAGTGTTTTCTATCCAACTCTACCAATTATATGCATATCCTAGCTTCTGGGCCTGAGTAACAGGCAGTTTACTTTGGGAACGCTTTTCATCCGGACGTCAAAATACTGCCCCCTAGCCCAAAGAGGTTAACAAAGAGTTGCAGTCAGTTTTGGAATGGGTGGCCAGTAATAAACTGGTCCTGAACATCTCTAAAACTAAGAGCATTGTATTTGGTACAAATTATTCCTTAAGTGCTAGACCTCAGCTGAATCTGGTAGTGAATGGCTGTTGAACAAGTTGAGGAGACTAAATTACTTGGCGTTACCTTAGATTGTCATGGTCAAAACATATAGATTCAATGGTTGTAAAGATGGGGAGAGGTCTGTCCGTAATAAAGAGACGCTCTGCTTTTTGACACCACACTCCAAAAAGCAAGTTATGCAGACTCTAGTTTTGTCTAATCTTGATTATTGTCCAGTCGTGTGGTCCAGTGCTGCAAGGAAAGACCTAGTTAAGCTGCAGCTGGCCCAGAAAACAGCAGAACATTTTGCTGTTAATTGTAATCAGAAGGCTGATATAAATACTATTCATGCCAGTTTCTCTTGGCTAAGAGTTGAGGAGAGACTGACTGCATCACTTCTTCTTTTTATAAGAAACATTAAAGTGTTGAAAATCCCAAATTGTTTGCATAGTCAACTTACACACAACTCTGACACACACACTTATCCCACCAGACATGCCACCAGGGGTCTTTTCACAGTCCCCAAATCCAGAACAAATTCAAGAAAGTGTACAGTATTATACAGAGCCCTTACTGCATGGAACTTCCTTCCATCTCATATTGCTCAAATAAACAGCAAACCTGGTTTCAAAAAACAGATGCAGCAACACCTCACTGCACAACGCCTCTCCCCTATTTGACGTAGATAGTTTGTGTGTATACATTGATATGTAGGCTACGTGTGCCTTTTCAAAAATGTATGTAGTTCTGTCCTTGAGCTGTTCTTGTCTATTGATGTTCTGTATTATGTCATTCTGTATTATGTTTAATGTTTTGTGTGGACCCCAGGAAGAGTAGCTGCTGCTTTTGCAACAGCTAATGGGGATCCTAATAAAATACCAAATACCAAACTTTGAAGAATCTCAAATCTAAAATATATTTAGATTTGTTTAAAACTCTTTTGGTTACTACATGATTCCATATGTGTTATTTCATAGTTTTGATGTCTTCACTATTATTCTACAATGTAGAAAATAGTAAATATAAAGAAAAACCCTTGAATGAGTAGGTGTGTCCAAACTTTTGACTAGTACTGTCGCTGGTAAATTCGCTTTAGCAATCTACTCCAATTTCAGACCACTCTCATCTGAGTTTGCCTGAGCACAGAATAACTGACAAACCGCTCAACACCTGTTGAATATGGCCGGTGTCAGTAAATGGATTTGCAGAGAAGAATGGGAGAAACTACAGGTGTGCCAAGCTTGTTACAGACTCGAGGCTATAATCACTGCCAAAGGTGCATCAACAGAGTACATAGCAACGGGTCTGAATACTTATGTAAATGTGATATTTCAGTTTTGTATTTTTTATAAATTAGCAAACAGTTCTAAAAACCTGTTTTTGCTTTGTCATTATGGGGTAGTGTGTGTAGATAGATTGAGACTTTTTTTTAAATGTAATACATTTTAGAATAAGGCTATAACATAATTTTTTTGGGGAAAACTCAAGGTGTCTGAATACTTTCCAAATGCACTGTATAGCGTTTTGCAAAGCATCTAAAATATATTAATAAACAATCTGACAACTGTAATAGTTTACACACACATGAAGGTATCCACAGAAATAATTTCTGATGAAAAAACACAAAATGTGAAAAAAATTGTGGATATAGCGTTTTGGAAATAATGTCATATTCTGCTGTACATTTGTCAAGCAGACATTCAGATGCATACAATATGAGATACTCCCTTATTTTTAAAAAAAGCGTGTGGCTATTTGGCAGAGTGGGGTCCTGGAGAAATGTGTTGTTAATGTGTTGAAATTGAGGTCATACCTTTGGGCTACAGTTTCCTCTCCATCGAGATTATGAGTGGTGAAGAAAGCAGTTCCCTGGGACACGACTCAATGTCTGTAATCTATAAATGACTTCCTCTATTGATGGAGGTGCTCTATTACTAGTATGGACAGCAGCTACTGCATGGCTCACTGTGATCCTTAGGGCAGGATTTGTGTTTAGATGAGCGTATGACTAATCACACAAAGATGGTTTATTTGTTTGTCCACCCTTTTGTGATGTATTGATTGGCTGTTGATTGATGTTATTTGAGATGGGTTTTTTTATCTCACAGACACTGTTGCCCGAGGACAATGTGGTTCTTGGTGGAAACAGACAAACATTTACATAGAGAACCATACAAACAACACACAGAGGAAAGAGATAACATGTATCTTATCACTATGGAAATGGGAATATAACTGCTCACTAGTATAGTTTATTATTAGTTAATTACGTATAATTTATTACTGTCCTAAATGCACTTTCTGATAATGACCCAAAAGTTATTCCTGATGTGGACTGAGATCAGAAGAGGAAAGGACTAATTGACAGTTAGGCTAGAATGTACCTTGTATCCGCAGGATATAGGCTGGACACAGGCTGATGTTCTGATGGTAATACCTTTTGAATGGGAAGGCTTTCCTTACAAATGTGGAGGTCCACCTTCTAATTAGGACATCAGGATTGGCCTTCAACAGCTGACTGACTGTAGATACCTGCCATCACGGCTGGATTTAGTAGGCTAATCTTTGAGTTTGAACTGTGTTACTGTACTGTATTGTATGGAATGGAATTACGCACATCGTACAAACCATGATAAAGCAGAAGAGACGGTGCGATTCTAGTGCAGCACATGCGGCCTACAAAATTACAAGTATAGGCTAGCGAGTTTGATTTTGAAATATAATATGGCCTATTTATATAATTAGTAGGCTGACGCATATATACCTTTCATAATATTTCCCCTAATGTTATTGGCCGACTTCCTATTTCTCTCTATTGTTGCTTCATTCCTTCCTCGCTTTCATCAGTTAAATTAAATAAGTTCCATTGTCCTCATCTTCCTCATTCTGATGACATCCTTGAATAATATACTGTAGGACTAGAATTAGAAGCAGAAGGCCTTCACTTCTCTTTATGAAGATTGAAGGGTTATGGGGCTGAGTTAATAACTGCTATAGCCTACCGCCATCACGCGTTTGCTCTTCTTTCAAACTACCCATTCCATTGATTGTTGCATTTAACAATCAGCAAAAAAGAGCTTGCGTCCCTCTTTGATATAAAAATTATGTAAAAAAATATGTCCAGCAAGCTATTCTAGTCTAGCTTTCCTGCATGGGACTCAAAAAGCTGAGGGTTTTCTAAGGAGAGGCCGGCGGTGCACAGGTGCATGCGTATTGCGCAAAAGACAGAGGCTATAAATTAGAAGCTTATTAGACATAACCCATCATTAATTAGATAAATATATAAGGCTAATACTGTAATTCATTTATTACCTGAAAGAGGTCGGCAAGGACATACATATACAGTAACAGTCAAAAGTTTGGTCACACGTACTCATTCAAGGTTATTCTTTATTTTTACTATTTTCTACGTTGTAGAATAATAGTGGACAACAAAACTATGAAATAACATGTATGGAATCATGGGGTAACCAAAAAAGTGTGAAACAAATCAAAATATATTTGAGATTCTTCAGTATCTTCAGTATCCACCGTTTGCCTTGATGAAATCTTTGCACACTCTTGGCATTCTCTCAACCAGCTTCATGAGGTAGTAACCTGGAATACATTTCAATTAACAGGTGTGCCTTGTTAAAAGTACATTTGTGGAATTTCTTTCCTTAATGCGTTTGAGCCAATCAGTTGTGTTGTGACAAGGTAGGGGTGGTATACAGAACATAGCCCTATTTGGTAAAAGACCAAGTCCATATTATGGCAAGAACAGCTCAAATAAGGAAAGAGAAATGACAGTACATCATTATTTTAAGACATGAAGGTCAGTCAATGCGGAACATTTCAAGAACTTTGAAAGTATCTTCAGGTGCAGTCGCAAAAAAAATTAAAAACGCTGCGATGAAACTGGCTCTCACGTGGACCTCCACAGGAAAGGAAGACCCAGAGTTACCTCTGCTGCAGAGGATAAGTTCATTAGAGTTACCAGCCTCAGAAATTGCAGCTCAAATAAATGCTTCTTAGAATTCAAGTAAGAGACACATCTGAACATCAATTGTTCAGAGGAGACCTCATGAATCAGGCCTTCATGGTCGAATTGCTGGAAAGAAACCACTACTAAAGGACACCAATAAGATGAAGAGACTTGCTTGGGCCAAGAAACACAAGCAATGAACATTAGATCAGTTGCAATCTGTCCTTTGGTCTAATGAGTTCAAAGATTTTTGGTTCCAACCGCCATGTCTTTGTGAGACGCAGAGTAGGTGAACTGTCACGGGTGTCGTAGGGATTGGACCAAAACGCAGCGGGAACGTGTAAACTCATCTTCTTATTTTATTAAAGAAGGAAAACAAAAGGAACACGTATACAAAAACAACAAACAACACTAAACAGTCCCTTCGGGTGCACGAACACAAAACAGGAAACAACTACCCACAAATCCCATAGAAAAAACACCCCTACTAAATAGGACCTTCAATTAGAGGCAACGAGGAACAGCTGCCTCCAATTGAAGGTCAAAACAATAAACTAGACATAGAAATAGAAAAAATAGAAAATAGAACATAGAACACAACCCCAAAACCCCAACAACACAAAACAAACACACCCCTGCCACGTCATGACCAAACTACAATAACAAATAACCTCTTTTACTGGTCAGGACGTGACATGAATGAATGATCTCCGCATGTGTGGTTCCCACCGTGAAGCATGGAGGAGGAGGTGTGATGGTGGGGGTGCTTTTCTGGTGACACTGTCTGCGATTTATTTAGAATTCAAGGCACACTTAACCAGCATTGCTACCACAGCATTCTGCAGCAATAGGCCATCCCATCTGGTTTGCATTTAGTGGGACTATCATTTGTTTTTCAACAGGACAATGACCCAACACACCTCCAGGCTGTGTAAGGGCTATTTTACCAAGAAGCAGAGGGATGGAGTGCTGCATCAGATGACCTGGCCTCCACAATCACCCGACATCAATCCAATTGAGATGGTTTGGGATGAGTTGGATCGCAGAGTGAAGGAAAAGCAGCCAACAAGTGCTCAGCATTTGTGGGAACTCCTTCAAGGCTGTTGGAAAAGCATTCTAGGTGAAGCTGGTTGAGAGAATGTCAAGAATCTGCAAAGCTCTCATCAAGAAAAACGGTGGCTACTTTGAAGAATCTAAAATATATTTAGATTTGTTTAACACTTTTTTGGTTACTACATGATTCCATATGTGTTATTTCATAGTTTTGATGTCTTCACTATTATTCTACAATGTACAATCATGGCCAAAAATATTGGTATCCTTGCAATTTTTTTCAAGTAACTCGCAATTTTCTCTAAGAATATGTTGAAATTGACCGAAGTATTTGGTCTCCACAATTCATTAATTCACTGTTAATATCACATAACCTTTGTTTTTGATTCACAACTTAATATATTAATTTAAATCAGAAAATAAACAGAAACAGCATTGACAAAATTATGGACACCTTAGACTTAATATTTTGTAGCACAGTCTTTGGTCAAAATAACTGCAATCAAGTTCTTCCTATAGCCATTGATGAACATCCTGCACCTCAGTACTGGCAATTTGTCCCACTCCTGTTGTACAAACTGCTCCAGTTCTCCCAGATTTGAAGGGTGCCTTCTCCCAACTGCTGTTTTCAGATCTCTCCATAGTTTTCAATGGGATTTAGATCTGGACTCAGTGCTGGCCACTTCAGAACAGTCCAGCGATTTGTCTTGAACCATTCCTGGGTGCTTTTTGAAGTGTGTTTGGGGTCATTGTCTTGCTAGAAGACTCATGACCTTCAACGGAGACCCAACTTTCTGACACTGGGTCCGACATTGCACTCTAAAATGCCTTGGTATTCTCCTGATTTCATGATGCCATGCACACGTTCAAACCCAGTGTCAGAGGCAGCAAAGCAACCCCAAAACTGAACCACTGAACCACCTCCATGTTTGACTGTAGGGAAGGTGTTATTTTCTTTGAAGGCTTCATTTTGTTTTTTGTAAACATAGAGATGGTGTGCTTTACCAAAAAGCTCTAATTTGGTCTCATCGGTCCACAGGGCATTTTCCCAGAAGGATTTTGGCATGTTCAGCATGTCTGGAAAATTGCAGTTAGGATTTCTTATATCTCTCTATCAGCAGTGGGGTCCTCCTGGGTCTCCTACCATATAACCCCCTTTCATTGATTTGGCGATGGTACAAGTTGAAACTATCGTACCTTGTGTTTGAAGGTCAGCTTGAATCTGTGTGGCAGTTGACTGAGGTGCTTTCTCCACCATTCGAACAATCCTTCGCTGCAATCTTCCATCAAGTTTTCTCTTGCGGCCATTGTGGTACACACAGTGACACAAAACAGGATAATTTGTTATTTTCTCTATTCAAACTGATTGAATGAGTGATTTTTATATTGCAAGCACCTGCAACTTACCACAGGTGAGTTAAATTCCAAAGTAAATGAGAATCACCTGCTTGAAATGTAATTCTTTCAAACTATTTCTAGAAGGTGACATTAATATTGTCTGGGCCATTTCAGGATTTCTTTGTGGACTAAGTTAACATTTAGTAAATTATTGAGATGTTTTTGTTTTGTTCAACTGCAAACCAAAGACATACATATGTGGATACCAAAATAGTTTTTAATTTCAACAGTTTTCTGGAATAAATGGTGCATTATTTGACAAAAGTGCAAGGGTGTCAATACTTTTGGCCACGACTGTAGAAAATAGTAAAAATAAAGAAAAACCCTTGAATGAGTACGTGTGTCCAAACATTTGGCTGGTACTGTATACAGTGCCTTGCAAAAGTATTTATCCCTGTAAGGGGTGCGTAACCGGTGGCAGGGAAGTCAGACGCAGTAGAGCAGAACTAGGTAATAGCCGGAGCAATTTAATAGCAAAACCAACGGCATACATATAACAAGACATGGGTACAAAAACCCATCGAGAACCAGTTAACACGTGCACAAGCACTTACAATAAACAATCCCACACAAAGACATGGGGGGAACAGAGGGTTAAATACACAACAAATGATTGAGGGAATTGAAACCAGGTGTAAGGAAAAACAAGAGAAAACACATGGAAAATGAAAAGTGGATCGATGATGGCTAGAAGACCGGCGATGCCGACCGCCGAGCGCCACCCGAACAAGGAGAGGACCTGACTTCGGCGGAAGTCGTGACAATCCCCCTTGGCATTTTTCTTATTTTGTTGCATTACAACCTGTAATTTAAATGGATTTATATTTGGATTTCAAGTAATGGACATGCACAAAATAGTCCAAATTGGTGAAGTGAAAAAAATTACTTGTTTCAAAAAATTCAAAAAAATGTAAAATGTAAAAGTGGTACGTGCATATGAATTCACCCCCTTTGCTATGAATCCACTAAATAAAATCTGGTGCAACCAATTACCTTCATAAGTCACATAATTAGTTAAATAAAGTCCACCTGTGTGCAATCTGTGTGCAAGTGTCACTTGATCTGTCACATGATCTCAGTATATACACCTGTTCTGAAAGGCCCCAGAGTCTGCAACACCACTAAGCAAGGGGTACCAATAAGCAAGCGGCACCATGAATACCAATGAGATCTCCAAACAGGTCAGGGACAAAGTTGTGGAGAAATACAGATCAGTGTTGGGTTATAAAAAATATCAGAAACGTTGAACATCCCACGGATCACCATTAAATCCATTATGGCCCCACAACAAACCTGCCAAGAGAGGGCCACCCACCAAAACTCACAGACCAGGCAAGGAGGGCATTAATCAGAGAGGCAACAAAGAGACCAAAGATAACCCTGAAGGAGCTGTAAAGCTCCAAAGTGGAGATTGGAGTATCTGTCCATAGGACTACTTTAAGCCGTACACTCCACAGAGCTGGGCTTTACAGAAGAGTGTCCAGAAAAAGCCATTGCTTAAAGAAAAAAATAAGCAAACATGTTTGGTGTTCACCAAAAGGTATGTGGGAGACTCACCAAACATATGGAAGAAGGTACTCTGGTTAGATGAGACTAAACTTGAGCTTTTTGGCCATCAAGGAAAAATGCTATGTCTGTCGCAAACCCAACACCTCTCATCACCCCGAGAACACCATCCCCACAGTGAAGCATGGTGGTGGCAGCATCATGCTGTGGGATGTTTTTATTGGCAAGGACTGGGAAACTGGTCAGAATTGAAGGAATGATGGATGACGCTAAATACAGGGAAATTCTTGAGGGAAACCTGTTTCAGTCTTCTAGAGATTTGAGACTGGGACAGAGGTTCACCTTCCAGCAGGACAATGACCCTAAGCATACTGCTAAAGCAACACTCGAGTGGTTTAAGGGGAAACCTTTAAATGTCTTGGAATGGCCTAGTCAAAGCCCAGACCTCAATCCAATTGAGACTTAAAGATTTCTGTACACCAGCGGAACCCATCCAACTTGAAGGAGCTGGAGCAGTTTTGCATTGAAGAATGGGAAAAATTCCCAGTGGCTAGATGTGCCAAGCTTATAGCGACATACACCAAGAGATTTGCAACTGTAATTACTGCAAAAATGTGGCTCTACAAAGTATTGACTTTGGGGGGAGTGAAAATTATGCATGCTCAAGTTTTCAGTTTTTTTATCTTATTTCTTGTTTGTTCACAATAAAACATTTTTTTGCATCTTTAAAGTGGTAGGCATGTTGTGTAAATCAAATGATACAAACCCCCCAAAAATCTATTTTAATTCCAGGTTGTAAGGCAACAAAATAGGAAAAATGCAAAGGGGGTGAATACTTTTGCAAGCCACTGTATCGGGCTATATATCAATCTAGAACAGGATGATCTATTTTGGATGCAATTTGAAGGGAGTTGATGGAGAGAGAAAGACTGCGAGAGAGTGGTCGCGCGTGCACTGATTTAAAGCAATGATATTCGAGTGATAGGCTGTGTAAAAAATCTGCAGCTGCAATAAAAGTAAAACATCTGTACAATTAAAAAAGAAGGTGACCTGAAAAAGCCAGATGGACATGTGTAAATTAGAAGCTAATTCGGTCTTTATATTACTGTAACATAGGCTATTCTGCATCAAATGTTGGCCTACCTGTCACAATAAAAAAAGTTACTATGGTGAGATGATCGGTCTACATGCATTGTGAACTGCGCTCCATACTGAGATGGGCTGTCTGTCCCCACCCTGAGAGTTGATTCATCATGCAGAGGCCGTAGAGATGCCAGATTTAGACATCAAATATATTTTAACAGTTCCATTTCACGCCATGCTGTTCATATGATGTATTATAATTTACCGGTTTCTCACAGTTATTTATCCCGGGAAAATGGAGTGGTTTTGGGCGGTAAATCCCGGTAAATCTCGGAAACTGGGTTCTTGCCATTCAACCGTAATACATACACACACTGACCAACCCACCTATTAACGCAGAGAGTGTATTCTAAGACTGCCTAAATACCTTACGGTATGTAGGGGCACCTAGCTGCTACTTACACACTGTGGGTAGAAGCATTATGTACTGCAGGTAAGTTCCAATGGTGACATAAGAAGGTGAGAGGTAAAACATGAGAAGATGTGAACATGGCTGCTGCATTGCAGGCTGCTGCAGCCCCTCATTCATTATTTACAGAGGTCCAGTCAACCTGGCAGAAATGTAGGCCTAATCATCACTCAACCAAAGACAGACACGGAGGTTGAGTAAAACAGAAGAATAGGAGAAAAATAGGAGATGGAACCTGAAGCAGGTTACTGTAACGAGCACAAAGGGTGACTGTAACTAGCACAAACCCATGTAGGAGTATAGCCAGGCGCTTACTGTGAGAGCCAAAGGGTCAGGGTTCCTCAGTATGCTCAGGAGGCCTCACGGTATGAGGTGATGTGGAAAGTCCCACAGAAATATACTGTGGTAGTAAATCCATGCATTAGCATTTAGTTATGAAATAATATAAACTAAATGGCTTTTTAACCACAGCTGACTGGTGCATTTAAAACATGATCAAGCACCACTCTACAGGAATCTGAATCACAGCTGTAAATAGCATGCACTCTGATTATATTGTTGTCTGACGGCTGATTTTTCCAATCTACAGTAAGCCAAAGAGCAACATGTAATTTAACCTACTTGTCATCAGCCTGTGATAGTGGAACAAAGAGTATTTTGAATTTGCTCACAACAACTACACACCACACAACACCCCCATTCAGGTTGACATGCACTATCAAGCACCAGCTCTAGTGTGAAATAGGAGCTACACCTCCACTAGATCAGTCTAGAAGAGTTTCCATTGTCCAGCTCCAGAAGTAGGGTGTCATCACACACTGTCTGCTTCACATCTGAAGCCATGACATGCTGTGGTTGTGTGGTGTGGTTGTGTGGTGTGGGATGGTTGTGTGGTGTGGCCGAGAGAAAGAAGGTTAAAGTAAAAATGTCAAAACCTTCAGAGTGTAGAGAGGTATCTGGGACTGGGTATGAAAGAAGAGCAGAGTTTGATATAAAGGTATTCCGGTCATTGTGCAGATCATGTCGAAGATTGTGCTGTTCTCTTAGAGGAAAAAGCAGCTACAGTTGAAGTCGGAAGTTTACATACACCTTAGCCAAATACATTTAAACTCAGTTTTTCACAATTCCAGACATTTAATCCTAGTAAAAAAAATCTGTCTTAGGTCAGTTAGGATCACAACTTTATTTAAATAATGTGAAATGTCAGAATAATAGTAGAGAGAATTATTTATTTCAGCTTTTATTTCTTTCATCACATTCCCAGTGGGTCAGAAGTTTACATACACTCAATTAGTATTTGGTAGCATTGCCTTTAAATTGTTTAACTTCATTCAAACATTTCGGGTAGCCTTCCACAAGCTTCCCACAATAAGTTGGGTGAATTTTGGCCCATTCCTCCTGACAGAGCTGGTGTAACTGAGTCAGGTTTGTAGGCCTCCTTGCTTGCACAAGCTTTTTCAGTTCTGCCCACACATTTTCTATAGGATTGAGGTCAGGGTTTTGTGATGGCCACTCAAATACCTTGACTTTGTTGTCCTTAAGCCATTTTGCCACAACTTTGGAAGCATGCTCGGGGTCAATGTCCATTTGGAAGACCCATTTGCGACCAACCTTTAACTTCCTGACTGATGTCTTGAGATGTTGCTTCAATATATCCACATGATTTTCTTTCCTCATGATGCCATCTATTTTGTGAAGTGCACCAGTCCCTCCTACAGCAAAGCACCCCCACAACATGATGCTACCACCCCCGTGCTTCACAGTTGGGATGGTGTTCTTCGGCTTGCAAGCATCCCCCTTTTTTCTCCAAACATAACGATGGTCATTATGGCCAAACAGCAAAGAGGAATTGAGTTTGAAGGTAGTTTGAAGGTAGGCCTTGAAATACACCCCCAGGTACTCAAATGATGTCAATTAGCCTATCAGAAGCTTCTAAAGCCATGACATCATTTTCTGGAATTTTCCAAGCTGTTTAAAGGCACAGTCAACTTAGTGTATGTAAACTTCTGACCCACTGGAATTGTGATACAGTGAATTATGAGTGAAATAATCTGTCTGTAAACAATTGTTGGAAAAATGACTTGTGTCATGCAAATGTCCTAACCGACTTGCCAAAACTATAGTTTGTTAACAAGAAATTTGTGGAGTGGTTGAAAAATGTGTTTTAATGACTCCAAGTGTATGTAAACTTCCGACTTCAACTGTACATAGTGCCATATCCCTGCTGTTTGGCTATTGTGCTTCAGTGGATAAGTACTGAGCTGAATGTTGATTTAGAATAATTGTACTCTGCTCCTCTCTCTTTTGTTTTGTTCTTTACTGTGGATGGGGGAGATCATGTAGTGTTTTGTTATTAAAATAACACAGTGTTTCTCCCATTCCTTTTCCCTCGGACCATTACCTGCTGTCCCTCCCTGCAGCTATGTTGGTGTTAGTGCTGTAGTGGTTGCCGGCCTGGCAACTGTAATTACCTGAAACTGACACACAACCCAACTCCGTTAAACTCCATGGAGGAACAATCAACAACATGGTTCAATTAACACAAGATCACCTGTAGACTTACAGTAAAGCTGTAGGGAAACATGTTTCTGGTGCAGAGAATTTAGATTAAATAAAGCTTTATTTTGGACTTGCCTGACATAGCAGGTGTAAAATAAACGCCTGAGCTGTGTTTCTTTCTTTCTGGTCCTGACAAGAAAAAAAAATGTTGGAGGAGGTTCTTTTCTGCAGTGTTCAACCAATCCAGTAAATGTGGAGGAGGAGTTAAGATGCAGTGTTATTGTCCAAAAGCGGAAGTCGCATCCCAGGCTCTTTCCGTTTCGCTGAGGGTGATGGTGGACTGATCTTATCATCGTCCATTGTGTTGTTAGTTTTTGGGGATATATAACAACTGAAATGTATGTTCAATAATTTCTCATACTCTCCTATCATCCCTATGTATAAGCTTAATATAAATGTTCAAGAGAATTCTCCAGATTTTAGTTACATTCCGTCAAACTCAGTTGGCAGCAATATACAGTAGGATTTTTTTTTGCTTTTCCCCTTTCACTAAGCAATGTTCCTAAAGTGCAAATCAGAGTTAGTTAGAGAATAAAAATATTTCCAGCCACACCTGACTGGAAAATAGCGAAGTGGGTGAGAGAGCAGAGCAGAGCAGGCGTAAAGACAGATGGGTGAGAGAGAAACCTGCTGCTATCCAAATGAGGCTCTCTCTATGGCCTCTGCTCTTAAACAAACACACGCATACAGAAGACAGAGCAGTCAGCAAACACACAAGCCCTGTCAACATCATCAAGCACACTCATAAGCCAAAACACAGCCCAGCCCACACAGTCAAATTTGACAGAATTAATGTAGATTTGGAGGGAAATCTGCACACTGATTCCAGCGATACATTTCAATGCATTTCATGGTACTTGGACATACAAAATATTCCTTTATGAAAAGTGAAAATGGTTAATTAATGACAACATCAATGGAGCTGTTTATGGTTTGTTGCTAAGCACGGCTCCAGAAGGCTTTAGTGGGGTAATGGTGGTCTTCATGTTGGTTGTGTGTGAAGGGGAGTGGGGTCAGGGGACCTCACAGTGAGTCCCAGAACTATAGATCAGCTCTGATCCAGATTTAGGCCAGTATAGGCGATAATGCAGTCCAGGGGTGCCTGTGTAGGCCTCCATTGATCTACTGACTTTCCATTCACCTACACGGACTCGGGAAGAATATTGGTTGCCATAGAGACCGGCCTCTGTTTCGAAGGTGATGCTCGGCCTGCTGGTGAAAGGGAAACAGTCAGAGGGAGTTCAACTGGATTTCTCAATCAATGCCTCCTCCACCATCCACTCTTAACCTTTTACTGCAGTGGGCTAAATCAGGGACACACAGAGTTTCTTGTTAGTCTTAAACAAATCTCAATCAATGCCTCATCCTCCTCCAATCTCTCCTAACCTAGTTAGATATAGAGTTGAAATGTATTCAACTTTGAGTTTGCATCCCAATATTACATTTTATAAAACGGAAGACTGAAATATAAGAAAACTGTTTGACATAGAAACACCGGATTTTTGTCCGTTTTTTTTAAATAATCTTTATTAATGATGAAATTATGAAAAATATTAATAACATTCCACCCATGAGGCCAAAGAGGGCGCTTTTGGTCATTGACTGCAGGAAAGAGCTACACTCTTCAGGGGAATTGCCCATTTAAACAAAGAAATACAATAATGATGGATAGAAAACAGGATGAAAAGTCAGTAAGAGAGAGGGAAACAGGAACAATTTGCCTGTGTTTGAATGTCTGATGACTTCTGTATTGACAGATGACACTCCAGATAGGGCACTCGCAAAACTCTGACCTGGAAGACATGGGAAGTATCCGTGTGGCGATTCTAATTCCTATTCCCTGGTCCAGTAAATTATTCATGTGATGTGTGTTCAAGGAGATTCAGAAGAACCATGTAGGAGAGGAGAGCCCTGGTACACTCGTAGAGGTGACTCGAGGAACCCAGGAGATCCTCAAGGAACCATTGCAGTCAGTGGGTTCACATTTGCACCTTTGACGAGTTCTTGGCGGAACCTTTAATGTTTCAATGTAGCCAAGAGGAACCCTGAACTGGAGGTGTGGCTTAGTAAGGGTGTGGCTTTCAGATACATCTTTTTAGGCCACCATTTGGAGTAAAAGTAATTCCTTTTCATCTGTTCTGTTGTATTGCCATCCCATGTTAAGGTTGAACACTGACGTGTTGTAGCTTCAATGAGGCTTACGAGTTCCTCAAGAGCCGATGCAAATCCCAATGTTGGAATAGTTACCACGTTATTACTATATGTAATCAGCTATTTTAAAATTATGAATATTATATTAGAATATGCAATGTGCATAAATATTAAAGACACATTTTGATTTGCAGTGTACAAACTTAACATGATGAACAGGAATGACATTTACTCTAATGGGTAGCCAAAAATAACTATCTGAGAGCCACACCTCCAATATGCCACGCCTTTAATCTTCTGATAGGCTGCCACCTCTACAATATATTATTAAAAAGGTTCCAAATTTAATCCCTGCCATCACAAAAAGGTTCCGATTTAAACCTTTGGACAGGGGTTCCTAAAATACCCATTTCAGAGGGGTTCCACAAGGAACCTTTTTGAACTGGAAAGGATCCCCCTGTGTGGCAATTTTTAGAACCCCAAGAGTGCACTGTAAATATTCTACTGCTGTAGACTGCAGCATCCCTGGTGTGACAGCTCTACACAGCAACACGCCTCTACCTGGGAGAGGCTTCAGTGTGTGTGGTTGTGTGTGTGTGTTTGTGTAACACACTCTCCCTCGGGGCTTCTATAAATACACAGTCGTAGACAGGCACACACACGTGGAGATCTAGCTAATATATTCCCCTCCATTACATACACACACGTATACAGACTCAGGTAAGCACACACACACACAAATAGACACATCCAGGTTATGACTTAACTAATTCATTGTGACAGGGATGGAAGCATTTGATCACGCTGCATCAAACTGTTTGGCAATCATCTGATTTCCCAAAGGTAGCACATCATATTCAACTAAATACCGTAAAAAGCCTGCTGTATTGGTCCCGAAGATGGGACAGCGTCTGTTTTAACATGACACCTGAACAAGCTCAATGGCAGAGCGAGAGAGATGGAGAGAGGCAGTTTAGTCAAACTGGATAGACAGACTGTACGTAGGTGTTAGTGGCTGAGACAGACTGGTGTCCATGGTGACAGAAGAGAAGCTCTGGCATTTCATAATGTCCTCTGACTCCACAGTAATGTCCATTTGTACTTAGGCTTTAGTCTAGACATGACAGACGATAACAGAATCCGAAATCTACCGTCAAAATAGGGCCCTGAGTTTTGCCTAACGACAAGACTTAATCAGGAACTCTTACGAGGTAATTGAGGTATGTACTCCTGGTCTCAGAGCATTTCGTATTATTCTGTACGTAGAGCCAAGACACTCCATTTAGTATTATATGTTACGTTTCGTATGATATGTATTCATTTGTGGATGTCCATCACCCATTCCGTATGATATGTTACAAATTACATTTCGTATTGTATGTTATGAATTTCACAAAATATACCATATTTTACGAATTTGCAAAATGTATGATATGCTACGAATTCTAGCTAGGTGGCTAACGTTAGCTAGACTAGGGGTTAGGGGAAGGGTTAGCTAAAAGGGTTAGGGTTTGGTGAAGGGTTAGTTAAAAGGGTTAAGGTTAGGGTTAGGTGAAGGGTTAGCTAACATGCTAAGTACAGTGGCAAGAAAAAGTATGTGAATTATCTGGATTTCTGCATAAATTGGTAATAAAATAAAATCTGATCTTCATGTAAGTCACAACAACAAACAAACACAGTCTGCTTAAACTAATAACACACAAATTATTGTATTTTTCTTCTCTATATTGAATACATCATTTAAACATACAGAGTGTAGATTGGAAAAAGTATGTGAACCCCTAGGCTAATGACTTCTCCAAAAGCTAATTGGAGTCAGGAGTCAGCTAACCTGGAGTACAATCATTGAGACGAGATTGGAGATGTTGGTTGGAGCTGCCCTATAAAAAACACTCACAAAATTTGAGTTTGCTATTCACAAGAAGCATTGCCTCGAACAAAAGAGATCTCAGAAGACCCAAGATTAAGAATTGTTGACTTGCATAAAGCTGGAAAGGGTTACAAAAGTATCTCTAAAAGCCTTGATGTTCATCAGTCCACGGTAAGACAAGTTGTCTGTAAATGAAGAATGTTCAGCACTGTTTCTACTCTCCCTAGGAGTGGCTGTCCTTCAAAGATGACTGCAGGAGCACAGCGCAGAATGCTCACTGAGGTTAAGAAGAATCCTAGAGTGTCAGCTAAAGACTTAAAGAAATCTCTGGAACATTCTAACATCTCTGTTGACGAGTCTACAATACGTAATACACTGTAATGCATTGTAGAATAATAGTGAAGGCATCAAAACTACAAAATAACACATATGGAATCATGTAGTAACCAAAAAAGTTTGTAACAAATTTAAGTAACACATTTTTATATATTTTATATTTGAGATTCTTGAAATTAGCCACCCTTTGCCTTGATGACAGCTTTGCATACTCTTTGCATTTTCTCAACCAGCTTCATGAGGTAGTCACCTGGAATGCATTTAAATTAACAGGTGTGCCTTGTTAAAAGTTCATTTGTGGAATTTCTTTCCTTCTTAATGCGTTTGAGCCAATCAGTTGTGTTGTGACAAGGTAATGATATCCCCCACCATGAGGGGTGATTATTATTATACATTTTTTTTATTTAACTAGGCAAGTCAGTTAAGAACAAATTCTTATTTACAATGACGGCCTAGGAACAGTGGGTTAACTGCCTTGTTCAGGGGAAGAACAACAGATTTTTACCTTGTCAGCTCAGAGATTTGATCTAGCAACCTTTTGGTTACTGGCCCAACACTCTAACCAATAGGCTACCTGCCGCCCCGTTATTGGTGGTGTCCTGATCCCTGACTGTGGCACCATATTGGACTGGCTGGCTACTGGGTACCTTGAGCCCAGCCTGGAGCCATTAAGCAAGGAGAAACAGACAGGCAGCAGAGACTGTCTGGAAACAGAGCTCAGCCCATACTGCAGGGGCTGGCTCACTGGCCAAAATTCAACACTGGGCTCACAATTAAGGGAAGAACTTCACAGCCTGACAATGCATGGATCATAAGATGAAGAATGGTGTGTGTGTGTGTGTGTGTATGCCTATGTGTGAGAGAGACGGGGTGAGAGAATGAGAGAGACTTTTCTAGGTCAGCACAGGGAAGCGTTGTATCTGGTTCCATTTCTATTTAAAGATAAAATATCCAGAAACACTTTCCTGGTTGCTACAATTCTAATAGTTTGCCTAATTTCAGTTTATGTGACATAACTAGTGTAGAGAAACATCGTACCATCATCTAAACTGCCTTAAAATATTGTATTTTCAGCTGTTTGAAGTTGTTGTACAAAACCTAAAGTAAAAGATACAAAAACAAAACTTAAGAACGGGAAGCATAGAAATAGTGTACATAGAACAGATCCACAGTCCCACCGAAGACATTCTTTAAAAAAGAATACTCGGTCATAACAGACTTTATATGGGTAAATAAAATTCATAGTATAAAAAGGAAAGTTTTACATCTTCCTAAGCCTGAGGGTGAATTTAACCTCTGCATGCTCATCTCCAGAATATTTTTAAGTGTCTATTTTCAAACAATAAAGCTAAGAACATGAACAACTTCACAGTTAGGAACACTATAATGACATGGAAGAAAATGTAACATTTTACAAGAACCTAGAAATACAACCTCATGGAACAATCGTTGGATAGCTTTCCAGAATTCATCGATAAAATAGCCCACATGGAAAACTAAAGGCATAGTAACCATAAATAACTTGGTAATGGGAAATATATTTATTTCCATGACAGCTTTAAAAGCGATTTTGGGTTGACCAATGTAGATATAGTTTTATATCACAACATTATGATTATAAATCTTTCGGACAACAGAGCAGTTCTTGATGGAGTCAAAGAATATAAATCATTCCAACCAAGATTTAAAAATAACTGATATTGGCACAATTATTATTATTCTTTTTTTTTTTTTCACCTTTATTTAACCAGGTAGGCCAGTTGAGAACAAGTTCTCATTTACAACTGCGACCTGGTCAAGATAAAGCAAAGCAGTGTGACTGTCACGGTTGTCGTACGATGAAGGAGCGGACCAAAGCGCAGCGTGATTATCGTTCCACATATTTTATTGAACTGTGAAACTATGCAATACATACAAAATAAACTGAAAAAACAAAAACAACAAACCGTGACATACACGTACTCAAAATCAATCTCCCACAAACCCAGGTGGGAAAAACACCTACTTAAGTATGATCTCCAATTAGAGACAACGATGACCAGCTGCCTCTAATTGGAGATCATCCCAAACAAAAACCCAACATAGAAGTACAAAACTAGAACATCACAACATAGAAAATCGAAACTAGAAAAACCCCCGTCACAACCTGACCTACTCTACCATAGAAAATAACAGCTTTCTATGGTCAGGACGTGACAGTGACACAGACAACAACACAGAGTTACACAGGGAGTAAACAATAAACAAGCCAATAACACAATAAGCAAGTCAATGACACAGTAAAAAAAAAGAAAGTCTATATACAGTGTGTGCAAAAGGCATGAGGAGGTAGGCAATAAATAGGCCATAGGAGCGAATAATTACAATTCAGCAGATTAACACTGGAGTGATAAATGAGCATATGATGATGTGCAAGTGGAAATACTGGTGTGCAAAAGAGCAGAAAAGTAAATAAAATAAACACAGTATGGGGATGAGGTAGGTAGATTGGGTGGGCAATTTACAGATGGACTATGTACAGCTGCAGCGATCGGTTAGCAGCTCAGGTAGCTGATGTTTAAAGTTGGTGAGGGAAATAAAAGTCTCCAACTTCAGCGATTTTTGCAATTCGTTCCAGTCACAGGCAGCAGAGAACTGAAAGGAAAGGCGGCCAAATGAGGTGTTGGCTTTGGGGATGATCAGTGAGATATACCTGCTGGAACGTGTGCTACGGTTGGGTGTTGTTATCGTGACCAGTGAACTGAGATAAGGTGGAGCTTTACCTAGCAGAGACGTATAGATGACCTGGAGCCAGTGGGTCTGGCGACGAATATGTAGCGAGGGCCAGCCGACTAGAGCATACAGGTCGCAGTGGTGGGTGGTATAAGGTGATTTGGTAACAAAACGGATGGCACTGTGATAGACTGCATCCAGTTTGTTGAGTAGAGTAACTTACTAGGGTAAGTTTGGCGGCGTGAGTGAAGGAGGCTTTGTTGCGAAATAGAAAGCCGATTCTAGATTTGATTTTGGATTGGAGATGTTTAATATGAGTCTGGAAGGAGAGTTTACAGTCTAACCAGACACCTAGGTATTTATAGTTGTCCACATATTCTAGGTCGGAACCGTCCAGGGTGGTGATGCTAGTCGGGCAGGCGGGTGCGGGCAGCGAATGGTTGAAAAAAATAAATACAAATAAAATAAAAAAAGATATACATGTACTAGAGCGTGTACTAGAGCGATAAGAGCGTCTTAGCCTGGGGCTAAGGTTCACCTTCCAACAGGACAATGACCATAAGCACACAGCCAAGACAATGCAGGAGTGGCTTCGGGACAAGTCTCTGAATGTCCTTGAGTGGCCCAGCTAGATCCCGGACTTGAAACCGATCGAACATCTCTGGAGAGACCTGAAAATAACTGTGCAGTGACGCTCCCCATCCAACCTGACAGATCTTGAGAGGATCTGCAGAGAAGAATGGGAGAAACTCCCCAAATACAGGTGTTCCAAGCGTGTAGCGTCATACCCTAGAAGACTCGGGGCTGTAATCGCTGCCAAAGGTGGTTCAACAAAGTACTGAGTAAAGGGTCTGAATACTTATGTAAATGTTATTTTTCTGTTTTTTATTTTTAATACATTTGCAAAAATTTCAAATAACTGTTTTTGCTTTGTCATTATGGGATATTGTGTGTAGATTGATGAGGGAAAAAAATATTTAATCAATTTCAGAATAAGGATGTAACGTAACAAAGTGTGGAAATGTCAAGGGGTCTGAATACTTTCCGAATGCACTGTATCTATAACTCACATTTCTATGTGAATTGGGTTGCCCAAAAAGTTACACATTGCAGCTTTAAACCTGAGCAGATAAGGAAACAATTTTCCTTTGTTTTAAATTAGTTCTGTGGCAGGATGAGTTTGCAATGCAAAGTCCTTACATTGTCTGACACTTTGGTTGTAATTCAGCCAAAAGCAAGCTGATGTTCATTTGACATATACAGTTAACTGCCAAAATAAAGGAAACACTTGAGTTAATGAGGGATGCAAAGTATATTGAAAGCAGGTGCTTCCACACAGGTGTGGTTCCTGAGTTAATTAAGCAATAACATGCCATCATACTTAGGGTGTAAAAATGCCCAGTTGCCCGTTATTGTGGCTACCATGGCTAGAAGAAGATATCTCAGTGACTGAAAGAGGGGTCTCAAAGGAGCATAGGGTGTTTAAAGGGTGTGTGTGTGTGTGGTCTCAGTCACCTAATTGAACACTTATGGGAGATTCTGGAGCAGTGCCTGAGACAGTGTTCACCCCAACATCAACAAAACACCAAATTATGGAATTTATTGTGGAAAAATTGTGTCACATCCCTCTAATAGTGTTCCAGACACTTGTAGAATCCATGCCGAGGCACGTGGAAGCTGTGCTAGCAACTCGTGGTGGCCCAACGCCCTATTAAGACACTTTATGTTGATGTTTCCTTTATTTTGGCAGTTACCTGTAGTATGTATGTTAAAGAGAGGTGTGTGTAGTATATCAGTCGTTGTCACTGCTGTGATAAACCTGCTTTGGAGCAGATAGAGAAATACCTGGAGAAATACACTAGGAATTTAAAGGAAGGGCCTATATGAACGTGAGTGAGGAGCATAGGTCATGTCTCTGGGGTCACTCTATGCTAATATTTTTGGTACTACTGACATCAGTGGCATGTTGTTGAACAAGGATCCTCTGCTTTCTTTACAGTGCTGGCTACATGAGAACTAATGCTAATGTATGGTGTTAGTGGTGGTGACCTGAAACACTGTCATATCACTGGTGGGTGGCCTGTGTGAGGCTCATCCATCCCAACACAATTAAAGATGATTAAGTCTACTCTATTCCTTTCTAATGACTTTACTAAGGCAATCTCCAGGGAGGAGTATCCTGTAGTTACAGTAAAGTAGGCTACTACCCACCTGGAACCCTATGGCAACTCTGCACAGGGAATGATTGACATCTGAAGGCGTGACTCATTAACTTATATGCTCTCAGAGGTCACACTCAATTATCTTTCTGATTGAATAGTACTCTTAAAGCCAAGAAAAGTCACTGCCTATTAGAAACATTGGTAAAGGTGTTGTTACTATAGTGTACTATATGTGAGAGTCAGTGTAGTGTGTCTGTATGACTCTATTACAGTGTAGTGTCGGTGGACGGTATAGTTTCGGTATGAGACTCAATCACAATCCCATTACTCTGAAGGCAGGCAGGAGTCCCAGTGACCCCCTTCCTTCCCTCCCCAGGCAGACAGCTGGAGCCTCCATCCCACTCAGGCTTTGCTCTACCCCATCTCCAGCCCCCGCCAACCCCTCTCCCCTAGTCACCATGGAGCAGCCAGGACACAGGGATATTTCTGCCTGTTTCTTTGAGCATGTCTAGAGCTAAGTGGGCCATGCCATGCCAGCTCCTGTCACTGTGCTATGTACTGCTGGGCCTGTAGCCAGTGGAAGATTAGGGGCTGGCCGGAGATAGGATGCTTCTCTAGAGAAAGAAAGGAAAGAGAGACAGTGAAGGTGGAGGGAAGGGGAAATGGGGAAGGACAGTGAAGGAGAAAGTAAAGGAGTGTGAAGAAAAATGGAAGTAGGATAAAGGGAAGGAGTGGGATGTGTAGGAGGTGAATGAATAAAGGTGAAAAGAAAAAGGAAAATGTGATGAATGGTTAGGAAGAGAGAGGGAGGCAATGTGGTGGAGGTTGGGGATGAGGGAAGGAGAGTGGGTGTAAAGAGAGACAGAGAGAGGGGCAGAGAGAGAGACAGAGAGAGAGACAGAGAGAGAGACAGAGAGAGAGACAGAGAGAGAGAGACAGAGAGAGAGAGAGACAGAGAGAGAGAGAGACAGAAACAGAGAGACACAGACAAACAGAGAGAAAGACAGAGAGAGAGACAGAGAGAGAGAGAGAGAGAGAGAGAGAGAGAGAGAGAGAAACAGAGGAGAGAGAGAGAGAGAGAGAGAGAGAGAGAGAAACAGAGGAGAGAGAGAGAGAGAGAGAGCGAGAGAGAGAGAGAGAAACAGAGGAGAGAGAAACAGAGGAGAGAGAGAGAGAGAGAGAGAGAGAGAGAGAGAGAAACAGAGAGAGAGAGAGAGAAACAGGGAGAGAGAGAGAAACAGGGAGAGAGAGAGAGAAACAGAGACAGGGAGAGAGAGAGAAACAGAGAGAGACAGAACCAGAGAAACAGAGAGACAGACAGAGAGAGACAGAGAAACAGAGAGACAGACAGAGAGAGAGAGAGAAAGAGAGAGAGAGAGAGAGAGAGAGAAAGAGAGAGAGAGACAGAACCAGAGAAACAGAGAGACAGAGACAGAAACAGAGACAGCGAGAGACAGAAACAGAGAGAGAGAGAGAGACAGAGGAAAGCAGAAGGGGGAAATGCAACGCCGCGGGCAGAGGCACTTGACCAATGAGTGACCCTGAACTGTGGGCACGCTCCTCACTCTGCTGTCTTTCTGTCCTCCTTCACCCCTTTATTTTCTCCATATATTTCTCCCTTTTCTCCCCTCTCTTCTTCATGTACATTCCTCAATCTCTTTGTTCTTCCAACCATCTCCCTGTCTTTATCAAATGTCTTATACCTCTTTTTTCTGTCCTTTTCCCCTCTCATCCCTGCATCTCTCCCTCCCCTTCCACTCTCTACCCCCAGCCTACCTTATGCCTACGTCTCTTTCCTCTGCTTTTCCTTCCCAGCCCATCCTCCACCTCGACAGTTGTGTAGTGAAGATTACACAGCCACATTGCTGACTCAAAACATGCATTGAATATCGCTGCTCTGCAGATCTCTCATATGGCATGTGTTTACAGATATTGATTTGGTGTTCTTATTATTTGTCCTCGTAAATGACCAGTAGTCATTGTCTGGCAGTCTATTGTGAGTGGAGCTTGGTTTCCCAGGCTATCAGTAGCTGTGTATTGTAGCCCAGGAGAATGAGACCTCTGAGTGGATGGGCCTTAGGTAAACTGAGCAGTGTGATTTCAATAGAAAGGGTTGGTGATCTGTGGGAACTTGACTCCCTTACCAACCATTACATTAGCACACTTGTGGTTCCTGAGGTAGCCCAAAGAGCAAGCAATCTAGCTAGATGGAGAGCTGAGGGACTGCTCAACTGGGACATAAATGACCAATTAGATTTTTCAGTATTTGTTGATTATCTGATGATTAGAACGTGTGTGAATAAACAGTCACATACAATACATGCGTAAGCCAGGGATCAATCTCTCTAATTTTGTCTCACTAACAGCCTACCATTTCTATAAAGATCCCAGAGCCATCACAATAATTACATTGGTGAATGTCTCCTCCTAGTTTGCTGCTACAAAATGTCTCTGCATATTGGCCTATCAATCAAATGTATTTTTAAAGCTTTTTACATCAGCTGATCCAACCCTGTTCCTGGAGACTCACCCTCCAGTAGGCTTTTGCGCCAACCCCAGTTGTAACTAACCTGATTCATCTTATCAACCAGCTAATTATTAGAATCAGACGCGCTAGATTAGGGTTGGAATGGAAACCTACAGGATTATAGCTCTCCAGGAACAGGGTTGGAGAGCCCTGTCCTATACTATCTATAGCTTTATCAGGACACCATAGAGTTGTACAGACAGAGCCCATAGTAACCAAATGGAGACTAGAGACTGGTGAGCTACCTCTTAATCAAAGCCATGATTGTGAGAGGACACTCCACTGTCATCTTGTCACCCACGAGAGGACAAAAATACCTGCATCAAACATTCACGTCAATCTCCCTCTTCGTATCTATTATCTATCATCCTCAATACTGAACAGCCACCTCAAAAGGAATATTTACTTGAGACTGAAAGGTCAACTTTAACTGAAGACTTTGCATAATAATGCTATTATGTAATGCTGTGTACTGTAGTCTTTGCCCACTGGCGCTGAGTTTCCCTTAGGACAGGACAGGGGTCTGAGGAAATGAGAGGACAAGGCTGGTGATTAGATAGTGTTCATCACCCCTCAGCCCAGATCACACTCAGTATTTACAGGGAAATCCCCCGGGTCTATTCCATGAAAACTTTGGGCGCGTGGATTATGTCTGCCACAGTGTTACAAAATATCCAAGGATTTGCACTCGAATCTTAGTCTGATCTCGTATTCTCTGAGTCTAATGCCAAAAAGTGATTAGAGAAATGCCTGCAATGACTCATGTTTTGGCATAATATCTTACTTGGAAAGAAATGTAATGACGGCTTTGAATAAAAGCCTACACGATATGTAGTTGTTACTAATGAGAGCTAGAAACCAATAGGCAGGAAATTAAGATCACAGAGTGAATAAATAGCATGTTGATTGTGTAAGTAGAGAGAAGCCACGCAGACGGACTGTGAGGAGAAACAGATGTAGCTAGAGGATCAGGGATTACAGTAACAGTATCAACAGCTTCTCAGCATCTCACACTGAGAAGACAGGTCAATGTTAATGGTCTCTAGTCAGGAAGTCAAGGCCAAGAAAGAGGGCTCAGAGGAGTGGCTTGATTTCAGAACAGGACAGGGTTCTTGAGCATGACCAATGTAGGGTTCTAGCATGAGGGACGGAATCATTCTGAGGAGCTAACATCCCAATTTTGACAAGGCAAGTCACTTCAAGTCAGGTAGTTGGAGTTTTCTGTCAAAATCTAACGTTCTCTGCAAGTAAGACAAATGTCCAATAATGCAGTGAGTTGATGGGTTCATGTAGTGAGAACACTGCTGTGTGCAGTAAGTCAAGGTAAGTTCAGAGCTGGAGGCGTCAAGATACCAGTCGCAGTTGCAGAATGACAAATTCTATCTGATAGATACAGAAACAGACAAGCAGGCAGGCTAACAGGTAGACCAACTGACAGACAGACCCAAATACCAAACAGACACAGTAACATACATATTATCAGACAGACTATCAGACTTACAGACAAGCAGGCAGGCTAACAGGTAGACCAACTGACAGACAGACCCAAATACCAAACAGACACAGTAACATACATATTATCAGACAGACTATCAGACTTACAGACAAGCAGGCAGGCTGGCAGGCAGGCAGTGGTGTGTGCCACAGCAGCACAGCAGGGAGAAGGCAGATGAGTAGGAGTTTGTGGGGAAGGGGTGGGAGAGGAGGATGACAGCCGCAAATTAAAAGTCTCAGCGCGGCTCCGATTGATTCACTTTATAAAGTGAAGCGTTGCGGTCTCGACTGCTTGGGGCTATGATTGCTTCCTCATTAGGAAGAGGTAGTAAAGTATTGTTGACTGGATTGGGGGGGGGGGGGGCTTGTCGGGGTCTCCCCGGCCTTGTCGGGGTCTCCATCTATGGCAGGGGCTGTCTGGGCAAGCATGCCGGAGTGACAAGCTGTTTACTCGCTGCTGGATGGATGTGACCAGTGTGCTGTGTGTCACCCTCAGTCTAACGTCTGTTCAACCTTCCCTCTGACGGAGTGTGGCGACCCCACTTAGCGAACCATGTCTGGGAGACTGGAGAGCTACAGTTAGGACTAGAGAACAGGGGATACATTTTCTCTCTGTTTGGCTTTCCTCTCTCTCCTTGCCTTTCTATACCCCTGTGTCTTGTATCCCTATTTTTAGGGACGCGTATCTTTCTCTCTCTTAAACAGATACGTTCTCCCTCTCCCTTTTCTCCTCCATCCCATCCTCTGTCTCAGCAGTTCCAGGATCCTTGCGATGACAACTGCATTACACACATCCTGTTGTAATTTAGTGTTCCGTTCCGCTTGCAAATCACCCTGCCTGTTTCTCACTCTTTATACAAGCGGCATGTGCTGGCCGTTCAGACTGGAGACGGGATGCCTGCCATGGTCTCCGCTGGCCCCTTGCCAGTCTGGGGGCCACTACGACCACTTCTCACTCTCACAACCATATGACACAGCCGGATTTAGATTGGCAACGGGGAGTAGAAAACGTTAACCTATAAAAGTCTAAGCCATTGGTGGAGGGGGTATGTTACATAGATTGACTCACGAGTGCGTCAATAGACTCTTAAGGATTAAATGACTCCGTTTAAACATCCATTTATGTGTGTGTGTGTGTGTGTGTGTGTGTGTGTGTGTGTGTGTGTGTGTGTGTGTGCCGTCACATTCTCAACGAGGCAACAGAAGCTTTAGGTTTAATCATTCAATCGAGGGCACTAATTGAGTGGCGGAATCAAAACCCTCCCTCGTTTCTTTTTCTAGGATTGAGATTGAGGTTTGGGAGAGGTGATCAGAAAGTCACTCTGACACACAGTCTCTGCAGGGTGTATGGGCCACTTAGGTACTACTGATCTTACTTACCAGCTCCCGTTCATCAGAGCGCTATACTAGCTCCCCGGAGCCAGAGTTCTCACAGTAATCACTCCTCCACTAAAAAGAAAGAGTTTCTTTCCACTCCTTTTAGCCCTCGTTGTTTTTCTGTAGAGATTGAGAGGTGTTCTCCTGCTGCTATATCCCACCACCCTCTCTCAATTTCAATTCAATACAATTACATTTTTAAGGGCTTTATTGGCATGGGAAACATATGTTAACTTTGCCAAAGCAAGTGAAGTAGATAAACAAAAGTGAAATAAACAATAAAAATTAACAGTAAACATTACACTCACAGAAGATCCAAAAGAATAAAGACATTTCAAATTATACCTATATACAGTGTTGTAACGACGTGCAAATAGTTCAAGTACAAAAGGGAAAATAAATAAAGATAAATATGGGTTGTATTTACAATGGTGTTTGTTCTTCACTGGTTGCTCTTTTCTTGTGGCAGCAGGTCACAAATCTTGCTGCTGTGATGGCACACTGTGGTATTTCACCCAGTAGATATAGGAGTTTATCAAAATTGGGTTTGTTTTCGAATTCTATGTGGAATTCACTCTCTCTCTCTCTGCCTTTCTCTCTGCCTCTCTCTCTCTCTGCCAAGTTTTGATGTCATCCCTCTAGGCCAGGGATGGGCAACTTTGATCGGGGTGGGGGCCACAAATTAAACGAGGAGCCGCAGTGGTTTGTGGGTCTGAGTATCCATATCCCCCACCTTTCAAGCAAAACATTTTAGCACCCTCCTTGTGACAGCGAAGAGAAAAAAATTCAAATTTTAAAGTTAATTACCTGCAATTCTACATATTTTGCCATGGGACAGAGAGAAGATTTTGCAATGTTATAACTCATTTCCTGCAATTCTACACATGTTTGCAGTTTTAATGTGATAACTGATTATCAATAACTGATTAACGCCCCTGGTCGTTAATTCGACCATGATTACGACAGGTTTAGATAGCTGGCAGCTAGACTAACTTACCCATCTAAAAACAATTGCTGACATGAGCTAATTAAGTGACTGCTGATGCACAACCAAATTTTGAAAATGCACCTTGTGTATTCTATTATTGGAACTCTCAACAGTAAGTTGAGAACCCGACTGAGTTCCCCCCCAGTTGCCCATCCCTGCTCTCGGCCGTCCTCTTCCCTCTGTGTTTTGTTCTGTCCTGTTTTTGTGAATGCCTTTCCTATGCAAAAAAAAAAGCCTCACATCACCATGGCAACTATTACTTCAATTCTAGCCAAGATACGTCAGTCTCACTGCAGGCCTCGCTCCAAATTGGAGCACGTGGTGTGTGCATGTGGTTGTTTTGTTTTCCCCACTCTAAACAATAGCCACCCAAAAAGCCTCTTTATTCCATTGTAATTCATTAGATTAGACCCTACCCTTTTATTCAGAGGGCAAACACAGCTTGATTTCACAGTAAAAGACAACAAACCCACCCCATGTTGACCCCATGCCCATCACATGCTCATCCCATCGAGTGGCTGGGCATTGCTTAAGAGATGAAATAAAGACTGTGACAGCCAGCTGGCCACACTCCGCAGTCCTATTACAGCCCTGTCCAGGCTGATCACAGTATGACCCAGGCCCACTGGACTGGCTGTCTGTCCTGATCTGCTACAACTGGAGAGTTCCCCTCCACAGACAGACACAGACACAGACACAGAGACAGAGACAGAGACAGAGACAGACAGACAGAAGGGACATCCAACTCAGCCTCTACATTTCAAGAAGTTTGGACTTGCAAAGAATGCAGACTCCCTGTCATGGATTTAAAAGCATAGGATTGGTGTAAGCCTTGGCTGGAGGGAGCCTTAAATCCATGCAAAAAAAGTGTGCACATTTCATGAGAAAGGTGGATAATCTGGATGCATCCCTATAACCTATGGGTTGTAGGGATGACCCCTCATAGGAGGGGTCAAGTTCAAAGGTCAGGGGAAGTTATGAGCAGCAGGTGTACTGATAGCAGTATCTGTATAAGGGTGTGGTGGTTACTCTCAGACGTGCTTGACACTAAAAAGCACAGTATACCCCAGATTTACTCCTGGTAATAAAATGCAACGCTGTAATGACAGACAGTCTTATCTCAAGTAGGGCCTCTAGAAGAGGTGATGTACTGTAGAGATTGGACCCAGTCTATTTACCTGGACACAGGCCATATTAGCTGTATTCCTCCCAGCAGCATCTGGCCTAGTGTCTGTTAACACACCTCCAGCTGCTGATTCAGCCTCCTGCCAAACATTCCGGATCACCTTGAAAACATAGACAGTCATCCATTAACCCAGTGGAGGCTGCTGAGGGGAGGACAGCTCATAATAATGGCTGGAACGGAGCAAATGTAATGGCATCAAACACATGGAAACCATGTATTTGATACCATTCCACAACAGCCATTACCACAAGCCTGTCCTCCCCAATTAAGGTACCACTAAACTCCTGTGTTAAACTGGCGCAACAGTGGAAACATGGTGTATAAGAGGTGTATGTTCTGTATGGCATCCCATATATATATATATATATATATATACACACATACACACACACACACACACACACACTGGAAACCACATATCCTGAGGCTGCATTTATTGTAGCTGGGGATTTTAACAAGGCTAATCTGAAAACAAGGCTCTCCAAATTCTATCAGCATATCGGTTGTGCTACCAGGGCGGGCAAAACCCTAGACCACTGTTATTCTAACTTCTGCGACGCATACAAAGCCATCCCCCGCCCTCCCTTTGGAAAAGCTGACCACGACTCCATTTTGTTGCTCCCAGCCTATAGACAGAAGCTAAAACAGGAAGCTCCCGCCCTCAGGTCTGTTCAACGCTGGTGTGACCAATCGGATTCCACGCTTCAAGATTGCTTCGATGAAGTGGACTGGGATGTGTTCCGCATTGCTACGAACAACAACATTGAAGAATACGCTGACTCGATGTGCGAGTTCATTAATAAGTGCATCGGTGATGTCGTACCAACAGCGTCTATTAAAAACATTCCCCAACCAGAAACCGTGGATTGATGGCAGCATTCGCGCAAAACTGAATGCGCGAACCACTGCTTTTAAATCAGGGCAAAGTGACCGGAAACATGACCGAATACAAACAGTGTAGCTATTCCCTCCGCAAGGCAATCAAACAAGCTAAGCGTCAGTACAGAGACAAAGTGGAGTCACAATTCAATGGCTCAGACACGAGAGGTATGTGGCAGGGTCTACAGTCAATCACTGACTACAAAAGAAAAATCAGCCCCGTCGCGGATCACGATGCCTTGCTCCCAGACAGACTAAACAACTTTTTTGCTCGCTTTGAGGACAATACAGTGCCACTAACACGGCCCGCTACCAAAACCTGCCGGCTCTCCTTCTCTGCAGCCAACGTCAGTAAAACATTTAAACGTGTTAACCCTCGCAAGGCTGGAGGCCCAGACGGCATCCCCGGCCGCATCCTCAGAGCATGCGCAGACCAGCTGGCTGGTGTGTTTACAGACATATTCAATCAATCCTTATCCCAGTCTGTTCTCCCCACATGCTTCAAGAGGGCCACCATTGTTCCTGTTCCCAAGAAAGCTAAGGTAACTGAGCTAAATGACTACCGCCCTGTAGCACACACTTCCGTCATCATGAAGTGCTTTGAGAGACTAGTCAAGGACCATATCACCTCCACCCTACCTGACACCCTAGACCCACTCCAATTTGCTTACCGACCCAATAGGTCCACAGACGACGCAATCGCCATCACATTGCACACTGCCCTAACCCATCTGGACAAGAGGAATACCTATGTAAGAATGCTGTTCATCGATTACAGCTCAGCATTTAACACCCTAGTACCTTCCAAACTCGTCATTAAGCTCGAGACCCTCGGTCTCGACCCCGCCTTGTGCAACTGGGTCCTGGACTTCCTGACGGTCCGCCCCCAGGTGGTGAGGGTAGGTAACAACATCTCCACCCCGCTGATCCTCAACACTGGGTCCCCACAAGGGTGCTTTCTCAGCCCTCTCCTAAACTCCCTGTTCACCCACGACTGCGTGGCCATGCACGCATCCAACTCAATCATCAAGTTTGCAGACGACACTACAGAGGTAGGCTTGATTACCAACAACGATGAGACGGCCTACAGGGAGGAGGTGAGGGCCCTCGGAGTGTGGTGTCAGGAAAATAACCTCGCACTCAACGTCAACAAAACAAAAGAGATGATCGTGGACTTCAGGAAACAGCAGAGGGAGCAGCCCCCTATCCACATTGACGGGACAGTAGTGGAGAGGGTGGAGAGTTTTAAGTTCCTCGGCGTACACATCACGGACAAACTGAAATGGTCCACCCACACAGACAGCGTGGTGAAGAAGGCATGACCTACATTATTAATCTCATATGTATATACTGTACGCTATATCATCTACTGCATCTTGCCATCTTGATGTATTAGATGTATCACTAGCCACTTTAAACAATGCCACTTTTTATAATGGTTTCATACCCTACATTACTCATCTCATATGTATATACTGTACTCTATGCCATCCTGATGTAATGTATCACTAGCCACCTTAAACAATGCCGCTTTACATGATTTCATACCCTACAATACTCATCTCATATGTATATACTGTACTCCATACCATCTATTACATCTTGCCTATGCCGTTCGGCCATCACTCATTTATATATTTTTATGTACATATTCGTATTCATTCCTTTACACTTGTGTGTACAAGGTAGTTGTTGTGGAATTGGTAGATTACTTGTTAGATATTACTGCAGGGTCGGAACTAGAAGCACAAGCATTTCGCTACACTTGCATTAACACCTGCTAACCATGTGTATGTGACAAATAAATGTGATTTGATTCGACAGACATACATACATACAGTTGAAGTCGGAAGTTTAAAACAATTTTTTCAACCACTCCACAAATTTCTTGTTAACAAACTATAGTTTTGGCAAGTCGGTTAGGACATCTACTTTGTGCATGACACAAGTCATTGTTCCAACAATTGTTTACAGACAGATTATTCACTTAATCACAATTCCAGTGAGTCAGAAGTTTACATACACAAAGTTGACTGTGCATTTAAACAGCTTGGAAAATTCCAGAAAATGATGTCATGGCTTAAGAAGCTTCTGATAGGCTAATTGACATCATTTGAGTCAATTGGAGGTGTACCTGTGGATGTATTTCAAGGCCTACCTTCAAACTCAGTGCCTCTATGTTTGACATCATGGGAAATTCAAAAGAAACCAGCCAAGAACTCAGAAAAAATAAATGTATATCTCCACAAGTCTGGTTCATCCTTAGGAGCAATTTCCAAACGCCTGAAGGTACCACGCTCATCTGTACAAACAATAGTACGCAAGTATAAACACCATGGGACCACGCAGCCGTCATACCACTCAGGAAGGAGACGCGTTCTGTCTCCTAGAGATGAACGTACTTATGTGCGAAAAGTGCAAATCGATCCCAGAACAACAGCAAAGGACCTTGTGAAGATGCTGGAGGAAACAGGTATAGAAGTATCCATGCCCACAGTAAAACAAGTTCTATATCAACATAACGGTTGTGTCAAGTTGGCTGGATGTCCTTTGGGTGGTGGACCATTCTTTATACACAGGAAACTGTTGAGCATGAAAAAAACAGCAGTGTTGCAGTTCTTGACACAAACCGGTGCGCCTGGCACCTACTAACATATCGTGTTCGAATGTGCTTACATTTTTTGTCTTGCCCATTCACCCTATAAATGGCACACATACACAATGTCTCAATTCTCTAAAAATCCCTATTTAACCTGTCTCTTCCCATTCATCTACACTGATTGAAGTGGGTTGAACAAGTGACATGAATAAGGGATCATACATTTCAACCCGATTCATCTGCTTAGTTTATATCATGGAAAGAGCAGGTATTTTTATTTTTTATTTTACCCCTTTTTTCTCCCCAATTTCGTGGTATCCAATTGGTAGTAGTTAGTCTTGTCTCATCGCTGCAACTCCCGTACGGACTCGGGAGAGGCGAAGGTCGAGAACCATGCGTTTTCCGAAACACAACCCAACCTTGCTGCACTGCTTCTTGACACAATGCACATCCAACCCAAAAGTCAACCGCACCAATGTGTTGGCGGAAACACCGTACACCAGGCGACCTGGTCAGCGTGCACTGCGCCCGGCCTGCCACAGGAGTCGCTAGTGCGCGATGAGACAAGGATATCCCTGCCGGCCAAACCCTCCCTAACCCGGACGACGCTGGGCCAAAAGAGCATGTTTTCTTAATGTTTTGTACAGTCAGTGTATATATACACAGTACTATGCAAGTTTTAGGCAGGTGTGAAAAATTGCTGTAAAGTGAGAATGCTTTCAAAAATAGACATGTTAATAGTTTATATTTATCAATTAACAAAATGCAAAGTGAGTGAACAGAAGAAAAATCTACATCAAATCAATATTTGGTGTGACTACCCTTTGCCTTCAAAACAGCATCCATACTTCTAGGTACACTTGCACACAGTTTTTGAAGGAACTTGGCAGGTTGGTTGGCCCAAACATCTTGGAGAACTAACCATAGTTCTTCTGTGGATTTAGGCAGCCTCGGGTGCTTCTCTCTCTTCATGTAATCCCAGACAGACTTGATGATGTTGAGATCAGGGCTCTGTGGGGGCCATACCATCACTTCCAGGACGCTGAAGATAGTTCTTAATGACTTTCGCTGTATGTTTGGGGTCGTTGTCATGCTGCAGAATACATTTGGGGCCAATCGGATGCATCCCCGATGGTATTGCATGATGGATAAGTATCTGCCTGTACTTCTCAGCATTGAGGAGACCATTAATTCGGACCAAATCCCCAACTCCATTTGCAGAAATGTAGCCCCAAACTTTCAAGGAACCTCAATCATGCTTCACTGTTGCCTGCAGACATTTATTTGTGTACCGCTCTCCAGCCCTTCGGCAAACAAACTGCCTTCTGCTACAGCTAAATATTTCAAATTTTGACTCATCAGTCCAGAGCACCTGTTGCCATTTTTCTGCACCCCAGTTTCTGTGTTTTCGTGCATAGTTGAGTCGCTTGGATACAAGATGGCGTAGCCGTCAGACGTCTTTGTCTTGTCTCTTCCCATGTATATATCTTTTTCTTCGCGTTCTTTTTAATATTTTTCTTAAACCTCAACTTCAAAATACTCTCCTGCAACCCACCTCACCCGATGTGGTGTGGATCTGTTTTTTTTCTAGTTTTTCTATTTACCTCCGAATTGGAATCCCTCAACTGAAGCTAGCTAACTAGCTACCAGCTATCAGCTAACCACTGCTAGCGGTCATCAGCTAACCTTTAGCTCGGAAAGCTCTCGCCAGTTCGTACAACGCGTTTCAAACCAGAGCATACTGGACCTATTTTTCTCTCCATATCCCCGGATTCCTACCACAAACTCTGAACCTTTTCATCTGGATCATTGCAGCTAGCTAACCGCAACCCGGGTTGACTACTCCTGGCTAACGTTTCCGTCCCAGAGCAAGCACCAACTAGCCTGGAGCTAGCCCATGCTAGACCCATCTCCCGGCTAGGGCTCCTGGGCTACTCCTGAAGCCCACTCCTCGGTTACAATATCCGGACCTCTTCTACTGCCGGTACGGGGCACGGAACCGCGCCGATCCTTCACGACTGGAATACCGACATAATCTGCCCGAGGAGCCCAACAGGCCCCTCAGGCGCGACGTCCCCTGAAGGCCCATTCTGCTAACCGCGGCCTGCTAGCTATTTAGAGCATTTTGGACTGTTCGCTGATCCATCGGCCAGTTTCTTGGACCACTATACCCATTTTGCCAATTGGACTTGGACCCCTCTGCTACTTGAAACCCTACTAATTCCACGACTGGTCTATCGACGTCACCACACGAGGAGGCAAAAACAGACTTTCCCCCATTGCGACGTCCCTCTAAGGCCCTTATGCTAGCTTGCTATCCCCGGCCTGCTAACTGCTAGCTTGCTAGCCCCGGCCTGCTAACTGTCTGAATCGCCGTGTCCCCAGGCAGCCCAACCACTCACTGGACCCATACGATCACTTGGCTACGCATGCCTCTCCCTAATATCAATATGCCTTGTCCATTACTGTCCTGGTTAGTGATTACTGTCATATTTCACTGTAGAGCCTCTAGCCCTGCTCAATATGCCTTAACCAACCATGTTGTTCCACCTCCCACATATGCGACAACATCACCTGGTTTAAACATCTCTAGAGACTATATCTCTCCAATCATTACTCATTGCCTAGGTTTACCTCATTTTACCTCCAATGTACTCTCTTCCTACCATACCTTTGTCTGTACATTATGCCTTGAATCTATGCTATCATGCCCAGAAACCTGCTCCCTTTACTCTCTGTTCCGAACGTGCTAGACGGCCAGTTCTTATAGCCTTTAGCCGTACCCTTAACCTACTTCCCCTCTGTTCCTGTGGTGATGTAGAGCTTAATCCAGGACCTGCAGTGCCTAGCTCCACTCCTACTCTCCAGGTTCTCTCATTTGTTGACTTCTGTAACCGTAAAAGTCTTGGTTTCATGCATGTTAACATTAGAAGCCTCCTCCCTAAGTTTGCTTTATTTACTGCTTTAGCACATTCTGCCAACCCGGATGTCTTAGCCGTGTCTGAATCCTGGCTTAGGAAAACCACCAAAAACCCTGAAATTTCCATCCCTAACTATAACATTTTCCGCCAAGATAGAACTTCCAAAGGGGGTAGTGTTGCAATCTACTGCAGAGAGAGTAAGATAGAACTCTGCAGGCTATCCAGGTCTGTACCAAAACAATTCGAGCTTCTACTTCTAAAAATTCACCTTTCCAGAAACAATTTTCTCACCGTTGCTGCTTGCTATAGACCACCCTCTGCCCCCAGCTGTGCCCTGGACACCATATGTGAATTGATTGCCCCCCATCTATCTTCTGAGCTCGTGCTGCTAGGGACCTAAACTGGGACATGCTTAACACCCCGGCCATCCTACAATCTAAGCTTGATGCCCTCAATCTCACACAAATTATCAATGAACCTACCAGATACAACCCCAAATCTGTAAACATGGGCACCCTCAAATATCATCCTAACTAACTCGCCCTCCAAATACACCTATGCTGTTATCAACCAAGATCTCAGCGATCACTGCCTTATTGCCTGCATCCATCATGGGTCTGCGACCAAACGATCACCCCTCATCACAGTCAAATGCTCCTAAAACACTTCAGCAAACAGGCCTTTCTAATCGACCTGGCCTGGGTATCCTGGAATGACATTGACCTCCTCCCATCAGTAGATGATGCCTGGTTATTCTTTAAAAGTGCCTTCTTCACCATCTTAAATAAGCATGCTCCATTCAAATTTTTTTTAACCAGGAATAGATATAGCCTTTGGTTCACTCCAGACCCGTCTGCCCTTGACCAGCACAAAAGCATCCTGTGGCGTTCTGCATTAGCATCGAATAGCCCCCGTGATATGGAACTTTTCAGGGAAGTTAGGAACCAATATACACAGGCAGTTAGGAAGGCTAGCTTTTTCAAACAGAAATTTGCATCCTGTAGTACAAACTCAAAAAAGTTCTGGTACACTAAAGTCCATGGAGAATAAGAGCACCTCCTCCCAGCTGCCCACTGCACTGAGGCTAGGTAACACTGTCACTACCAATAAATCCACAATAATCAAGAATTTCAATAAACATTTTTCTACGGCTGGCCATGCTTTCCACCTGGCTACCTCTACCCCGGTCAACAGCCCTGCGCTCCCCACAGCAACTCGCACAAACCTCCCCCACTTCTCCTTCATCCAAATCCAGATAGCTGATGTTCTGAAAGAGCTGCAAAATCTGGACCCCTACAAATCAGCCGGGCTAGACAATCTGGACCCTCTATTTCTAAAATGATCTGCCAAAATTGTTGCAGCCCCCATTACTAGCCTGTTCAACCTCTTTCAAATCGTCTGAGATTCCCATAGATTGGAAAGCTGCTGCGGTCATCCCCCTCTTCAAAGGGGGAGATACTCTAGACCCAAACTGCTACAGACCTATATCAATTCTACCCTGCCTTTCTAAGGTCTTTGAAAGCCAAGTTAACAAACAGATTACCGACCATTTCGAATCTCACCGTACCTTCTCCGCTGTGCAATCTGGTTTCAGAGCTGGTCATGGATGCACCTCAGCCACGCTCAAGGTCCTAAACAACATCATAAACGCCATCGATAAGAGACATTACTGTGCAGCCGTATTAATCGACCTGGTTAAGGCTTTCGACTCTGTCAATCACAACATTCTTATTGGCAGACTTAACAGCCTTAGTCTCTCAAATTATTGCCTCACTTGGTTCACCAACTACTTCTCCGATAGAGTTCAGTATGTCAAATCGGAGGGCCTGTTGTCCGGACCTCTGGCAGTCTCTATGTGGGTACCACAGGGTTCAATTCTTGGGCCGACTCTCTTCTCTGTATACATCAATGATGTCGCTCTCGCTGCTGGTGATTCTTTGATCCACCTCTACGCAGACGACACCATTCTGTATACCTCTGGCCCTTCTTTGGACACTGTTAACTAACCTCCAGACGAGCTTCAATGCCATACAACTCTCCTTCTGTGGCCTCCAACTGCTCTTAAAATGCAAGTAAAACTAAATGCATGCTCTTCAACCGATCGCTGCCCGCACCTGCCCGCCCATCCAGTATCACTACTCTGGACGGTTCTGACTTAGAATATGTGGACAACTAAAAATACCTAGTTGTCTGGTTAGACTGTAAACTCTACTTCCAGACTCACATTAAACATCTCCAGTCCAAAATTAAATCTAGAATCAGCTTCCTATTTTGCAACAAAGCATCCTTCACTCATGCTGCCAAACATACCCTCGTTAAACTGACCATCCTACCAATCCTCAACTTCAGCGATGTCATTTAGAAAATAGCTTCCAACACTCTACTCAACAAATTGGATGCAGTCTATCACAGTGTCATCCGTTTTGTCACCAAAGTCCCATATACTACCCACCACTGCGACCTGTATGCTCTCTTTGGCTGGCCCTCGCTTCATACTCGTCGCCAGACCCACTGGCTCCAGGTCATCTACAAGTCTCTGCTAGGTAAAGCCCCGCCTTATCTCAACTCACTGGTCACCATAGCAGCACCCACCCGTAGCACGCGCTCCAGCAAGTATATCTCACTGGTCACCCCCAAAGCCAATTCTTCCTTTGGCCGCCTCTCCTTTCAGTTCTCTACTGCCAATGACTGGAACGAACTGCAAAAATCTCTGAACCTCACTAGCTTTAAGCACCAGCTGTCAGAGCAGCTCACAGATCACTGCTCCTGTACATAGCTCATCTGAAAACAGCCCATCCAATCTACCTCATCCCCATACTGTATTTATTTATCTTGCTCTTTTGCACCCCAGTATCTCTACTTGCACATTCATCTTCTGCACATCCTACCATTCCAGTGTTTAATTGCTATATTGTAATTACTTCGCCACCATGGCCTATTTATTGCCTTACCTCTCTTATCCTACCTCATTTGCACATGCTGTATATAGATTTTTCTACTATATTATTGATTGTATGTTTATTTATTCCATGTGTAACTCTGTGTTGTATGTGTCGAACTGCTTTGCTTTATCTTGGCCAGGTTGCAGTTGCAAATGAGAACTCGTTCTCAACTAGCCTACCTGGTAAAATAAAGGTGAAATAAAAAAAAATGGCCTTGTTTCCATGTCGGAGGTATGGCTTTGGGCCGTAAGTCTTCCATGAAGGCCCCTTCTGAACAGACTTCTCCGGACAGTAGATGGGTGTACCAGGGTCCCACTGTTCTCTGCCAATTCTGAGCTGATGGCACTGCTGGACATCTTCCGATTGTGAAGGGAAGTAAGCATGATGTCTTTCATCTGCTGCAGTAAGTTTCTTTGGCCGACCACTGCGTCTACGGTCCTCAACGTTGCCCGTTTCTTTGTGCTTCTTCAAAAGAGCTTGGACCGCACATCTGGAAACCCCTGTCTGCCTTGACATTTTTGCCTGGGAGAAACCTTGCTGATGCAGTATAACTACCTTGTGTCTTGTTGCTGTGCTCAGTCTTGCTATGGTGTATGACTTTGACAGTAAACGGTCTTCAACAACCTCACCTTGTAAGCTACATTTTGCTGATCCTCGCCCAGTTTTATTCCTCCTACACAGCTGTTTCTGTTTCAGTTAATGATTGTGTTTCAACCTACATATTTAATTGATGATCATCAGCACCTGTTTGGTATAATTCTTTAATCATACACCTGACTATATGCCTACAAAATCCCTGACTCTGTGCAAGTGTACCTAGAAGAGTTGATGCTGTTTTGAAGGCAAAGGGTGGTCACACCAAATATGGATTTGATTTTACTGTTTACACACTTTGCATTTAGTTAATTGATAAATATAATCTATTAACATGTCTATTTTTGAAAGCATTCTTACTTTACAGCATTTTTCACACCTGCCTAAAACCTTTGCACAGTACTGTATATATACAGTTGAAGTTAGGTTACATACACCTTATCCAAATACATTTAAACTCAGTTTTTCACAATTCCTGACATTTAATCCTAGTAAACATTCCCAGTCTTAAGTCAGTTAGGATCACCACATTATTTGAAGAATGTGAAATGTCAGAATAATAGTAGAGAGAATGATTTATTTCAGCTTTTATTTCTTTCATCACATTCCCAGTGGGTCAGAAGTTTACATACACTCAATTAGTATTTGGTAGCATTGCCTTTAAATTGTTTAACTTGGGTCAAATGTTTCAGGTAGCCTTCCACAAGCTTCCCACAATAAGTTGGGTGAATTTTGGCCCATTCCTCCTGATAGAGCTGGTGTCACTGAGTCAGGTTTGTAGGCCTCCTTGCTCACACACACACATTTTCAGTTCTGCCCACAAAGTTTCTATGGGATTGAGGTCAGGGTGTTGTGATGGCCACTCCAATACCTTGACTTTGTTGTCCTTAAGCCATTTTGCCACAACTTTGAAAGTATGCTTGGGGTCATTGTCCATTTGGAAGACCCATTTGCGACCAACCTTTAACTTCCTGACTGATGTCTTGAGATGTTGCTTCAATATATCCACATAATCTTCACAAGGTCCTTTGCTGTTGTTCTGGGATTGATTTGCAGTTTTCGCACCAAAGTACGTTCATCTCTAGTGGTATGACGGCTGCATGGTCCCATGGTGTTTATACTTGTGGACAATTGTTTGTACAGATGAACGTGGTACCTTCATGCGTTTGGAAATTGCTCCCACGGATGAACCAGACTTGTGGAGGTCTACAATTATTTTTGAGGTCTTGGCTAATTTCTTTAGATTTTCCCATGATGTCAAGCAAAGAGGCACTGAGTTTGAAGGTAGGCCTTGAAATACATCCACAGGTACACCTCCTATTGACTCAAATGATGTCAATTAGCCTATCAGAAGCTTCTAAAGCTATGATATCATTTTCTGGAATTTTCTAAGCTGTTTAAAGGCACAGTCAACTTAGTGTATGTAAACTTCTGACCCACTGGAATTGTGATACTGTGAATTATATGTGAAATAATCTGTCTGTAAACAATTGTTGGAACAATGACTTGTGTCATGCACAAAGTAGATGTCCTAACTGACTTGCCAAAATTATAGTTTGTTATTAACAGGAAATTTGTGGAGTGGTTGAAAAATGAGTTAATGACTCTAAGCTAAGTGTATGTAAACTTTTGACTTCAACTGTGTGTGTGTGTGTGTGTGTGTGCGCACACACACACACACACACACATCAATAGTTTGGAAACACCTACTCATACTCAAGGGTTTTTCTTTATGTGTGCTATTTTTTACATTGTAGAAAAGTAGTGAAGACATCAACACTGAAATAACACATATGGAATCAGGTAGTAACCAAGTGTTAATCAAATCAAAATCTATTTTACATTTGAGGTTCTTCAAAGTAGCCACCCTTTGCCTTGATGACAGCTTTGCACAGTCTTGGCATTCTCTCAACCAGCTTCATGAGGTAGTCATCTGGAATGCATTTCAATTAACAGGTATGCCTTGTTAAAAGTTAATTTGTGGAATTTCTTTCCTCCTTAATGCGTTTCAGCCAATCAGTTGTGTTGTGACAAGGTGGGGGTGGTATACAGAAGATAGCCCTATTTGGTAAAAGGCCAAGTCCATATTATGGCAAGAACAGCTCAAATAAGCAAAGAGAAACTTCAGTCCATTCTTACTTTAAGACATGAAGGTCAGTCAATGCGGAACATTTCAAGAACTTTGAAAATGTATTCACGTGCAGTCGCAAATACCATCAAGCACTATGAAGAAACTGGCTCTCAGGAGGACCCGCCACTGGAAAGGAAGACCCAAAGTTACCTCTGCTGCAGAGGATAAGTTCATTAGAGTTAACAGCACCTCAGAATGCAGCCCAAATAAATGCTTTACAGTCTTCAAGTAACAGACACATCTCAACATCAACTGTTCAGAGGAGACTGCGTGAATCAGGCCTTGGTTGAATTTCTGCAAAGAAACCATTACTAAAGGACACCACTTAGAAGAAGAGACTTGCTTGGCCCAAGAAACACAAGCAATGGACATTAGACCGGTGGAAATCTGTCCATTGGTCTGATGATTCCAAATTTGAGATTTTTGGTTCCAACCGTAGATGAACGGATGATCTCTGCATGTGTGGTTCCCACTGTGACGCATGAAGGAGGTGGTGTGATGAGTGGGGTGCTTTGCTTGTGACACTGTCATTGATTTATTTAGAATTCAAGCCACACTTAACCAGCATGGCTACCACAGCATTCTGCAGTGATATGCCATCCTATCTGGTTTGCACAAAGCGGGACTATCATTTGTTTTTTAACAGGACAAGGACCCAAAACACACCTCCAGGTTGTGTAAGGGCTATTTGACCAAGAAGAGAGTGATGGAGTGGTGCATCAGACGACTTGGCCTCCACAATCACCTGACCTCAACCCAATTGAGATGGTTTGGGATGAGTTGGACCGCAGAGTGAAGGAAAAGCAGCCAACAAGTGCTCAGCATACTGTATGTGGGAACTCCTTCAAGACTGTTGGAAAAGCATTCCAGGTGAAGCTGGTTGAGAGAATGCCAATAGTGTGCAAAGCTGTCATCAAGGCAAAGGGTGGCTACTTTGAAGAATCTCAAATATATTTTGATTTGTTTGACACTTTTTTGGTTACTACATGATTCCATACATGATTCCAATGTAGAAAAGAGTGAAACTAAAGAAAAACCCTTGGAATGAGTAGGTGTGTCCAAACTTTTGACTGGTATATAATGCCATTTAGCAGACACTTTTATCCAATGCGACTATACTCAAATTCTTTGAATTACTGTATTTGACAGAGCGGGGACTGACTTCACAGTCACTGCCTATGTGGAATAAGTCAATTTTAATGTCTAATTTGTAATGAATGACTACATTTCTCTCAGCTGCTCTCCAAGCCAAGAAGGAGTGTTCATGTTTAAAGGTTTTATCCCTCTAAACTGCTCCCATTGTAAATGTCAGACTAACACTCTTTCCTTCCTTTTTAGGCCATACACTTCCATGATTGCACAGGCCATAAGCTCAGAAAATACTTGAAAAAGCATGTTTTGTTTTCGTTATAAAACTCTCTGGGTCTGTAATTGGGAAAAGCACTGCATTGACACTCTTGCTTCTCTACATCAGCTGGTGGGTTAGTAATTATTTAAAAAGTTGCTTTTCAAATTTTCAATGTCACTTCCAAAAGTTCTCACCTGCCTGAAGAGAGCTTCTATGAAGTACTACTGGGATTATGGCTAACATTATCACACATGTACACACACACACACATATACACACCAAGGTTGCCACTGCAGTCCTTGTTATTCTTACAGTACTGTAAAGGTGATAGTCTGACTCTATAGCAGAGGCTGTAGCCCAGTGTAAGTTTGTGTGTGCACTTGTAACTGCAGGATTCTTTCTAGAGACTAACTAGAGAGCACCTGAGCTCAATCTCTTGTCTAGCTGGTGGAGCTGAATATGAATTAGAAAGACAATGAGGCAGTGGTCTCAGACTGACCCATGAGAGAGACATCCCCTTTCTATTTATGACCATTTACTAGGACAGGAGGGTTCAAATATAGACCCAGTTATCCTCTCTATAGTTCTCTCCCACTGAATTATTCAACCACAGACTGACTGCTACACGAATGAGGTGTGTCTCTTCTAGACAATGTAATATTCACTTTGTGTGTGTGTGTGTGTGTGTGTGTGTGTGTGTGTGTGTGTGTGTGTGTGTGTGTGTGTGTGTGTGGAGAGAGAGGCGTCGATGTAAAGGGCTGTTCTAGCTCACATGTCATGACTCGTGGTACATTAATGTCATGGATATGCGGGGTGGGTGGGGACAGATAGCATTGTATATCAATATTCAATATGTGAATAATAACAGGATGTGAATAATATCAAGATGTGAATAATATACATGTGTGAATAATAGGGATAGAGTAATGTAAGAGTGAGACTTGGTAAGAGACAAATGGAACAATTGATCTGCAGGTAACAGGAGATCGCATGGTAAAATGTGTCTTTAGTTCAGAAGTATTACCGGTAGAAAAGTTTTCTGCTGTGTCGGATTAATAGACAATACTCCAACGGAGAAGGTATTCAGTGCACTTACATGTCAGAACGAGACTGAAGGTTATTTGTATGTCTGCTCATGTTTACTTCCCATTACAGATGTTATAAAGGGCTGACAAACTGACACTTAGAGTAAAGTGCCATCATGGCTTCAATACCAACCATTACAGACAATGGCTTTGAAAAGGAAAATGTATCTGAGACAGAATGGATACACTGGAAAAGATGGTCATCAGGATAGGAAAGCAATAAAAGTGGTGAGAAAAAGATAGAAAGAGCAGAGTGATGTTGTCAGACTAGTAACGATCCAGTAACTCCACCTGGTGAGCCATGAGTAGGTTGTCATGACTACAATGTGAGACCGGCCCGGTGCGGCACCGAGAACAGTTTGATCATTTTCTGCTGATGTGCCCATAGTTACAGACCACTGTGGGAGCTCTACACCAGTGTTAACGAAAGAGTGGGTCTCAGTTGGACCCTAAGGCTGCTATAGAGACACTGCCTTTAGTGAATTGGAGGATCTGAAATAAACTCTAAAAGGCTTTAAGTGGGTAAACTGACACTGTCCTGAATGGGCCTTCCACAGGCTACAGCTCACTGGACAGGAGAACACTTCTCCACCTCTCATCAGGGCCGTTGATTGTCAGAGATCTAAAGGAAAAAATCCAACCATGACCCTCTCCCTGTCTCAAATACTGTATAGCTAGTCACCCTGGGGCACAAAGCTCTCTCCATTTTCAGGAAAACTCTGTGGGTCCATCCATCCTACGTTTTGCTGTAACAACCTGCTGTGGTATCGAGTGACAACTCCCTTTATGAAAAACATCAAACAGGACAGAACAGGTTGCTAGGGTCACCGGAGAGGAACATATTGGTGACTGTTAATTAGCTGTCAACGGGCACATGATCAGCGGAGGCATCTTATCACTTGATGTTGTTTCCAGCTTGGCACAGTGGCCGATATCGAGCTTCAGGATGCAGATGCTGCCAAGCGATAGCCTGCAGGCTGTGATCGGTAACCTTGGAGGTGACCAATCAAACAACAGGATTTAGTCACAGGAACTCTAAGATTTACATTTGATACAGAATGGCAAGCATCTAGTGGTCACCAAGTTTCTGTGTTGCATCTCAAGTGATGTTGGCCCAATGTTTCCGGCTCATCTCAGTCTGAACCTTCAGCACTGACATCCACGTCATTCCAAGAAATGTGCCTTATCTTAAGCTATCGTAAAACAAATTCGAACATGGGTCATGACCCTTTCCCTTAGCCCTGTGTAGTTTAATCTCTAACTTGTATGTGAATCAACGTTGTTTCCACGTAATTTGTATTGAATTATGTTAAACCAACTTGGAATAGACGTTGAATTGACGTCTGTGCCCAGTGGGTGTTTTGATAGCCCTTCTGTCACTCCAGATATTTCCACATGCCTTAGTCACTCTAATCATAATCAAATCCTTACATTGTCAGTTATCTAAACCCCATGTTATACACGGCCTCCAAGAACTGATGGCCCACACTGGGTGTTGTTTAAGTATGTTTACTGGCTGGCAATCTCAAATCTCATAGTCCCACTTAGTTCACTACTTCTGGCTAGAGAAACACTGGCAATAAACACTACTGCCAGCCCTGGTGTACCATATGCGTGTCAAAACCATAACAAGACAGCTGCACTTTCTGCATGAAATTAGAACAAAAGAACAGTCTGAGCACAGTCTCAGCGGTGTGAGATGTCTTTTTCAGCAGGAAGAGTGTGAGTGCTGTCAGCCTCCTGGTGTTGTGTGTTCCTGGCCTACTCAGACACACGCCCATCACCTGTAGATCAGGATCACAGCCACATTACTTCTTCCATTAGAGGGAGACTGGGCCTCAAAATCTGTCGGTTTTTCCACCGCCCTGAGGAAAGCCTCACTCACAGTCTACTGAGGGTTCCCACTGCAAAGGCAGCCAAACAGGCACTTACTGAGAAAAGAGGCACCTCCTCCACACCTGATACAGCAAAGAGAGGGAGGGGGGACGGGACGGGGACAGGAGGGTCATAAATCCTTTACCAGTCATACAGCTGATCTAGTGCAGGCCAGTGACATGCAGTGAGGCCTACTGTACAAACCACCCACAGGGGTGCATGCTCATTAATTCACAAACACATACTTTCTCTCTCTTACCTGCCTACACCCGCTAATGAGCTTTAGCACAGCTGAGAGGCAGAGGCATGCACTCAGAGTTACACCCACCCACCCACCAAACCAACACACACAAATACACACACCTTTTTCCTGGCGACAGCACCACCATGTCACAGCTTCAGAGGACACTGCCTGGGAGCCCATCCATCTCTCTGTCTCCCCCTGTGTATGGAGCAGCTCAGCTGTAACCCATTGGTCAGGACAGAGGTGGGAAGGAAAGGTTGGGGTGGTTCATACGTGCTCGGTGGGGGTCACATCTCTGCATGAGGTTCTTGTTGATTTAGGCGATGTTCGTTGTCATTGCCCAGTGATTGCATAATCACAGTCAGCCCTTCAATGGGACAAGGGAGGCGATGAGGGAGGAAGAGAGAAAGAGGGGAGAATAGTTTGGGGGCGTTTGAGGGTAGACTTGCAAACACCTGGGTCACTCCCAATATGGAACTTTCCTAACAGACTGTGTCCCCCATGGGTGTAAATGTTTTTGTCTACACTGTACTAACCCATGGTATTCTCACATCGGCCGTAGAAAAATTCTGTGTTCACTGGCAGTAGCTGGGTAATTCCATCCTTTCCATTACGTTGTCATTCATAAAAAAAAGGGTTTTACTATGTGTACCCATTCTGCCCAGACTAAATTGCGTGAGATGATGTGAGTGTGTGTGAGAGAGACAGAGAGAGAGAGACAGACAGAGAGAGGGGGGGGAGAGAAAGTGAGAGAGCAAGAGAGAGAGTTTGTTAAAAAAAAAATAATAATATATATATATATATATATATATATATATATATATATATATATATATATATATTAGGTCTGGGAACCTGCCAACATTCCCACCACATCCACAGACCCCTGTCCCCTGTCCCCGAATACTGTTATTTAGTGTCTTCCAAATTGCTAATGTAGCTGCCCAATGACACAAAGTTAAGTAAGAGAACTACACCCCTTTGACTAGACCTGTACTTAATATAAACAGTTGGGAAAAGAACCTCTCCCAGAGCTGAGAACCAACTAGTGATCAGGTAAATCATCACGACCAGCCTGGGACAATGTAAGACAGATGTGCCAGAGTTTCAGACTCAGTACAGAATTGAAACCCTTCCACAACAGTAGGATCCATGTGTGCCAGATGGATATTGGTGGCTATAGCTCCATGTATCATCCTCCACTGGAGGTCAGCTGTCCTCTTATCAATAAGCAGTTTATATAAAGACCGCCAACAGCCTTTTGGGGAGACACCTGGACCGAACACACCCGCCCACCTCATAGATTTGACCCCTGCCAAGAAGCACGGGACACTTTTACATATATTATGTACATGGCCTTCTTTCCCACCGCCTTGAATTCCCCTCCGGGGTATCGAAGGAAAGCAGCATCCCCACGTCCTCCTCTAATGCCCCCGCAGCAGCACAAAAACTCAGCGCAGGGAACACATAATCCAAACCCTCGTCCACCGATCAGAATTGGAAGTATCAGTCACATATTGCAGATGAAGTACTGGCAAGGACTCGCAGACTTCAGCTACGAGCTTCCTCAGTAGGCAAGATGATTGGATCCCCGCTCTTTCTCCCAGCTCCTCCAACGATCTGCTCCTGCTCCGCATCAGATGACCCAGCTTGGTGCTTGGACCATGTTAGTTTGTTGGTGATGTGAACACCAAGGAACTTGAAGCTCTCAACCTGCTCCACTGCAGCCCCGTCGATGAGAATTGGAGCGTGCTCGGTCCTCTTTTTCCTGTAGTCCACAATCCTCTCCTTTGTCTTGATCATGTTGAGGGAGAGGTTGTTGTCCTGGCACCAAACGGCCAGGTCTCTGACCTCCCTATAGGCTGTCTCGTCGTTGTCGGTGATCAGGCCTACCACTGTTGTGTCATCGGCAAACTTAATGATGGTGTTGGGGTCATGCCTGGCCGTGCAGTCATGAGTGAACAGGGAGTACAGGAGGGGGCTGAACATGCACCCCTGAGGGACCCCTGTGTTGAGGATCAGCGTGGCAGATGTGTTGTTAAATACCCTCACCACCTGGGGGCGGCCCGTCAGGAAGTCCAGGATCCAGTTGCAGAGGGAGGTGTTTAGTCCCAGGGTCCTTAGCTTATCAAGAGCTTTGAGGCCACTATGGTGTTGAACGCTGAGCTGTAGTCAATGAATAGCATTCTCACATAGGTGTTCCTTTTGGCCAGGTGGGAAAGGCTAGTGTGGAGTGCAATAGAGATTGCATCATCTGTGGATCTGTTGGTGCGGTATGCAAATTGGAGTGGGTCTACGGTTTCTGGGATAATGGTGTTGATGTGAGCCATGACCAGCCTTTCAAAGCACTTCATGGCTACAGACGTGAGTGCTACGGGTCGGTGGTCATTTAGGCAGGATACCTTAGTGTTCTTGGGCACAGGCACTATGGTGGTCTGCTTAAAACATGTTGGTATTACAGACTCGGACAGGGAGAGGTTGAAAATGTCAGTGAAGACACTTGCCAGTTGGTCAGCGCGTGCTCTCAGTACACGTCCTAGAAATCCATCTGGCCCTGCGGCCTTGTGAATGTTGACCTGTTTAAAGGTCTTACACACATCGGCTGCGGAGAGCGTGATCATACAGTCTTCCGGAACAGCTGGTGCTCTCATGCATATTTCAGTGCCATTTGCCTCGAAGCAACCATTGAAGTAGTTTAGCTCGTCTGGTATGCTTGTGTAACTGGGCAGCTCTTGGCTGTGCTTCTCTTTGTATTCTGTGATGGTTTGCAAGCCTTGCTACATCCGATGAGCGTCAGAGCTGGTGTAGCACAATTTGATCTTAGTCCTTAATTTGATCTTAGTCCTGTTTGATGGTTCATCGGAGGGCATAGCGGGATTTCTTATAAGCTTCCGGGTTAGAGTCCCGCTCCTTGAAAGCAGCAGCTCTAGCCTTTAGCTCAGTGAGTATGTTGCCTGTAATTCATGGCTTCTGGTTGGGGTATCTACGTACGGTCACTGTGGGGACTACATCATCGATGCACTTATTGATGAAGCCAATGACTGATGTAGTGTATCGGAGGAATCCCGGAACATATTCCAGTCTGTGCTAGCAAAACAGTCCTGTAGCTTAGCATCTGCTTCATCTGACCACTTTTTTATTGATCTAGTCACTGGGGCTTCCTGCTTTAATTTTTGCTTGTAAGCAGGAATCAGGAGGATACAATAATGGTCATATTTGCCAAATAGAGGGAGAGCTTTGTATGCGTCTCTGTGTGTGGAGTAAAGGTGGTCCAGAGTTTTTTCCCCCTCTGGTTGCACATTTACATACTGATAGAAATTTGGTAAAACGGATTTACATTTTCCTGCATTAAAGTCCCTGGCTACTAGGAGCGCCACCTCTGGGTGAGCGTTTTCTTGTTTGCCTATGGAGGAATACAGCTCATTCAATGCGGTATTAGTGCCAGCCTCTGACTGTGGTGGTATGTAAACAGCTACGAAAAATACAGATGAAAACTCTCTAGGTAGATAGTGTGGTCTACAGCTTATCATGAGATACTCTACCTCAGGCGAGCAATAGTTTGAGACTTCCTTAGATGTCGTACACCAGCTGTTATTTACAAAAACACATAGCCCGCTGCCCCTTGTCTTACCAGACGCCGCTGTTCTATCCTGCCAGTACAGCGTATAACCAGCCAGATGTATGTTGATAGTGTCGTCGTTCAGACACGACTCTGGGAAGGATAAGATATTACAGTTTTGAATGTCCCATTGGTAGTTGCGCGTAGGTCATCTATTTTATTCTCCAAAGATTGCACATTTGCTGACAGAATGGAAGGAAGTGGGGGTTTATTCGATCGCCTACGAATTCTCAGAAGTCAGCCCACCCTTTTGCCCATTTTTTCTTGATGCAAATCACGGGGCTCTGGGCCTGTTCCCGAGAAAGCAGTATATCGTTCGCGTCTAGCTCGTCAGACTAGTTAAAGGAAAAAAAGGATTCTGCCAGTCCGTGGTGAGTAATCACAGTCCTGATGTCCAGAAGTTATTTTCGGTCATAAGAGATGGTAGCAGCAACATTACGTACAAAATAACGTTACAAAAATAAGTTACAAAAAACGCAAATAAATGAACAAAAAAAACAAATCGGTTGGGGACACGTAAAACATCTGCCTTCTTCTCCGGCGCCATTTTGAGGGAAACTTGGACATCAGAAATGTTCATATCCTTCTCCTGATCCTCAGACCCCTGACTCCCCTCTGCAACATCCCTCTCAACACTCCCCACTTGCACCCCATCACTCGTACCGGGCATCTCCTCCACTGCCTGGGTGACTAGCCCCACCTGAACCCCCTCCTGTACCCCAATACTCATAATGGACATCTCAACTACCTGGGAGACTAGCTCTACCTGAACCCCCTCCTGTACCCCATTACTCATACAGGGCATCTCCTCACCAGTCTGGGGAAATAGCTCCCCAGATCCGTCCTTATCTCCTACAACAATATTTTTCTTCTGCACATCAGACGCTATGTTCCCTTCTGGTACAAGCTGTAACTCAGTACCCTCAACACAAACAACTTGTTCCTCAGCAACAGGTGCTTGTGGCTGCTCTGCCTCTGTCGGCCCACCTCTCCCTACATCAGTGGGCCCAGGCGTTACGAGGACCACCTGCGCCCCTCCCTCCGCCTTCTCCCTTTTCGGGCAAGCATGTCACTTTTGGCGAACATCCCCACACTCAAAACACCATTGACTACCGTATTAGCATAAGCCATATATAGTCTGTTGTCATACTTGACTATAAACGATCAAAGTCTACACCTGTCGCCAAAACGACATAACCTGTTTCAGAGCCGGGTGTTTGCAAACCAACTGGACAATTTTAATTCAACTTGCAAACTTCCCATACCACAATAACTCGCACTCCAATAGCTCATTAGGAAAAAACGGCCATACATTCGAAATCGTTACCCTTGTTGACGGAGATAAAAGCATCTTTACTTGAATAAACATACCTTAAAGTACGCCATGCTCAACCATCCGATCGATAAGACGCTCTACTTTAAGATAAACCACCACTGCTTTGTTCATCCACTACGCATAAGCAACATTTTCATATCCTACCTTCTCATTCCTATGGTGACCATAATCTCCTCCACAGTGACAGTAGCTTCAGTAACACACCTGAAGCCGTGCCGAAGTGACAGGGACGGCGTCCCCATGCGGGTCGCCATCCCCACCAAAACCAGGACAATTCCAACAAGAAATACAATATACCTAAATCTACCAACAACAAAAAGTAAATAACTTAATCATGCATAGAAAAAGGAAAACCACCAAGAAAAGGAAACGAAGAAAACACAGGCGCTCTAACTCCAGAGAGAGAGACAGAGAGACAGAGAGACTTAGTTCCCTCTACAGACAAGATCAGGTGGTGAAATGGACGAGCCATGATAAAGCGCAGTGCAACTGAATTCTTACTCTCTGTGGCCCAGAGACAGGCCCATAAAAGAGAGAAATAGAAAACATCCCATCCTATAGCAGGAGGATGGTTCTGCTCACACTTCAGGGCGTTAAATATTCACTCTGCCTCCAAGGAGACGGGGAAGGGGCCGCTGGCGCTTTGGTCTCATAAAGTGGTGAGGAGGAGGAGTCTACCGTGTCCAGAAGCGACTCCACCATTAATTTTCTGGATTCAGGTTACACTCAAATGTCATTTTAAACTTTGTTTTAATATTGACAGTCACAGCTGATATCTGGGTTTGTATATCTATTCGCTCTCAGATATGTCATTTGATGTATTCGTTTCAGTCTCTGAATTTTTTTAACAAACTTTTTGTAGCCAGCTCCTAATATCAGGACATAAAAAACGTATATCATTCTCCTGAATTACCTTAGTGTGCATGTGCACTCAGTTATATCCTGTCCTGAGCTCTATTTCCCTGGTTTTCCCTGGCTAAACCAGAATCTATCCACGTAAAGAAGATCATCAATTATTAAGCAAGTGAAGAGTTTTTGTATGGGGGGTTCAATGTGAGAGTGTCGAATTTAGTCAAGATAAAATTTTTGTAGAAGTTTCGTAATGCTTAGGTTGTTACGGGTGTACTGATATAAGTGTGATGCAACTTTGAGAGAAAAAAAACGATATCAGAGTTGTCGCTGTTGAAATTCGAAACGGCTATGCATATTCATGAGGCTAGCATAGCATCTTACTCTCCATTGAATACATGCAGTTGACGTTTCCCATTGTTAGGGTGGAGACACAAGAATCTCGTCATTGTATCCAGCATCTCTGGCTAAACTAGCTGGCTAGCTGAACTATGCTAGTTGTCGTCCTCATTGTCAAACTTCATAAATACTGCACCTTCAACATCAAAACTCCTTTGATAGTTATACAGTCATGTAACTAAGAAATTCAATGGAAAGAAACTTGACAATTATTAATTGTCTGTCGTAAGACAATGGTGGTGAAGGTTATCATTGCTACTTAGTGCGGATCCAAGTTAAGTTTTGAGATACACCGGCATCAACTGCTTACTCAGTTATATCCTGTCCTGAGCTCTGGACATTTCTAACTGGTCTTGGAACTGTGACAATGGGCAGCCTCTACCCGCTTGGCTCGATGGGATATACAATGCATTCGGAAAGTATTCAGACCCCTTCCCTTTTTCCACATTTTGTTATGTTACATCCTTATTCCAAAATGTATTAAATAAATACAAATCCTCATCAATCTACACACAATACCATAATGACAAAGCAAAAACAGGTTTTTAGAAATGTTTGCAAATGTATTAAAAATAAAAAACATAAATAATTTAGAAGTATTCAGACCATTTACTATGAGACTTGAAATTAAGCTCAGGGGCGTCCTGTTTCCATTGATCATCTTTGAGATGTTTTTACAACTTGATTGGAGTACACCTGTGGTAAATTCAATTGATTAGACATGATTTGGAAAGGCACACACCTGTCTATATAAGGTCCCACAGTTGACAGTGCATGTCAGAGCACAGATATGGGGAAGGGTACCAAAAATGTCTGCAGCATTGTAGGTCCCCAAGAACACAGTGGCCTCCATCATTCTTAAATGGAAGACGTTTGTAACCACCAATACTCTTCCTAGAGCTGTCCACCTGGCCAAACTGAACAATCGGGGAAGAAGGGCCTTGGTCAGGGACGTGACCAAGAATTACACATTTTGTTATGTTACAGCCTTAATCTAAAATTGATTAAATGGTTGTTTTCCCCTCATCAATCTACACACAATACCCAGGAGAACATTCCAGAGTGACAACCATCTCTGCAGCACTCCACCAATCAGGCCTTTATGGTAGAGTGGCCAGACAGAAGTCACTCCTCAGTAAAAGGCACATGACAGCCTGCTTGGAGTTTACCGAAAGGCACCTTAAGACTCTCAGACCATGAGAAACAAGATTCTCTGGTCTAATGAAACCAAGATTGAACTCTTTGGCCTGAATGCCAAGTGTCAAGTCTGGAAGAAACCTGGCACCATCCCTACAGTGAAGCATGGTGGTGGTAGCCTCATGCTATGGGGATGTTTTTCAGCGACAGGGGCTGGGCTGACAAGTCAGGATCGAGGGAAAAATTAATGGAGCAAAGTACAGAAAGATCCTTGATGAAAACCTGCTCCAGAGCACTCAGGACCTCAGACTGGGGAGAAGGTTCACCTTCCAACAGGACAACAACTCTAAGCACACAGCCAAGACAATGCAGGAGTGGTTTTGGGACAAGTCTTTGAATGTCCTTGAGTGGCCTAGCCAGAGCCTGGACTTGAACCCGATCAAACATCTCTGGAGAGACCTGAAAATAGCTGTGCAGCGAGGCTCCCCATCCAACCTGACAGAGCATGAGAGGATCTGCAGAGAAGAATGGGAGAAACTCCCCAAATACAGGTGTTCCAAGCTTGTAGCGGCATACCCAATAAGACTTGAGTCTGTAATCGCTGCCAAAGGGGATTAAACAAAATGCTGAGTAAAGGGTCTGAAAACCTATGTAAATGTGATGATTGAGGTTTAAAAAAAAATATTTGCAAAAAAGAATCTAAAAATCCTGTTTTGCTTTGTCATTATGGGTATTGTGTGTAGATTGATGAGGGGAAAACAACAATTTAATCAATTTTAGAATAAGGCTGTAACATAACAAAATGTGTAAAAAGTCAAAGGGTCTGAATACTTTCCGAATGCACTGATGGGCCGACCGAGGCATAGGATGAGGACGAGCCGGCCGAGATGTGGAAGCCCGAAGAGCCGGCTGAGGCATGATGTGGAATGGGAGCCTGCCAAGCCAACCGATGAAGAAAACCTCTGGCCAGTTAAGGCATGGAAGCCTGATGAGCCAGCAAATGCATCCCCAATTCCTTCGGCAGCGGACCCGATGTCACCAACCAAAACAAAAAACTCCCTGATGCTTCCAATATTAGTGTCAGCATTCTGTGAGGACAGATGCTGGGAGACGAGAAGCAAGTAGAGGGAGTGAATATTTAATAAATAACAGACATGAAACAAGACACGGACAGCGTCTGGACAAGGGAAACATAACAGCATTAATGCTGACACGGGGATCAAACTGAGGAATAGACAGATAAAGAGGAGGCAATCAATAAAGTGATGGAGTCCAGGTGAGTCCAATGAAGCACTGATGTGCATAACAATAGTGAAAGGTGTGCGTAATGATGGGCAGCCTGGCACCCTCAAGCGCCAGAGAGGGGGAGAGGGAGCAGGTGACACAATTTGGGCTGAAAAATTATATTTAGGGGAATTTTATAAGGGGAAAGATTTGCTTTTGGAATTTTCTAAATATTTTCTATATTATTAATTTCCATGTTTGCTCTATGCCCAGGAAATGCCCTTGTCTGGAGCAAAGGATCGCAATTTCAAACCCTCCAAAACAAACTAAAATAAATAAATAAAGTTTTTAAAAATTTGACAAATTGCAATAATGAATATTAACTGAAAAATGATCTTGTGTAGTTTCTTGAAATAGCCCTTTCTGACTTCAAATAATATTTAGCTCCAAACTGTGATTCCCAAAAAGATTATGTCCAGGGATTTTGTGAACTCCGTCAGATTTGTCAAAAATCCAAAATGACTCGAGTGAGTAGGGACAGCTACACCTTAAGCACCCTTATTTCATATAGTCATAACATGTAGTGCAACAAGACCACTCATGGTCTGTAAAGTTTACTTTTGATAGAATAAAAAAAAAAAAAAAAAAAGAATATTGAAATCCCCATTGTCACAACCATAAACTGTCAACTCCATCTCCCTGATAGGATATACATTTTGTGTTTTAGAGTCATGAAGCAATTATGGAAAAAGAAATGTATATTTTTTATACCACTTGAATGAAGAAGAAAAATGCAATTTATGTCAACTCTGTAAAACATCAACTCAAATAATTTTATTCGTCACATACTTCGTAAACTAACAGTGAAATGCTTGTCAACTCTGTCAGAGTGCTGAAAAATCTAATAGAATGGTTTTGTTTTTATTGGGGATTTTCAAACTAATAATTTTCTATATTTTACAAATGTTTCTAATTAACTTTTATTTTTAAAGGCAAAAATATGTCTGTTTTGAGTATTTGTTGTCAACTCCATCACTGATGGCTAACCCTGTTAAAACCCCTTAAGATATATTTTTCAATATTCAGAGATTTTTTTTTTTTATCACTGTTCTGAAACATGCTTAAACTATTGACGCATTTGCTGTGCTAGATCTAAGGGATAACGTTTGCTTTATAAATGTTGTTTTATTTCTGAATCTAGAAAATAAATGTCAAAATGCTAACGAAATTAGCCCTAGAGCATTATATAGTGCTATAAAATAAAACAAGAAGAAGTTTGGAGATTTGTATTACATATTTGAATAATGTTAGAATTCAACAATCAAGGTCTTTAAACACTTTTTGGACAATACATGTAAAAATGAAATGTCTTTTATGGTGTCTGACAGAGTTGACATAAATCCAGTTAGTTGCATGGTGTAATAGCTGATACTTTGGTCCGTCATATATCATACATTTCAAATGTTATTAATATTAAGAAAAAGTTGAGATTGTCCCATCTTTCAAGAATCACTGATTTGTTGATTATGTTAGACTTTATTAATATAATAAATAATCCAGGAATGTCACAAGTTAATTGACATGAGAAAACTCAAGAAAATAGCAACTCCACAGAGCGCTAGGACTACATTGAACGGCTAAATTACTTCCAGACACGGAGAGTCCGCGGAGCTCCTCCTTACCACTATTACTGAAACAGGAGTATTACATTTACGTCATTTAGCAGACGCTTTTATCCAGAGCGACTTACAAATTGGTGCATTCACCTTATGATATCCAGTGGAACAACCACTTTACAATAGTACATCTATATCTTTTGGGGGGGGGGGTAGAAGGATTACTTTATCCTATCCCAGGTATTCCTTAAAGAGGTGGGGTTTCAGGTGTCTCCGGAAGGTGGTGATTGACTCCGCTGTCCTGGCGTCGTGAGGGAGCTTGTTCCACCATTGGGGTGCCAGAGCAGCGAACAGTAGTCAAAGTCGGGGAGATTGCGTGTGTGTATGTATTGTATGTATTGTACTGAATTTATAGACGTGTGTGTGGTATGCACACAAGTGTACAGGAATGAATGTGTCTATACCTCACTTGAATGAATGTGTGTCGTGTATTGTATGTGAATATAGGCCAGATGTGTTAGCACAGTGGTTCCCAAACTTTTTATAGTCCCGTATCCCTTCAAACATTCAACCTCCAGCTGCGTACCCCCTCTAGCACCAGGGTCAGCGCACTCTCAAATGTAGTTTTTTTGCCATCATTGTGAGCCTGCCACACACACACACACTATACAATACATTTATTAAACATAAGTGTGAGTTTGTCACAACCTGGCTCGTGGGAAGTGACAAAGAGCTCTTATAGGACCAGGGCACTAATAATAATATAATAATAATAAATAATTTTGCTCTTTATTTAGCCAGCTTACATATAAAACCTTATTTGTTCAGTCTTAAATAAATGTTCAGTCTCAGTCTTAAATAATTTCCCACACACAGTCTGTGCCTGTATTTAGTGTTCATACTAGTTAGGGCCAAGAATCCACTCTCACATATGTACATGGTTGCAAAGGGCATCAGTGTCTTAACAGCCGATTTGCCAAGGCAGGATACTCTGAGCGCAGCCCTATCCAGAAATCTGGCAGTGGCTTCTGATTAAATTCAATTTTCACAGAACCGCTTGTTGCAACTTCAATGAGTCTCTCTTGTTCAGATACCGGTAAGTGGACTGGAGGCAGGGCGTGAAATGGATAACGAATCCAGTTGTTTGTGTCGTCCATTTCGGGAAAGTACCTGCGTAATTGCGCACCCAGCTCACTCAGGTGCTTCGCTATATCACATTTGACATTGTCCATAAGCTTGAGATAATTTGCATACAAAAAACATACAATGATGGAAAGACCTGTGTGTTGTCCTTGTTAATGCAGACAGAGAAGAGCTCCAACTTCTTAATCATAGCCTCAATTTTGTCCCGCACATTGAAAATAGTTGCAGAGTCCCTGTAATCTTAGATTCAGCTCATTCAGGTGAGAAAAACATCACTCAGATAGTCCAGTCATGTGAGAAACTTGTCTGACTGCTTGCATGATGACAAGTGAAAATTATGGTCAGTAAAGAAAACTTTAAGTTCATCTCTCAATTTAAAAAAACGTATCAATACTTTGCCCCTTGATAACCAGCGCACTTCTGTATGGTGTAGAAGCGTTACATGGTCGCTGGCCATATTAGTGCATAATGCAGAAAATACTTGAGAGTTCAGGGGCCTTGCTTTAACAAAGTTAACCATTTTCACTGTAATGGCCAAAACGTCTTTCAAGCTGTCAGGCATTCCCTTGGCAGCAAGAGCCTCTGCATGGATGCTGCAGTGTACCCAAGTGGCGTTGGGAGCACCTGCTTGCACGCGTGTTACCACTCTACTATGTCTCCCTGTCATGGCTTTTGCGCCATCAGTACAGATACCAACACATCGTGACCACCAAAGTCCATTTGATGTCATAAAGCTGTCCAGTACTTTAAAAATATCCTCTCCTGTTGTCCTGGTTTCTAGTGGTTTGCAGAAGAGGATGTCTTCCTTAATTGACCCCCATAAACATAACGGACATATACCAGGAGCTGTGCCAGGCCCACCATGTCTGTTGACTCATCCAGCTGTAACACATAATTCACTGGCTTGTATGGGAAGCAGTAATTGTTTCAAAACACCCCCTGCCATGTCACTGATGCGTCGTGAAACAGTGCAGATGTAGTACTGCTGGGAGTAGCAGTACTACCAGTAGAGCTGGTGTGTGTCTCTATGGACGCAGGCCTCACTTTTTTTAACCATTTATCAATCATCCCGTCTCATTTCCTGTTTACGTAAGACTCAGACACCAGAGACACATTCAACCCTGCGGTTCTTTCACCACTGCCCCACATGTCCACCTTACAAGCACACACAAACATACCATCATTCAGTCCCCACGGGAATACCTCCCACTACTCAACCCTACTCCTCTCTCACTGCACTGGCTACCAGACCTACACAAGTCACCATCCTCTGGGACCCTGCTGAAATCTCCACACACTTCCTCCTCCAGGAAACTCACACGTTTCTGCCTCACTGCCTGCATCAGTCAGTCACTTTAAACCCTCTACCCCTGTAGAGTGGAGTTGTCTTTGCTGTAAGTGCCTTAGGTAGACTTCTGTCTGTTGTGAGTCCATGTCCCCGTAATCTCCTCTTTGCCTAGCTGGCTGGCTGAGACTGGCAGTGCACCGAGACTGGAGTGGGAAGATGTTTTATGGGAGAGAGATTAGAGGGGCAGAGCGGTCATGCTTCAGCTGCTCTTCTATAGTTAGCGCACACACACACCTGGGGTCAATTTCAATGCTGCCGTTCCTATTTAGCACTCTTCATTAGGCACGCGCTACAGCCCTGTCTGCTCATCAGGCCACATTAGCCAGGATCTGATGAGCGTGAGTTCCCCTCAAAGGCAGTAGGGTCTGTAACACTGAGGAAGACGGACACTAGAGCACATGGACGTCCTCCACTAGAGCACGGGGGAGCGCTGAAGTGGATGTTGAGTGGGATGCGGAAGTAAAACAAGCCATAAGGCATAGTGACCTGGACGTCTTGTGGAGAGCATCCAGCTCAGAGTAGTGTTACATCCAGCATCCAGCTCAGAGTAGTGTTACATCGAGCATCCAGCTCAGAGTAGTGTTACATCCAGCATCCAGCTCAGAGTAGTGTTACATCCAGCATCCAGCTCAGAGTAGTGTTACATCGAGCATCCAGCTCAGAGTAGTGTTACATCCAGCATCCAGCTCAGAGTAGTGTTATATCCAGCTCAGAGTAGTGTTACATCCAGCATCCAGCTCAGAGTTATATCTAGCATCAAGCTCAGAGTAGAGTTACATCCAGCATCCAGCTCACAGTAGTGTTACATCAAGCATCCAGCTCAGAGTAGTGTTACATCCAGCATCCAGCTCAGAGTTATATCTAGCATCCAGCTCAGAGTAGTGTTACATCAAGCATCCAGCTCAGAGTAGTGTTACATCAAGCATCCAGCTCAGAATAGTGTTACATCAAGCATCCAGCTCAGAGTAGTGTTACATCCAGTATCCAGCTCAGGGTAGTGTTACATCCAGCATCCAGCTCAGAGTAGTGTTACATCCAGCTCAGAGTTATATCTAGCATCCAGCTCAGAATAGTGTTACATCAAGCATCCAGCTCAGAGTAGTGTTACATCCAGTATCCAGCTCAGAATAGTGTTACATCAAGCATCCAGCTCAGAGTAGTGTTACATCCAGTATCCAGCTCAGAGTAGTGTTACATCCAGTATCCAGCTCAGGGTAGTGTTACATCCAGTATCCAGCTCAGAGTAGTGTTACATCCAGCTCAGAGTAGTGTTACATCCAGCATCCAGCTCAGAGTTATATCTAGCATCAAGCTCAGAGTAGAGTTACATCTAGCATCCAGCTCAGAGTAGTGTTACATCCAGCATCCAGCTCAGAGTAGTGTTACATCCAGTATCCAGCTCAGAGTAGTGTTACATCCAGCATCCAGCTCAGAGTAGTGTTACATCCAGCTCAGAGTAGTGTTACATCCAGCATCCGGCTCAGAGTTATATCTAGCATCAAGCGCCGAGTAGAGTTATATCTAGCATCCAGCTCAGAGTAGTGTTACATCCAGCATCCAGCTCAGAGTAGTGTTACATCCAGTATCCAGCTCAGGGTAGTGTTACATCCAGCATCCAGCTCAGAGTAGTGTTACATCCAGCTCAGAGTTATATCTAGCATCCAGCTCAGAGTTACACTGTGGCGTGTATTCATGGCTGCCAAGGGAAGCCAGGCTTCCCCAAAACATTTTACCAAGACATTTTTTTTTAAAACAAAATCATTTTTCCTTTGTCTCTCTGTATTTCATAAATGTCCTTCAATTCGAAAAAGGCTAAATGTATCTCACCAGAGAAAGCATGCGAAATAAACGCTCCCCTGTCTCTGTATGTGTAGCCCATCTATCTGATGCTGTCTGGTCAAAAAGAGTATGATATTGATGTGAATCGTAGCATTGAATGTAAGGGAAACCAGTGAGCATGTGGCCTCCCTTGATAAAATAATATGCAACAATAGCCAATCAGCGTTGAGCTAAAAAAAAAAAAAAAAGTGTCAAGTGATGTGATTTGGCTTCACACCAATCGCATCCCATCAAAAGCTAAACATCATTGACAAATATAATGGAATCGTTGCATCTCGTTGTGTTGTTGTCCACCGGTGGCTAGCTAGCTCAAATGTTTCCTTTCCTAAATTAGCCATGGATGGAGATAGGGTTATGAACTTGTGGTTTTACTTAATTCTCCGTACTGGCCAATGATTATAACAATGATTCTGATCGAACCATAAATTCATACATTGTTGTGCCCCTGGCCTGAGAGGATGGAAGTTCAATATGTAGCTAGATGTTGTAGGCTAATGTTAACTAGCTGGCCTGGTATTTTAGCCAGGTAGCGTAGGACAACAAAAGAACAACTGTGTGTACCATTCTTGATACACACAGGAAACTGTTGAGCATACCCCGTTCAAAGGCACTTAAATCTTTTGTCTTGCCCATTTTCCCTCTGAATGGCACACATACACAATCATGTCTCAAGGCTTAAAAATCCTTCTTTAACCTGTCTCCTCCCCTTCATCTACACTGATTGAAGTGGATTTAACAAGTGACATCAATAAGGGATCATAGCTTTCACCTGGATTCACCTGGTCAGTCTATGTCATGGAAAGAGCAGGTGTTCTTAATGTTTTGTATACTCAGTGTAGACCGTTTCGGCATAATGAAAGAGAGAGAGGAGAAGAGGATGGCATTGGTGTTTCTCTACAAGTAGGGTGAGTCAACATGTTTTCTACTTATGCACGCAGACACACACACACAAATCAGTACCATGGACAGCCACATGATTTTTAGTTTACGTTGATTGGACTAAATAATTTACAAATATTGTTTTTGGAATATTTTAGTTGTCACTGAATTAAACTAAGCATAAGTGATTTGATGATATATTTATAAATCATATGAATTGAAATAATAAAAAAATGTTGAAATGTTGAAGGTGAAATGGTGCTGGAATAGTGAAGGTAGGTCCTGTTTTCTTTGCAACTTGCAGTAACTCTCCTGTGTTCTAAATCAATAGTTGTTTAGTGGTCTGAAAATGTCTGAAACAGTAACGTCATTGGCCATGCTGTAGGTCAGGGCTCTCCAACCCTGTTCCTGGAGAGTAGGTTTTCATTCCAACCCTAATCTAGCATACCTGATTCTAATAATTAGCTGGTTGATTACCTGAACCAGGTTAGTTACAACTGGGGTTGGAGGGAAAACCTGCAGGCAGGTAGCTCTCCAGGAACAGGGTTGGCTCTGAGATTTAACGATGCTCCTACGAAGGTTTTAATGATCAACTTAACAAGAATAAGACAAAGCCTTTCAGATGCTTTTGGGTAACTGGGCCCTGTTGTCTTGGTACTTGTTGTGTTAATGGATGCATTTTAATAATTGTTGCACTACTATTCTTAGATTTTTTTCATCTTTAATTTAAAATCTGTAGAAACTATGAGACTAGAAAGGTTCAGAACAGAATCATCACAGCACAGATGAAAAATATACGGCAAATAGCGTTCAGAGATAGATGGGAGTGGTTGAGTAGAGCTAAAGGGTGGGACTAAAAATAACAAGATCGCTAATGTAAAAAATACTGTGTCCGTAAAATGTATATAGGTTCAGAACTTTTGTGAAACAGCACAGTTGGAAAATATATGGCAAATAGAAATGATAACAGGATGGTGTTCAGAGATAGATGGGGGGGGTTGAGGGTAGCTGAACGATGGGACTAAAAACAAACAAAAGAGAACTATTGTAAAATATACCGTGTCTGTAAAATGTATGTAGTATGTATAAGCTGGAAGTAGAAGCCTAAGTGTTGTTGTCCATTATTTTACTCCAATAGGGGAGGGGTGGTAGGGTTAGGGGAAAATAATAAAATATATACATGTTTTTTGCACTTTTTGTGCAATGCCTTTGTTATGTTAATTAGACCTGCTATTTTTGTTAGCATGGCAAGCAAACAAACAATATAAGCTATGCTATGAAGCCATTGATAAATAAAATATCTGGCTTCTGCCTACCATGCCGCGTGCTTCTGCACACCCTTTCTGGCCATTCATTGTTAACTGCTGCTATGTTTATGCATAGCTTTACCCATGTTATATGCTTATTGCATTGATATAGTGTCATTTATTATTGCCATTAACAACCCATTTATGATGAATGTTCACTGATGTTATTGCCCTTTATTATTTGCATCTTTCTGTGCCTCCTTTTAGATAAGCCATACTCCATACAAAGCCAATCAAGTCTCAATTCAAGACGAATCACGTCAACAACTGTCAATCATTCCTTGCCATGTATCATCTCCATTACCTGAATCTAAAAAGACTCTTAAACTGAACAGCATCTCTGCCTCTGCCTGCTCTTTAACTGAAGTCCCACAGTAGAGGGGCATCACCATAACCCTCCCCTAAACCTCAATCAGTTAGTCTTGTAACTGAAGAATATTGTGTGACAAGCTAGGAAGCAAAGTTTTGGTCAGTGTTTCCCTGGGCACCCTTATTAGGGGAGGACATGCAGGAAATGTATAAAAGCACCCATTGTACATGTTCAGGTGAGAGCTTTGTACTGGGAAGGTCCTTTGTGTGTATAGGCTGCATGGGGTTGTTGCTGTTGGTTTATTTCTGTGAGCCATTTTGTGACCATGCTGTCTTGAATAAATATTGTGGGTGTGGTCGATGTTCATTATGTTAAGCCACTGCTATAATGTACTTTTGTTTTCAGTGGGTTTGTTTGGAGAGACTTTGCTGGTTTGAGGTCCAGGCAGTTTATGGCAGCGCCCTCCAATAAGGTGACTGTCTTTATGTAAAGTCAGTTGTATTTCAAAAATATGTATTGTTTATGTAAATGCAGTGGTTAACTGTTTATTTTGTACATTCAGAAGTGCAGTATTGTTTGTCACTGTTTTTGGTCATCTTATGAACTTGGTCAGCTGAATCTCTTTGAAACCTTATACACTGCTCAAAAAAATTAACACTTAAACAACACAATGTAACTCCAAGTCAATCACACTTCTGTGAAATCAAACTGTCCACTTAGGAAGCAACACTGATTGACAATACATTTCACATGCTGTTGTGCAAATGGAATAGACAACAGGTGGAAATTATAGGCAATTAGCAAGACACCCCCAATAAAGTAGTGGTTCTGCAGGTGGGGACCACAGACCACTTCTCAGTTCCTATGCTTCCTGGCTGATGTTTTGGTCACTTTTGAATGCTGGCGGTGCTTTCACTCTAGTGGTAGCATGAGACGGAGTCTACAACCCACACAAGTGGCTCAGGTAGTGCAGCTCATCCAGGATGGCACATCAATGCGAGCTGTGGCAAGAAGGTTTGCTGTGTCTGTCAGCGTAGTGTCCAGAGCATGGAGGCGCTACCAGGAGACAGGCCAGTACATCAGGAGACGTGGAGGAGGCCGTAGGAGGGCAACAACCCAGCAGCAGGACCGCTACCTCCGCCTTTGTGCAAGGAGGAGCAGGAGGTGCACTGCCAGAGCCTTGCAAAATGACCTCCAGCAGGCCACAAATGTGCATGTGTCTGCTCAAACGGTCAGAAACAGACTCCATGAGGGTGGTATGAGGGCCCGACGTCCACAGGTGGGGGTTGTGCTTACAGCCCAACACCGTGCAGGACGTTTGGCATTTGCCAGAGAACACCAAGATTGGCAAATTCGCCACTGGCGCCCTGTGCTCTTCACAGATGAAAGCAGGTTCACACTGAGCACGTGACAGACGTGACAGAGTCTGGAGACGCCGTGGAGAACGTTCTGCTGCCTGCAACATCCTCCAGCATGACCGGTTTGGCGGTGGGTCAGTCATGGTGTGGGGTGGCATTTCTTTGGGGGGCTGCACAGCCCTGCATGTGCTCGCCAGAGGTAGCCTGACTGCCATTAGGTACCGAGATGAGATCCTCAGACCCCTTGTGAGACCATATGCTGGTGCGGTTGGCCCTGGGTTCCTCCTAATGCAAGACCATGCTAGACCTCATGTGGCTGGAGTGTGTCAGCAGTTCCTGCAAGAGGAAGGCATTGATGCTATGGACTGGCCCGCCCGTTCCCCAGACCTGAATCCAATTGAGCACATCTGGGACATCATGTCTCGCTCCATCCACCAACGCCACGTTGCACCACAGACTGTCCAGGAGTTGGCGGATGCTTTAGTCCAGGTCTGGGAGGAGATCCCTCAGGAGACCATCCGCCACCTCATCAGGAGCATGCCCAGGCGTTGTAGGGAGGTCATACAGGCACGTGGAGGCCACACACACTACTGAGCCTCATTTTGACTTGTTTTAAGGACATTACATCAAAGTTGGATCAGCCTGTAGTGTGGTTTTCCACTTTAATTTTGAGTGTGACTCCAAATCCAGACCACCATGGGTTGATAAATTGGATTTCCATTGATTATTTTTGTGTGATTTTGTTGTCAGCACATTCAACTATGTAAAGAAAAAAGTATTTAATAAGATTATTTATTTCATTCAGATCTAGGATGTGTTGTTTAAGTGTTCCCTTTATTTTTTTGAGCAGTATATTTCAAAAAGCTATCTAGTGGAAGTAATATCTAAGAAGTGATTATGGTCTACTCTTGTTAATGTGTGTTATTTATCTATCTGTGTCAAACAAGCAAACCTAATCCTCTAAGATTTAATAAATGTTGCTTGTTCTTTCTCTGCCTCTGTACTGTTTCCCTGTAATGGGCCTAGAACCTCTAATGTTTAGATGTTGCAATTGTAATACAAATTTTATAGTTTTGCTAAGGTTTTTTTATGGTCCGTTGCATTGCTCAGAACTGTTGACCGAACTCAATAGGTGGCCTGTTACTAACCTGTGTCTTATGTTCTGGTTGAGGTGTTCACCTCAAACAGTAACTGCCGTAGTCTAGTAGTTGTGCCCTTTTAGCTAACCCTAGTAGACAGGTGTTAGTACAATATACTACAGTCATGTCTGCAAAAACACTACAGTAAATATTACAGTATACTACAGTCATGTCCGCAAATAAACTACAGTAAACACTGCAGTACACTACAGTAAGCCTTCCCTGTAGCTCAGTTGGTAGAGCATGGTGTTTGCAACGCATGGTGTTTGCAACGCCAGGGTTGTGGGTTCGATTCCCACGGGGGGCCATGTATGAAATGTATGCATTCACTACTGTAAGTCGCTCTGGATAAGAGGGTCTGCTAAATGACTAAAATGTAAAATGTAAAAGTCTGCAGAACACTACAGTGAATAATATAGTATACTACAGTCATGTCCACAAAAACACTACAGTATACTAGTCATGTCTGCAAAAACACTACAGTGAATACTAGTGTACTACAGTCATGTCTGCAAAAACATTACAGTGTGTACTACAGTCATGTCTGCAAAAACATTACAATGAATACTACAGTAAAGACTGCAGAAACACTACAGTGAATACCATAGTACACTACAGCCATGTCTGCATAAACACTACAGTGAAATCTACGGTAAAGTCTGCAAAAACACTACAGTGAATACTATAGCATATAAATATTTAGACCATAGTATTTCTTCATGTGGGTGGTCATTGATCATCAGCCCCCCAGACAGGGGTTTGTATACATTCGTAGAGTATGCCAATTGTCGTAACAATAGTTGTGTTCACAATTGAAGAGTATAGCCTACGTCTGCATTTCAATGAACAGGAAAGGATGCTGGTGAAGCATATCCATACCTATAAAAAGCTAATTTTAACTTACTGTATTGGTCATGTAATTACATGAAGTTCATGATGATCAGCGCAGATACCTTACTGTGCCCTTCTCCTTTCATCTCTTCCATTATTAGGTAGAGGGAAGGACCAGCTATAGGTCAGGAGCCTGCTGGTTTTCTGTTCGACCTGATAACTAATTGCACCCACCTGGTGTCCGAGGTCTAAATCAGTCCCCGATTAGAGGGGAACAATGAAAAAAAGCAGTGGAACTGGCTTCGAGGTCCAGAGTTGCATTTGAGGGCGCTATAGCTACCTACACCATATAGAACAGGGATGGACAACTCCAGTCCTTGGGGGCCTGATTAGTGACACACCCGACTCCAATAATCAACTAATCATGGTTTTCTGTTTAGAATGCAGTTAGTTTAATCAGGCGTGTTAGCTATATGGCTGCGGGAAAAGTATGACACCAATCAGGCCCCCGAGGAATGGAGTTGCCCCTCCCTGATATAGACAATTGCTGATAATTACTTCATACTCACCTGATGGCAGAGAGAGGGTGAAGGTCAAAACTTGGGATGTCAAGCTGTGTTAGCTGGCTAGTTTTGATCGATTCTTGCACAGTGTGTACACACACACACACACACAGACAGAAACACGCAGGTGTGCACGTGTACACACATCTTTGATATGATAGCTAGCTATCTGTAGCCTTAAGCTCAATACTTGGTGACTTGTAATATAAGCGCCCTGTCTTGTCTGTCAGTAAAGCCACCAAAGCATTGAAGGAAGGCAGCTAGCTAGCTAACTCACTAACTTGACTTGTTGGTGGCCCTTGTTACTAACCTGTCGAAAGCTAGTTAGCTGGAGCGATGGTCAGGTAACATTAGTTAGAGTCTCACAGCTTTTACTAGCACATGTATTCTGTTGCAGACCCTCATATCCATGCCCACACTGTCTTTGTTCATTACAATAATATCTATCTGCAGACTACATTAACTACCCGCCGCGCCTACTACAGGCCGCGCCAACTGCCATTGAGGGTACTTGTAACAGTATGATGTCCATTAGCATTACGTCACCACAAGCATTGTGTCACTACAAGCATTACGTCACAACACACTAGCTAGCTAGCTACTACACACTAGCTAGCTAGTACAATACTAGCTAGCTAGCACACACTGGATGTAACTCTGAGCTGGATGCTGGATGTAACTCTGAGCTGGATTCTGAATGCAACTCTGAGCTGGATGCTGGCAGGTAGCCTAGCGGTTAAGAGTGTTGGAATCCCCAAGCCAGAAAGTTGTAAAAATCTGCCGTTCTGCCCTTGAGCAAGGCAGTCAACCCCCAACAACAACTGCTCCCTGGACGCTGATAACGTGGACGTTGATTAAGGCAGCCCCCCGCACCTCTCTGATTCAGAGTGGTTGGTTTAAATGTGGAAGATAGATTTCGGTTGAATGCATTCAGTTGTGCAACTGACTATGTATCCCCTTTCCCTGGATGCAACTCTGAGCTGGATGCAACTCTGTGCTGGATGGTGGATGAAACTCTGAGCTGGATGCTGAATGTATCTCTGAGCTGGATGCTGGATGCAACTCTGAGCTGGATGATGGATGTAACTCAGCTGGTTGCTGAGCTGGATGCTGGATGTAACTCTGAGATGGATGCTCTCCCCAAGACGTCCAGGTTGCACTGATGTCCTTCCTGCTAATTTTACATCCGCATCTAGTTCAACATCCAGTCGCAGGCTCCCATCCAGGTGAGACTCCACCATCCGTGCACATATTCCTGAGTGTTACAGCTGCCTCTCCTCAAAGGCCCATTTTGGAACCAGGGCTCGGGAGCCCAGAGCTCTGTGTTTCCTAGTACGCTACTCTACCCACACACACTAGCCAGAGAGATGAGCATGTGAGTGCATGCAGTTCCCATTCACATCACACTGTTCTGCTCGGATTGTAGTTGATATAATTTATCTGGATTCTCAGTGTGTGGGGAGCAGCGCTGGAGCTGGCTCTGTGCCTTTACATGGTCCCTGGTCTGTTTTAACCCATCGTTGAGCTCTCCTTATCCCTGCTTTGTAACCCAACACTGAGTATGTTTGTGTGAGAGATAAACATCTAGACTAGACACAGCGAGCAGGTTAGATTAATATTTCAGTAGGACAAGCAGATATCCCTGTTTTATTTCATGGAAGTAGTGTAACACCTTTAAAGGTGTTACCGTTCACGTGATATTGTGTGTAATGTGTGAAATGGTGTGGAAAGTTTTGGAAAGTCATTGTGAAAAGTCGTTTATGTTTGTCCCACCGGCAGAGTTACAGTATTGCATGTCTGGATGTCAGGCGTAATGTGCACTTAGTCATGTATGAGGTATAGTATGCCTAACAACCAATGTGTGTACGTTTAGGTGTGTCAGTTCAATACACAAGAACCACAAACACTACACAGTATCCTTCTAAACACAATGGAAATATAAGGATACGGTGACATACCGCATATTCAAAAGTTTTTTGTCCTTGCAAATATGTAATGTGCAGTTTACACTTGAAACTTGAGTCATTAATGGTGATTGGTTGAGTGAATCTTTCATGGGAGCAAATCCACTTTGGATCTAATGTGTTTGTAGATTTTCATCCATCACTCTGGTCCCTCAGGATCCTGACTAGACGAAGGACATGTTAGGGGGGGGCCCTGATTGAGTTTAAACTCTTGTCTGGCCTTTAATTCACTCTCTTTTAACTTGGGCATCAAAATGATGCTGAAACGCTTTAGTCCAGTTTGTCTCTACCTCTCTTTGTCTTTCTTTGCCTCTTTGTCTCTCATTGTCTCTCTTTGTCTCTCTCTCGCTCTCTCTCTCAGACTCTCCCTATCTCTCTCTCTCTCTCTCTCTTTCTCAGCCTCTCCCTCAAGGCCAGGGTGGGTTTGCAGGCACCTCACCTGCCAGGATTAATTAAAGTTAATGAATGCTGAGCACTGCCAGGGAGTAATCCTGCACTGCACTGACCTGGGACATGGATAGGGACACAGCCTCCACTGTGACCTTGTGTTGGATTGACACACACTGGCTGGTAGAGGAATAATAGTTGTGCCACAAACAGGGTGCACACGGCCCTGAATGCACTCTGTTAATCCACAATACATTATCCAGATCCTGATGTACTCAGCATGTAGTACTCATCATCCTGTTCCCTGTGACCTTCTTACAGGTCCAAATGCTGTCATCATGCAGTGGAGTCGCAGACTGTGCTGTGAATCTATGTCTCTAGTAGTTTGCTAGTAGTACACTCACTTTGCAAGGTGCTTTGTAGAAGAACTAGGACAATATGTCTGAGGGAGTCAGTCTGAAGGAGAGAGGCAGATGAGGAGGGACTGAGAGGAGGCATAAAGCAGGATAGGAACAAGGGCACACATTTTGGCAGGGATATAACACACCACAACTCATAGCTGAAGAGATAGCAGCTGACAGCCAGCTGACAGCCATCACACCCTCCTACTGTGATAGGGAACGCTGGTAATACACACACACTATCTGAGGATCAATGTGCACCCTCATCTCATGGTGTGTGTTCTGTCAATCACAATCCACAGAAAATACAACATTTGGTGGCAAAGAAAGTGGGTTACCAGGGAAACTAGTATTTTGGTTCACGTTTTTTAAAGGGAATGGCACTGACATTCTAAACATTCTTTTGGTCAGACTTGAATGACCAGGCCATCTAGATGATATTTATCTTTGACATTTTTTTCTCTTTAAAAATCCGCTAGTCCTGATAGGACAGTAGCCTTTTCATAATGTTCAGGAGAAATTAGTCAGAGAGCTAAGTGGGTCATGAATTAATCATATTTTTCAGGCGTCAGCTTTACATAATGACTGTTATTATTTGCTGCAGCTGTACTTAGGATATTTAAAGCATCTTTGAAAGTTGTTTTATCGCGTATTGGATCCAGACTAAAAAGCCTTGAAATGCTCTGGCATTAATGTTCAATATGTCACTGCACTGAAGTTTGACTGATGCGTGTTGTCTTGGTTGTGTTTCAACAGGTCCTGGCCATCATCTCCATCCTCTTTATCGTGCTGTCAACTATTGCCTTGTCTCTGAACACCCTCCCGGAGCTGCAGGACATAGACGAGTTTGGCCAGGTGACAGACAACCCTCAGCTGGCTCACGTGGAGGCGGTGTGCATCGCCTGGTTCACAATGGAGTATTTGCTCCGCTTCATCTCCTCGCCAAGCAAGTGGAAGTTCTTCAAGGGTCCGCTGAACATCATTGACCTGCTGGCCATCCTGCCCTACTACGTCACCATCTTCCTGACTGAGTCCAATAAGAGTGTTCTACAGTTCCAGAACGTCCGGAGGGTGGTGCAGATCTTCCGAATAATGCGTATTCTGCGTATTCTGAAGCTAGCCAGACATTCCACAGGGCTCCAGTCTCTGGGCTTCACCCTGAGGAGGAGTTACAACGAGCTGGGCCTGCTCATCCTCTTCTTGGCCATGGGCATCATGATCTTCTCCAGTCTTGTCTTCTTCGCTGAGAAGGACGAAGAGGACACTAAGTTTAAAAGCATCCCGGCCTCCTTCTGGTGGGCCACCATTACTATGACTACGGTGGGGTATGGCGACATATACCCAAAGACTTTATTAGGCAAGATTATTGGGGGTCTGTGCTGCATAGCTGGAGTGTTGGTGATAGCCTTGCCCATCCCTATCATCGTCAACAACTTCTCAGAGTTCTACAAGGAGCAGAAGAGGCAGGAAAAGGCCATCAAGAGGCGGGAGGCCCTGGAGAAAGCCAAGAGAAACGGTAGCATCGTTTCCATGAACATGAAGGAGGCGTTCGCACGCAGCGTCGAGCTCATGGACGTAGTGGTAGAAAATAATGGAGAGAACATTGGGAAGTTGCAGGGCAACCACCTGTCTCCCAGCTACAGGAAAGGGACTCCCAAGCGGACTACCTCAGAGACGGGTTCCGCCAAGTCCCTTGAGCCCGGCTCACCAGACAAAGCCCGTCCTGGAAGCCCTCAGCACCTCAACGCTCAGAAACTGGAGGAGATGTACAACAAGATGGCCAAGACCCAATCTCAACCTAACCTTAACAACAAGGACAAGGGACCTTTATCTAAAGCAGCCAAGAAGAGAGATGAGATAGAGATGGGAAGCATCCCCACGGAGCCTGCCCCAACCACAGACATAAGGAGCATGTCCAGTATTGACAGCTTCATGAGCTGCGCTGCCGACTTCACCGAAAGCGCCCGCTTCTCCCACAGCCCCAGCACCAGTGTACCAGGGAGGGTTAGCGCCAACCCCGTACTTGAGACCACCCTGGAGGATGAGGCCATGGACGGTCCTCACACTGCTACCAAGCTCCCTGAAAGACGAGGCTCCACGTGCGGCCTCCCTGACAGCCCCCGTGGCCTGCGCTTCAGTAACCCTCTCAAGAACCGCTCACTCAAGGTCAACTTCAAAGGTGGCGGCGTGGGCCCCTCCTCCTCCTTCTCAGGACAGGGTCCAGGGGGTGGGGCCCTCTCAGATAGCTCTGCCCTGTCTGACCACTCCTTCATGAGTCCTGAGGTGTCTGTCTACACCACCACCAGCAGCAGGACCCCACCCCATGAGACCCTGATCCCCACAGTCTTCACATTCCACGACGCTTCCATTAGTAAGTTCATCGACGCTGACACAGACGAGGAGGAGCACCTCCATGACGGCTCAGGCACCAACCCCTCCCAGAGGCTCCTGGGAAAAGCCAGCCCCAAGCTCAGCTCCCATAGCAGCCACCACATTGCAGCCAACCACCTGGAGGGCTCCCAGAAGATGCTGGCTAATAGTGTGTTCCCCTTGGAGGGCAGGCCAGGGGGGGGACAGGAGAACCATGTGCTCTCCCGGGGAGAGAGGAGTTGTTCAAACACCAGTAATGAGAGAAAGTGAGGCACAAAGGAAGGGAAAAGGTAGTATAGAGAGCACCCAAACAGGAGGACATGGTGCAAATACTACAGAGAAATAAAAGAAAACATGAACTCTAACCCATACCAGGAGCTGCACCTCTACTCACTTGAGTAAAAGGCACTGAAAACACATTTGCCGGTTTTTTTTGTAACAAATGCCCAATAAGTAAAACTTTTGGGACACAGGAAGGAGCTCACTCTTCCTTCCTTTTCCTGCTACTTGAGTGCATAGACCGTCAGGATGGCAGCAAAATCACTGAAGGCATTGGGAGGTGCTGCTGTGGGACTGAGAAAGAGAGGGTTCATTGCTGTGTCCAAAGGGGATACACATAACTCTGCAGAATCAGGTCATGCACTGTAGATTTAGCCATTACTGAATCAACATTGTGGTAAGAGAAATTTAGTTTGATTTCTTCCTCAAAATTGGCCTTAGTTATATGCGACTGTGTGTATACATAGCATGTATGTGTGTGCTTGTATGTCTGTGAGTGTATGTTTATGCATGATGATAGGCAGATAAACATACACATACACACACAGGCATACATAATTTTATGTATATTATTTTTCCGTTCTTTAAAAAAAAAGTAAATAGCATAATTTCTTTGGTCTGTTATTTTGTGATGCTGTCTAAGAGGTGAACTTTCATCCCTGTTTCACAACAGTTTGGGTCAGCCATTACAGAGGACACAGCCACTGTCATATCCTGTCTGTTTCCTCATTCCCATCATGCCCCATTCCTGGCATGAGATAGTGAATATTGTGATGAGTGATAAATATTTTCAATTCTGTACAGTGTATTCTTTGTTGTTTTGTTTGTTTACTTATGTGTTTGTTTTTGATTATTTGGTTTTTATGCAGACAGGTGATATTTACACAGGATAAACCGGGTTCCTTTATGTTTTAATACTCTCTCAGATTTGTGGTTGGTTGTCATGAATCATATCCAATCACAGTTGCTACTGGGGAGGGGATAAACAGCATCAGCCCATTATCAGCCTGAAAACGTCATCCTGGCACATTTTTGCAAAAAGGTAAAATGTCATAGTACCTGATGTTATTCTCAATACATTGCAGTCAATGAGAAAAGATGAGTGTCACAGGGTTATCGTCTTTCTCAATACATTTCAGTCAATGGGGAAAAGTTTGTGTCACAGGGTTGACGTTTAATTTAATATTGCAGTCAATGGGAAAAGATGAGTGTCACAGGGTTGACGTTTAATTTAACATTGCAGTCAATGGGAAAAGATGACTGTCACTCCAGAGTGGCGCAGTGGTCTAAGGGACTGCATCTCAGTGCTAGAGGCGTCACTACAGACCCTGGTTCGATTCCAGGCTGTATCACAACCGGCCGTGATTGGGAGTCCCATAGGGTGGTGCACAATTTGCCCAGTGTCGTCATTAGGTAGGCCGTCATTGTAAATAAGAATTTGTTCTTAACTGACTTGCCTAGATCAATAAATAAACAGTGTTGAAGCTTATGTAAATACATTGTGGTCAATGGGAAAATATGAGTGTCACAGGGTTGATGCCCAAGTGGATACATTGCATTCAATGGGCAAAGATAAGCATCACAATATGGATGCATAGAGAAAGGTTTCACAGACATGACTCTCTCTTCTATCTATTTTTCCCTCATCTCTCTTTATCTCAGACAGAAAGACATCTCCACTCACATGCAGGAAGAGAGGCAGGCAGGAAAGCAGACAGATATATAAAATCACAGACAGGCAGGCAGGCAAACTCTAAACCAAACCCTAACCCTAGCATCATGTCCACATCCCAGCTCAACCCTAACCCTAACTCTAGCTTCCTGTCCACATCCCACCTCAACCCTATCCCTAGCCATAACCCTAACACTAACTTCTTGTTCACATGTCCGCTCAACCCTAACTCCGAGAGCTGAGCGAAGATGTGCCGGGTTAGAGTTATGGCTAGGGTTAGGGTTAGGGTTGAGCTGCAAGTGGACATGAACCTAGGGCCTTAATCCTAGACATAACCTTAACCATAATCCAATTAACAATTGAATGAATGAAACAATGCAATGAATGAAATTTTATTTTCGTGTCAAATTGCCAATTGGCAACCCATCCCTTATGAGATTAATTGACACATAAACAAACATTACAATGATTCACTATGGTAATTAAATGATAATTATGCTTCCGGTGTTCTCTGCATTGCATAAATAGTAAAAAAATAAAATAATTAAGATACAAAAAAAGAAAGAAAGAAAGAGAGTAAGGTAAAAATCCATACAAAATAGTAAATTACATCCCTAGAGCAGTAAATAATACACATATATACATACAGTTGAAGTCTGAAGTTTACATACACCTTAGCCAAATACATTTAAACTCAGTTTTTCACAATTCCTGACATTTAATCACAGTAAAAATTCCCTGTCTTAGGTCCGTTAGGATCACCACTTTATTTTAAGAATGTGAAATGTCAGAATAATAGTAGAGAACATGATTTATTTCAGCTTTAATTTCTTTCATCACATTCCCTGTGGATCAGAAGTTTACATACACTCAATTAGTATTTGGTAGCTACGATCTTGTCCCCATGTGCAGTGCAAACCGTAGTCTGGCTTTTTTATGGCAGTTTTGGAGCAGTGGCTTCTTCCTTGCTGAGCGGCCTTTCAGGTTATGTGGATATAGGACTTGTTTTTGTGTGGATACAGATACTTTTGTACCTGTTTCCTCCAGCATCTTCACAAGGTCCTTTGCTTTTGTTCTGGGATTGATTTGCACTTTTCGCACCAAAGTACATTCATCTCTAGGAGACAGAACGCGTCTCCTTCCTGAGCGGTATGATGGCTGCGTGGTCCCATGGTGTTTATACTTGCGTACTATTGTTCGTACATGGCCCCTTCAGGCATTTGGAAATTGCTCCCAAGGATGAACCCGACTTGTGAAGGTCAACATTTTTTTCTGAGGTCTTGACTGAATTCTTTTGATTTTCCCATCAAGCAAAGAAGTACTGAGTTTGAAGGTAGGCCTTGAAATACATCCACAGGTACACTTCCAATGGACTCAAATTATGTCAATTAGCCTATCAGAAGCTTCTAAAGCCATGACATCATTATCTGGAATTTTCTAAGCTTTTTAAAGTCACAGTCAACTTAGTGTATGTAAACTTCTGACTCACTGGAATTGTGATACAGTGAATTATAAATGAAATAAACTGTCTGTAAACAATTGTTGGAAAAATGATTTGTGTCATGCACAAAGTAGATGTCGTAACCGACTTGCCAAAACTATAGTTTGTTAACAAGACATTTGTGGAGTGGTTGAAAAACAAGTTTTAATGACTCCAACCTAAGTGTATGTTAACTTCTGACTTCAACTGTACATACAGTACATACATAACATATAAATAAATACAGAAAAAAAAGAAACAGAAGTCACTTGAACCCAGTGTGGCACAAAGAGAAGATTCATATGGGAGACAAGCCTACACACGATCTATATACACACACATTAACCACATAGAAGATTCATATGGTAGACAAGCCTACACACGATCTATATACACACACATTAACCACATAGAAGATTCATATGGGAGACAAGCCTACACACAATCTGTATACACACACATTAACCACATAGAATATTCATATGGGAGACAAGCCTACACACGATCTATATACACACACATTAACCACATAGAAGATTCATATGGGAGACAAGCCTACACACGATCTATATACACACACATTAACCACATAGAAGATTCATATGGGAGACAAGCCTACACACGATCTATATACACACACATTAACCACATAGAAGATTCATATGGGAGACAAGCCTACACACGATCTATATACACACACATTAACCACATAGAAGATTCATATGGGAGACAAGCCTACACACCATCTATATACACACACATTAACCACATAGAAGCAATTTTAGAAGCATTTTTTTTTTTTTTACAATTCATTTAATTTTATTCCAGGCTTTATTTAAATGTTCTTCAAACGGAAATACACAATGGACAAAAAAACATTGCAATTTCTCCTCATCACTCAGCCACATAATGCCAGGGTGTATCTGGTGTGCTTTCTGGAATAAGAGCAAGCGTATATCGTGGTAGAAAGGGCAATAGAGGATAAAATGAGTTTCATTCTCTATTTCTTTGCGGTCACAATAGTTACATAGTCTTTCCACTTCCATTTCACCACAATACCGACCTGTTTCAATACGCAGAGGCAATATCCCTGATCTTACCTGTTTCAATACGCAGAGGCAATATCCCTGATCTTACCTGTTTCAATACGCAGAGGCAATATCCCTGATCTTACCTGTTTCAATACGCAGAGGCAATATCCCTGATCTTACCTGTTTCAATACGCAGAGGCAGTATCCCTGATCTTACCTGTTTCAATACGCAGAGGCAATATCCCTGATCTTACCTGTTTCAATACGCAGAGGCAGTATCCCTGATCTTACCTGTTTCAATACGCAGAGGCAATATCCCTGATCTTACCTGTTTCAATACGCAGAGGCAGTATCCCTGATCTTACCTGTTTCAATACGCAGAGGCAGTATCCCTGATCTTACCTGTTTCAATACGCAGAGGCAGTATCCCTGATCTTACCTGTTTCAATACGCAGAGACAATATCCCTGATCTTACCTGTTTCAATACGCAGAGGCAATATCCCTGATCTTACCTGTTTCAATACGCAGAGGCAGTATCCCTGATCTTACCTGTTTCAATACGCAGAGGCAATATCCCTGTTCTTACCTGTTTCAATACGCAGAGGCAATATCCCTGATCTTACCTGTTTCAATACGCAGAGGCAATATCCTTGATCTTACCTGTTTCAATACGCAGAGGCAATATCCCTGATCTTACCTGTTTCAATACGCAGAGGCAGTATCCCTGATCTTACCTGTTTCAATACGCAGAGGCAATATCCCTGATCTTACCTGTTTCAATACACAGAGGCAGTATCCCTGATCTTACCTGTTTCAATACGCAGAGGCAATATCCCTGACCTTACCTGTTTCAATACGCAGAGGCAGTATCCCTGATCTTACCTGTTTCAATACGCAGAGGCAGTATCCCTGATCTTACCTGTTTCAATACGCAGAGGCAGTATCCCTGATCTTACCTGTTTCAATACGCAGAGGCAGTATCCCTGATCTTACCTGTTTCAATACGCAGAGACAGTATCCCTGATCTTACCTGTTTCAATACGCAGAGACAATATCCCTGATCTTACCTGTTTCAATACGCAGAGACAATATCCCTGATCTTACCTGTTTCAATACGCAGAGACAATATCCCTGATCTTACCTGTTTCAATACGCAGAGGCAATATCCCTGATCTTACCTGTGCACATCTCTTGCTTTTAGGTAGGTTATACATAATTTATCTCTCACACATGAATTCACCCTTAATCAAACAAAAGGTTCTCAATTTGGGTTTATAGTTCATCTCCTCCACCCAATTTTTTATATATTGCGCCAACAGTTGTTTTTTAATCATATCTATGTCTCCCTTAATTTTGTTTTCGCACAGCTGTTCACAGTCAGACTCTTGAAAAACGTCAGACATTTCAGTTGCCCAAATCAAATCAAAATCAAATCAAATCAAATCAAATCAAATTTATTTATATAGCCCTTCGTACATCAGCTGAAATCTCAAAGTGCTGTACAGAAACCCAGCCTAAAACCCCAAACAGCAAGCAATGCATGTGAAAGAAGCACGGTGGCTGGGAAAAACTCCCTAGGAAAAACTCCTGAGAAAGGCCAAAAACCTAGGAAGAAACCTAGAGAGGAACCAGGCTATGAGGGGTGGCCAGTCCTCTTCTGGCTGTGCCGGGTGGATATTATAACAGAACATGGTCAAGATGTTAAAATGTTCGTAAATGACCAGCATGGTCAAATAATAATAATCATAGTAATTGTCGAGGGTGCAACAAGCACGTCCGGTGAACAGGTCAGGGTTCCGTAGCCGCAGGCAGAACAGTTGAAACTGGAGCAGCAGCATGGCCAGGTGGACTGGGGACAGCAAGGAGTCATCATGCCAGGTAGTCCTGAGGCATGGTCCTAGGGCTCAGGTCCTCCGAGAGAAAGAAAGAAAGAGAGAAAGAGAGAATTAGAGAGAGCATATTTACATTCACACAGGACACCGGATAAGACAAGAGAATACTCCGGATGTAACAGACTGACCCTAGCCCCCCGACACATAAACTACTGCAGCATAAATACTGGAGGCTGAGACAGGAGGGATCAGAAGACACTGTGGCCCCATCCGATGATACCCCCGGACAGGGCCAAACAGGCAGGATATAACCCCACCCACTCTGCCAAAGCACAGCCCCCACACCACTAGAGGGATATCTACAACCACCAACTTACCGTCCGAAGACAAGGCCGAGTATAGCCCACAAAGATCTCCGCCACGGCACAACCCAAGGGGGGGGCGCCAACCCAAGCTCTCCTATGGATAGATCCCATTGAACAACTTTACTAGCTATTCTGGCAGTTGGCATATCCAACAGTCTATTCTATAGTCTCACCATACACACCTTCCATCTCACCTCACAGGGTTCCCAGCCCATATCCAACAGTCTATTCTATAGTCTCACCATACACACCTTCCATCTCACCTCACAGGGTTCCCAGCCCATATCCAACAGTCTATTCTATAGTCTCACCATACACACCTTCCATGTCACCTCACAGGGTTCCCAGCCCATATCCAACAGTCTATTCTATAGTCTCACCATACACACCTTCCATCTCACCTCACAGGATTCCCAGCCCATATCCAACAGTCTATTCTATAGTCTCACCATACACACCTTCCATCTCACCTCACAGGGTTCCCAGCCCATATCCAACAGTCTATTCTATAGTCTCACCATACACACCTTCCATCTCACCTCACAGGGTTCCCAGCCCATATCCAACAGTCTATTCTATAGTCTCAGCATACACGCCTTCCATCTCACCTCACAGGGTTCCCAGCCCATATCCAACAGTCTATTCTATAGTCTCACCATACACACCTTCCATCTCACCTCACAGGGTTCCCAGCCCATATCCAACAATCTATTCTATAGTCTCACCATACACGCCTTCCATCTCACCTCACAGGGTTCCCAGCCCATATCCAACAGTCTATTCTATAGTCTCACCATACACACCTTCCATCTCACCTCACAGGGTTCCCAGCCCATATCCAACAGTCTATTCTATAGTCTCACCATACACACCTTCCATCTCACCTCACAGGGTTCCCAGCCCATATCCAACAGTCTATTCTATAGTCTCAGCATACACGCCTTCCATCTCACCTCACAGGGTTCCCAGCTCATATCCAACAGTCTATTCTATAGTCTCACCATACACGCCTTCCATCTCACCTCACAGGGTTCCCAGCCCATGTCCAACAGTCTATTCTATAGTCTCACCATACACGCCTTCCATCTCACCTCACAGGGTTCCCAGCCCATATCCAACAGTCTATGCTATAGTCTCACCATACACGCCTTCCATCTCACCTCACAGGGTTCCCAGCCCATATCCAACAGTCTATTCTATAGTCTCACCATACACACCTTCCATGTCACCTCACAGGGTTCCCAGCCCATATCCAACAGTCTATTCTATAGTCTCACCGTACACACCTTCCATCTCACCTCACAGGGTTCCCAGCCCATATCCAACAGTCTATTCTATAGTCTCACCGTACACACCTTCCATGTCACCTCACAGGGTTCCCAGCCCATATCCAACAGTCTATTCTATAGTCTCACCGTACACACCTTCCATCTCACCTCACAGGGTTCCCAGCCCATATCCAACAGTCTATTCTATAGTCTCACCGTACACACCTTCCATCTCACCTCACAGGGTTCCCAGCCCATATCCAACAGTCTATTCTATAGTCTCACCGTACACACCTTCCATCTCACCTCACAGGGTTCCCAGCCCATATCCAACAGTCTATTCTATAGTCTCACCGTACACACCTTCCATCTCACCTCACAGGGTTCCCAGCCCATATCCAACAGTCTATTCTATAGTCTCACCGTACACGCCTTCCATCTCACCTCACAGGGTTCCCAGCCCATATCCAACAGTCTATTCTATAGTCTCACCATACACACCTTCCATCTCACCTCACAGGGTTCCCAGCCCATATCCAACAGTCTATTCTATAGTCTCACCATACACACCTTCCATCTCACCTCACAGGGTTCCCAGCCCATATCCAACAGTCTATTCTATAGTCTCAGCATACACACCTTCCATCTCACCTCACAGGGTTCCCAGCCCATATCCAACAGTCTATTCTAAAGTCTCAGCATACACGCCTTCCATCTCACCTCACAGGGTTCCCAGCCCATATCTAACAGTCTATTCTATAGTCTCAGCATACACACCTTCCATGTCACCTCACAGGGTTCCCAGCCCATATCCAACAATCTATTCTAAAGTCTCAGCATACACACCTTCCATCTCACCTCACAGGGTTCCCAGCCCATATCCAACAGTCTATTCTATAGTCTCACCATACACACCTTCCATCTCACCTCACAGGGTTCCCAGCCCATATCCAACAGTCTATTCTAAAGTCTCAGCATACACACCTTCCATGGCACCTCACAGGGTTCCCAGCCCATATCCAACAGTCTATTCTATAGTCTCACCATACACACCTTCCATCTCACCTCACAGGGTTCCCAGCCCATATCCAACAGTCTATTCTATAGTCTCAGCATACACACCTTCCATGTCACCTCACAGGGTTCCCAGCCCATATCCAACAGTCTATTCTAAAGTCTCAGCATACACACCTTCCATCTCACCTCACAGGGTTCCCAGCCCATATCCAACAGTCTATTCTATAGTCTCACCATACACACCTTCCATCTCACCTCACAGGGTTCCCAGCCCATATCCAACAGTCTATTCTATAGTCTCAGCATACACACCTTCCATCTCACCTCACAGGGTTCCCAGCCCATATCCAACAGTCTATTCTAAAGTCTCACCATACACACCTTCCATCTCACCTCACAGGGTTCCCAGCCCATATCCAACAGTCTATTCTATAGTCTCACCGTACACGCCTTCCATCTCACCTCACAGGGTTCCCAGCCCATATCCAACAGTCTATTCTATAGTCTCACCATACACACCTTCCATGTCACCTCACAGGGTTCCCAGCCCATATCCAACAGTCTATTCTATAGTCTCAGCATACACGCCTTCCATCTCACCTCACAGGGTTCCCAGCCCATATCCAACAGTCTAATCTAAAGTCTCACCATACACACCTTCCATCTCACCTCACAGGGTTCCCAGCCCATATCCAACAGTCTATTCTATAGTCTCACCATACACACCTTCCATCTCACCTCACAGGGTTCCCAGCCCATATCCAACAGTCTATTCTATAGTCTCACCGTACACGCCTTCCATCTCACCTCACAGGGTTCCCAGCCCATATCCAACAGTCTATTCTATAGTCTCACCATACACACCTTCCATCTCACCTCACAAGGTTCCCAGCCCATATCCAACAGTCTATTCTATAGTCTCACCATACACACCTTCCATCTCACCTCACAGGGTTCCCAGCCCATATCCAACAGTCTATTCTATAGTCTCAGCATACACACCTTCCATCTCACCTCACAGGTTTCCCAGCCCATATCCAACAGTCTATTCTAAAGTCTCACCATACACACCTTCCATCTCACCTCACAGGGTTCCCAGCCCATATCCAACAGTCTATTCTATAGTCTCACCGTACACGCCTTCCATCTCACCTCACAGGGTTCCCAGCCCATATCCAACAGTCTATTCTATAGTCTCACCATACACACCTTCCATGTCACCTCACAGGGTTCCCAGCCCATATCCAACAGTCTATTCTATAGTCTCACCATACACACCATCCATGTCACCTCACAGGGTTCCCAGCCCATATCCAACAGTCTATTCTATAGTCTCACCGTACACGCCTTCCATCTCACCTCACAGGGTTCCCAGCCCATATCCAACAGTCTATTCTATAGTCTCACCATACACACCTTCCATCTCACCTCACAGGGTTCCCAGCCCATATCCAACAGTCTATTCTATAGTCTCACCATACACACCTTCCATCTCACCTCACAGGGTTCCCAGCCCATATCCCCAGTTATTGCAAGTATAGGTGCAAACTTGTGGACACCTAAAAAGTAATGTACTGCTCTGTTATGGACATGTTCATTTTTAAAATACCTCTTAGCACCCCACACAAAGAGACTGGATTGCGTGATAAAATTTCCCATCAACCCCTGTCTTTAACAAACCACAGGCTAAAATATCCCTATTTACAAAATCAAAAGCTTTCTGGTAATCAATGAAACATGCAAAAGTAGGTTTCTCTTTGTGTAATCTATTTCTGATTATTGTACAGACCGAGAAGTTATGATCTATACAGGCTCTGGATTTACGAAAAAAAACATTTTGTTCTTCCACCAGAATGTTTTGATCCTCCAACAATCGAATTAGCCTATTGTTGAGGATGGATGAATATAATTTATAAACTTATGCCTCTCGTGGCACTCTTGGGTAATTTTTCGAAGATTTGGGAATGGGATTCACTATAGACTTGTACCAAGTGGATGGCAGTATACTGTACTCAAAACAAATTCGGAGCAAATCATATAGGACATGAATTAATTTAGGGGATTTTAAAACCTCATTAGGCAGTTCATCAATGTCAAACGCTTTCCCATTTTTTGCAGCGTCAATCACCTTCTTAACTTCTGCCACAGACAGCTCCTCATTTAAAAACGAGGGTTCTAACATTGTATTTTCCATTTTAGTTTTCAGGGAACATATGTCTTTATAAAATTCTTCCTCAAAATATGCCACATTTTCGTTACCTGAGAACAAGCTAGGAAACCCCTTCTCCCACTCCTTAGGTACCTGTGTAATATCAGAGTTCAGCCCCCCCCTGCTCTTCCCTGACTTCCATTGGAATTTTCTTATATCGTTTTGGTCCTAACTTGTTAATTTGGCTCCAGAACCGTTGAGGATTTCTTGTCTGTATCTCAAGGTGTAATAACTGCCCTCTCTCATATCTCTGTTTAATTAAATAGGCGCAGTCTTTTATCAAACACATGCTGTTTTTTCTTAAATTCCTTCCTACACTGTTCTCTTGTATTCCTATCTTGTCACTGTAAAAATAAGTACTCAGCCTTGCGCATTACTGACCATAGATCCCTTAACTCTTCATTCTAATAAGGCTGTTCGGTTTGTAAACCTTCCTGGACTTGGGGGTGTATTCTATATTTGCATAATTCTTTCCCCATTTCAGAATATATAATATCACAACATGTTTCATACCACACATCTAAATCAAATGTTGTTTCTTGGCATCTTTGCAGAGTTTTGATGATTTCCACCAGAGCTTTACATACCATTTCAGAACATAGAAAGTCATTTGGCATATTTATTTTCTTACATATAGGCCTATGCGGGGTATGTATTTTTTGCCCCAAGTGATGCACAGTAATACCTGGATGAGAAAGTTTGTGGCCAACAGAAAATATCATAAATAAAAGAGAATGATCAGGAAGTCTACTTTTTTGTCCAATTAAGTCAAAACATCTGCATTCTTCAACCATCTGTGTAGGAGATAACACCTTCAATTCCAAACAAGTTTCTAGAAAGTCGTGGAGGGTAACTATATAGTCCACCAAAGCTTTAGCATTGCCAGATATGGATGTGAAGTTATCGCTTAATGGGCATATCCTTCCATTAATGATACACATTTTAGAGTCCCGAAGGAATTCTAACAGGGTTTCCCCATGATGATTAACAAAGTCATCCAAAGCAACACATGATGGAATATCATTCATATAATTTATATAGTCATCTAACCTCCCAATCCCACTGTTAAGATCCCCACATACGTAAATAGCATCTGCTTCTGTATATAGGTATACTTGACTTAACATATGACAATAGAAAGAGCATGCATCTCTACCCCATGTGGACTACTCAGGTGGCAAATAGCATGAGAACACAACAAAACAATAATCTGACTCCCTATGTTTAAAGCGCAAACCAATAATTCCTTCTATGGCTTTATTGATCATTTAAATTTTATATGCTTTCATCATATCAGACTTTACACATATTCCCACTTCCCCAGAACCCCTGGGGGCTTTCACATGAGTTTTTCTGTTGTGTTCATACCATACATACCCTTCAATATCAATAATTTCTTGCCGACACAAATGCGTTTCATTTATTGAGATAATGTCTAAGTTTAAGGATTTTAGTATTGTTATTCGTAATTTATTGTTCAAGGTAGTCCATCCGTTAACATTCCAATGCGCTATTGAAATTGAATCTTGTAGGGGATGGGAAGCCCCTCAGTATGTAGTAGGTCTGTCCACCCCATGTCCTTGTCCGCATTGTCCTTCTGGTTGATCTCGTTTCATGACCTGTGCGCTTCCTGTGACGAAATAGTCCTTTCCTGCTGGTATTTCGCTCAGCAGCGTCTTGAAGTTCAGTTCTATAAGATGATCGGTGTGGGACTTGGCTGATCGAAGGAAGACTTTGTTATAATCAGGATGGCCTCACAGCTTTTGTTTTTTCCATAACAGAGCCACATTCTCCTCCACAGACCGACACTCCACCTTCAAAACCCCGGGACCTTTACTTCTCTCCCTCATCCTGTCAACTGCAGTCACCTCTGTTTCTCAGCCTAGGCCTACCGATATCAACTGGTTCACTTTGGAGATTAGGTTAATACATTTGCCCTCCACTACATGGCAGAAAGGTAGGCCTCACTTGAAGCCTGACCTAGACTTAATGTGCTTATGAGTGACATCGGCAGAAGGGTTGAGCCAAGATGAGCCAAGTTAGCTCTGCACTGTAGCTGCACTGTTGGTAAATTTCTTCAACAAATGATCAGGTCTATATAATTATCAAACATACATTAGTAATGGAAAGGAAACACAGACTCTTTGTTTAAAATACTCCTTTTAGTAATACAATTGTAGGCAGAGGTTGGTACAGAGTACAGTATAACAGTATATGATAGTTCATCCCAAGTTCTGCAAAATGTCTAAGACATCCTGTAACTTATATAGCCTCCCCAATCCCCCTTGCGTAACTGTCCCTAGTAACAATATTTTAATAAATCTAACCTCCCCCTGACAGCAGTAACCATCTTATCAGCAAGTAAAAACTCAAAGTGGGTTTGACCGAAACTTGACCTTTCATCACAAGTATAGGGTCATGACAAGGTGAACGAGTGTAAGCATCTTCTGACAGGTGGCTGGTTTCATCAGGTCTGTGGCAGCCTTGTGTTCTCAGAAAACCAGATAACCACGGTGGGATCCAGACAGGAGGAGTCTGAATGTAGACGCCTTCTGATAGTGTCTGAAGGTCACAGCACTCAAAACAGGTTTTAACACACACACAGAGGTCTCCTGAAGAAGAGACCTTACAGTTTATTATAACATAATTTTAATTTTGGTTTAACCCTCTTTATCACAAAAACACTGTCTTACGTCCTCTGTAGAACGGTCCTCTGTAGAAACTCAGGGCATTGTTAAAGAGGCCGTACATTGAATTTCAGCTTCCTTAGATTATAGGAAGTGACTTAATTGGGGGTCATATGGGAGGTTTCGAAGGGTTGAAAATTGTACCCAAATTGTACCCAAATTGTACATATTTGTGAACGCGGGACATTTTAAGTAAATCGACCTAAAAGCATTTTTGACGTCCATTGGACACAATGGCCTTACAGTTCTAGAAACTAAGAGCCTTGTTATGAATTCTTGAATGAATTCTGAAGAGGATATTGGTAAAAAAATTGTATTGACTTGAAACTGTCTGTATTTGTCTGTCTATCTGTCTACCTGTCGGCCTAACTGCCAGTCTGCCTGTCTGCCTGTCTGTCTCTATGTCTGTCTGCCTGTCTGTCTGTCGGCCTGTCTGTGGGAGAGAGGAGGGAGAGAGAGGAAGAAGAGGGAGAGATGAGAGGATGGGGAGGCATGGAAGGGATGGAGGCAGGGAGGGAGGGAGGGAAAGAAGGACTGAGAGAATGGAGGGGAAGGGAGAGAGGAGGAAGAAGGAGACATGAGAAGAGGGTGAGGGAGGGACCTTCCATCCAGGACCTCTATACCTGGCGGCATCAGAGGAAGGCCCTAAAAATTGCCAAAGACTCCAGCCACCCTAGTCATAGACTGTTCTTTCTGCTACCGCACGGCAAGCGGTACCGGAGCGCCAAGTCTAGATCCCCAAGCCATAAGACTCCTGAACAGCTAACCAAATGGCTACACTGACTATTTGCATTGACACCCCCCACATATTTTCTTCTTTTTGTTCTTTTGTTTTAGTAAATATTTTCTTAACACTTGTTTTTTCTTAAAACTGCATTGTTTGTTAAGGGCTTGTAAGTAAGCATTTCACTGTAAGGTCATAGACTGTTCTAGTCATAGACTGTTCTCTCTGTTACCGCACGGCAAGCGGTATTTGGCACATGTGACAAATAACATTTTATTTGATTTGAGCCTGCAGCACTTGAACTTAGGTCTAGAACTGCAGGTCTACAATGTAGGGAATGATTTGTACCAAATACAATGCTCTTAGTTTTAGAGATGTTCAGGGCCATTTTATTACTGGCCAGCCATTCCAAAACTGACTGCAACTCTTTGTTAATGTAAGGGAGTGCGTAACTGGCGGCAGGGAAGTCAGGTGCAGGAGAGCAAAACTTGGTAATCAACGAAGCAGTTTTATTCATAAAACCACTGATAACCAGAACCACAAACAAATGGGTATAAAACCTGTCGCGGACCAGAGAAAACGTGCACATGCACTTACAAAAAACAATTCCGCCAAAAGACATGGGGGAACAGAGGGTTAAATACATAACATGTAATGAGGGAAATTGAGACCAGGTGTGTGAGAAGGCAAGAAAAAATAAATGGAAAATGAAAAGTGGATCGATGATGGCTAGAAGACCGGCGACGCCGACCGCCGAGCGCCGCCCGAACAAGGAGAGGAACCGACTTCGGCGGAAGTTGTGACAGTACCCCCCCCCCTTGACGAGCGGCTCCAGCAGCGCGCCGACACCGGCCTCGGGGACAACTCGGAGGGTGAGGCGCAGGGCGATCCGGACGGAGACGGTGGAACTCCTGCAGCATTGAAGGGTCCAACATGTCCTCGACCGGAACCCAGCACCTCTCCTCCGGACCGTACCCCTCCCACTCCACGAGGTACTGAAGGCCCCTCGCCCGACGCCTCGAATCCAGTATGGAGCGAACGGAGTACGCCGGGGCCCCCTCGATGTCCAGAGGGGGCGGAGGAACCTCCCGCACCTCAGGCTCCTGGAGCGGGCCAGCCACCACCGGGCTGAGGAAAGACGCATGGAACGAGGGGTTAATACGGTAATCGGGGGGAAGCTGTAACCTATAGCAAACCTCGTTCACTCTCCCCAGGACTTTAAATGGCCCCACAAACCACGGGCCCAGCTTCCAGCAGGGCAGGTGGAGGGGCAGGTTTCGGGTCGAGAGCCAGACCCAGTCCCCCGGTGCGAACACCGGGGCATCACTGCGGTGACGGTCTGCACTGTTTTTCTGGGGCAGCACGGCCCGCTGAAGGGGAACACGGGCAGCTTCTCATGTCTCCTCCACGTGCCTGAACCAGTCGTCCACCGCAGGAGCCTCGAACAGGCTGGTACCCCAGTACGCACTGGAAGGGGGAGAGGTTAGTGGAGGAGTGGTGGAGCGAGTTCTGTGCCATCTCGGCCCAGGGCACGAACGCCGCCCACTCCCCGGACGGTCCTGGCAATAAGACCGCAGAAACCTGCCCACATCCTGGTTTACTCTCTCCACCTGCCCATTACTCTCGGGGTGAGACTGGCTGATCGAGACCCCCAGACGTTCCATGAACGCCTTCCAGACCCTCGACATGAACTGGGGACCTCGATCAGACACTATATCCTCAGGCACCCCGTAGTGCCGGAAGACGTGCGTAAACAAGGCCTCCGCAGTCTGTAGGGCTGTAGGGAGACCGGGCAGAGGGAGGAGACGGCAGGACTTCGAGAACCGATCCACAATGACCAGGATCGCGGTGTTACCCTGTGAGGGGAGGGATCGGTAAGGAAATCCACCGACAGGTGCAACCACGGCCGTTGTGGAACGGGTAAGGGGTGTAGCTTCCCTCTGAGCAGGTGCCTAGGAGCCTTACACTGGGCGCACACTGAGCAGAAGGAAACATAAACCCTCACGTCCTCAGCCAAGGTAGGCCACCTGTACCTCCCGCTCAAACAGTGCACTGTCCGACCAATCCCAGGATGACCAGAGGAGGGTGATGTGTGGACCCAATAGATCAACCGGTCACGGACAGCAGACGGGACGTACAGATGCCCAGCGGGACACTGGATGGGAGAGGGCTCTGCACGCAACGCCTGCTCAATGTCCGCGTCCAGCTCCCATACCACCGGCGCTACCAGACAGGAGGCCGGAAGTATGGGAGTATGATCCATGGCCGCTCCTCTGTGTCATACAGCCGGGACAGTGCGTCTGCCTTCACGTTCTGGGAGCCTGGTCTGTAGGACAGGGTGAAAACAAAACGGGTGAAAAACATGTCCCACCTTGCCAGGCGAGGGTTCAGTATCGTCGCTGCCCGGATGTACTCCAGATTGCGGTGGTCAGTCCAGATGAGAAAAGGGTCTTTAGCCCCCTCAAGCCAATGTCTCCACACCTTCAAAGGCCTTGACGACAGCCAACAGCTCCCGGTCCCCCACGTCATAGTTTCGCTCCACCGGGCTGAACTTCTTCGAGAAGAAGGCACAGGGGCGGAGCTTCGGTGGCGTACCCGAGCGCTGAGAGAGCACAGCTCCTATCCCAGCCTCGGACGCGTCCACCTCCATCATGTACGCCGAAGAGGGATCCGGATGGGCCAGCACGGGAGCCGAGGTAAACAGAGTCCTCAGGTGACCAAAAGCCCTGTCCGTCTCAGCAAACGTAAACGTACCGGGCCCCCCTTCAGCAGTGAGGTAATGGGAGCCGCTACCTGACCAAAACCCCGGATAAACCTCCGGTAGTAGTTGGCAAACCCTAAGAACCGCTGCACCTCCTTTACCGTGGTGGGAGTCGGCCAACTACGCACGGCTGAAATGCGGTCACTCTTCATCTCCCGCCCTGAGGTGGAAATACGGTACCCTAGGAAGGAGACTGCTGGAAGAACAGGCATGCTCGGCGCGTGTAGCGGAGTATATCAGAATGTCATCGATATACACCACTACACCCTGCCCGTGCAGGTCCCTGAAAATCTTGTCTACAAAGGCTTGGAAGACTGATGGCGCATTCATCAACCTGTACGGCATGACGAGGTACTCATAGTGGCCTGAGTTGGTACTGAAAGCCGTCTTCCACTTGTCTCCCTCCCGGATAGGCACCAGGTTGTAAGCGCTCCTGAGATCTAGTTTGGTGAAGAAGCGCTCCCCATGCATTAGCGACGCCGACTGCCGAGCGCCGCCGACCGCCGAGCGCCGCCCGAACAAGGAGAGGAACTGACTTCAGCGGAAGTCGTGACATTTAAGGGTTTCAGTGACGTCATTAGCTGTGGTTGCTGATGCGGATATGGTTGAATCATCAGCATACATGGACACACATGCCTTCTTTAATGCCAGTGGCAGGTCATTGTTAAAAATAGAAAAGAGTAGAGGGCCTAGAGAACTGCCCTACGGTACACCACACTTTACATGTTTGACATAAGAGAAGCTTCAATTAAATAAAACCCTCTGAGTTCTTTCAATAGATTGCTCTGAATCCCCAATATGGCAGAGGTTGAAAAGCAATAACACATTTGTTTTCTAAACAACAGGTTATGGTCAGTAATATCAAAGGCTGCACTGAAATCTAACAATAAAACTCCCACAATCTTCTTTTATCAATTTCTTTCAACCAATCATCAGTGTCAGTGCAGTACATGTTGAGTGCCCTTCTCTATAAGCATGCTGAAAGTCTGTTGTTATTTTGTTTGCAGAGAAATTGCATTGTATTTCCTCAAACACCATTTTTTCCAACAGTTTGCTAAGAGCTGACAGCAAGCTGATAGGTCCTCTTTACCTCTCTTGAGTAGCGGAATTTATTTGGGTTCCTTCCAGGCCTGAGGACAAACACGTTCTTCTAGGTTCAGATTAAAAATATGACAGATAGGAGTGGCCATAGTCAGCTACCATGCTCAGTAGATTTTCATCTGTTGTTAATGCCAGGAGGTTTGTCATTATTGAGCAATAACAATAATGTTTCCACCTCTCCCAAACTAACTTAGCAAAATTCAAACATACAATGCATTTTTTTCTCTTCTTTAACATTTTTAAGCATGAACAAAATGGCTCACTGTTCGTTGTTGGCATTCCCTGCCCAAGTTAGTCCACTTTGTCGATGAAGTAATAATTTCAATAATTGCCAACAAATGGTTTTGTGATGAATAATTCATCTGATTCGGTGAGTTGAATTTGTCTTTCTGCCCATAATATAATTGAATGTACTCCAAAGTTTTTTTCCATCATTATTTATATAATTGATCATGGCATCATAATACAGTTTCTTCTTATTTTCGTTGAGTTTAGTCACATAATTTCTCATTTTGCAGTAAGTCAACTAGTCATATGTGAAGCCAGACTTATTAGCCACTCCTTTTGCTCCATCTTTTTCAACTATACAGGTTTTCAATTCCTTGTCAATCCATGAAGCTGTCAGTTTCTTAACAGGTGCATGTTTATCAATAATTGGAAGAAGCAATTTCATAAATTCATCAAGTACAGTATCTGGATGCTCCTTATTAATCACATCAGACCAACAAATATTTTGAACATCATCCACATAAGAGTCACAGCTAAATCTAAGGGAGGGGGAGAGAGAGAGGGAGAAAGTGAAAGAGGAAGGGAGGAGGGAGAGGAGAAGAGGAGGACGAGAGGGGGAGAGAGAGTCAACAGACAGGTGGGAGAGAGAAGAGAGAATGGAGGGGGGAGGAGGGAGGAGAGAGGGAGAGAGAGAAGGGGGAGTGTGAGGGAAGGGGAGGGAAGGAGAGGGGAAAGAAGGGACAGGGGGAGAGAGAAGAGGGAGAGGGAGAGAAATGAGAGGAGGTGGAGGGAGGGAAAGAAGGCGGGAGAGAGAGAAGGGGGAGAGTGAGGAAGAAAGTGGAGAGAGAGGGGAGATGGTGGAGGGGGTGAAAGAAGGGGGAGGGAGAGAGAACAGAATGGGGGGATAAAGAGGAGGTAGAAAGTGAGAGAGAGACAGACATAAGATTAACAAGAAAAATGTTAGCCCTGTGACAGTCATCTTTTCCCATTGACTGCAATGTATTGAGAAAAACGTCAACCTTGTGACTCTCATATTTTCCCATTGACTGCAATGTGTTGTAAAAAACTTCAACCCTGTGACACTCATCTTATCCCATTGACTGCAATGTATTGACAAAAACGTCAACCCTGTTCTCATTGACTACAATCTAGCTACTGTGACATTGAACCTTTTTGCAAAAACGTGCCACGATGACATTTTCCCATGATATGCTGTTGGCAGCATCCACTTTGATTTTCCATTTTTAAGTTCCGCATTTTTTATGATGGTGAATAATGCAAGAGCATATAATTCAAGTAGAACATGAAAAAATAACAGTTATTGTACAAGGTAAATGAAAATGAATATGTAAATTTATATTTTTAAGATATTTTCTAAATAATGGAATATTAGAAAAATGAATTATGCTATTCTCATAGTTTTGCATTTGTATGCATAGTTTGATTTTAGAGGGGTTGTATTTACCAGAGAATATTGCAAGATAATTAATTTGTGTTGTTGCTACTGTCTCCAAGTTGGTGTAAATGTTTGTCCTTCAAACCTTTGTACAGGAGACAGAGTTTTTCTTTCTGATGGCAGGAGAAAGACAAGGGAGACTGAGCTATAAACAGACCACTAATATGTAATGCCCTGTTAAAGCCAGGGCATCATTAATCATATAATGGACCCAGACAATGTTATGAATTAATTTAAACAACAAAGGTTTAAAAACAACAGAATATCAGTGATTTTTCAGCCAGGACAAACTGAAACACAGCAGATATGAAGGGAGGAGTTGAATGCTGAAGGGGTGAGAAAACAGTGAGATAGCACATAAGAAGAAAGGACAGGGAGAAGGAAGTTTTATTTTACAGACTTCACAACAAGCATCATTTGGCTACATTTGTATTTATTTAACCCTTATTTTACCAGGTAAGTTGACTGAGAACACATTCTCATTTACAGTAACGACCTGGGGAATAGTTACAGGGGAGGGAAGACGAATGAGCCAATTGTAAGCTGGGAATGATTAGGTGATCGTGATGATATGAGGGACAGAATGGGAATTTAGCCAGGACACCGGGGTTAACACCCCTACTCTTATGATAAGTGCCATGGGATCTTTAGTGACCACAGAGAGACAGGACACCCGTTTACCGTCCCACCCGAAAGACGGTACCCTACACAGGGCAGTGTCCCCTGGGGCATTGGGATATATATATATATTTATTATTTTAGACCAGAGGAAAGGGATGCATCCTACTGGACCTCCAACACCATTTCCAGCAGCATCTGGTCTCCCATCCAGGGACATACCAGGATCAATCCTGCTTAGCTTCAGAAGCAAGCCAGCAGTACACAGACAGGACAAACACTGAGCCACTCACATGCTCATACCCATGCAGTCCACACCACATTCTCATAGGCACATGTACCATGTGTTATGTGGGTTCAACCTAAACTTAATCTATCCCAGTACATCTCAGAGGTAGCATCTGATACAGACAACATTTCAAATCAAACTTTATTTGCCACATGCGCTGAATACAAGTGTAGACTTTATCGTGAAATGCTTACTTACAAGCCCTTAACCAACAGTGCAATTCAAGAATAAAATATTCACCAAGTAGGCTAAAATAAAAAGTAATAATAAAAAGCAACACAATAAGAATCTAGCTTGCCATTCTACATGAAAAGATAGGCCTATATATTTCTGTGCTTTAGCTGGTAGCTAAGAAACTTGTTTCCCTCCCCATATCCACTCTGGAAAGCCTGTCACTGTAGCCTCAGTTTAACAGAGCTCACATGACAATTGAATAAAGTGGACAGCAAATAAACACATAGAACTGGATCGCGCACACGCGCACACATGGGTACTCCAACTCACTGCAATCGACAACACAGTTTCCATGGTGATAAGCAGTCCAGTACAAAATGGCTTACACAGACATGGCAAACGGCCCTATATGAGGGGAGAGGAATCTTAAATACTAAAAGTGTCACATAAAGGCATGTAGGCCAACGTATCCCCAACAAACACTCACAGCTAGTCAGGCTCAACTAAGCACACACACAGCCGTAGTATGTTGACCCAGTAACTAAAATACAAACAAACACTACTGCTTTTGAATAACCAGAGCCAAACACGATCACATGAGGGCATAGTCTGCTAAAGAAATACACTGTAAAATAAACTCTGTATGGCACAGTAAAGAATGCCATGCATGGGCGTGACACCCCACACTAAAGTGATGTTGCAGTGTGTATTGTCACCTTGGTGGGGTTAGTGGGGTGTATCTGTGGTGTCAATGGAATAGAAATGAGTGGTAGGCTATCCCTGTGGACCTGAGGCCATAGTCCAGCCCCCCTCTATATCCATGACCAGTCTACTATCATAATCACCTTTATTCGCCATGTACATTTACATATACCCAGAACTTGTCTCAGATGATTTGATCCCTAACAATGGAACATTGAGCCATTTTGTCTGTAGGTGAACTAATTGAATAAGCAGTACAGAGCATTGTAGGACACCTGACTCCTGAACCCACACCCGGTAGAGACACCATTACCCCCTGACTCTCCGGAGCAGCATTACTTCCATAAGGACTTATATTGAATATAGTTTATCAACTATGATGCTCATTCTTTCATTTTCAAGGAAATATGGTGCCTATTTAGTTAATAGGATTACTATGCTGAGTCAGGGGCTAATGCCTGTCTGGGATATTTTGAGTGTATTCCTTTCTTCTGTTCTACAATAAACACAACAGTGTTTGTGTATACCTTTTAAGTATTTCTACTGAAAGGGTTGACCTCTTTAGCTTTTCTGTGTAGAATGACAATGTGCAAATGCTGGTTGGTTTGAGGAGGGTTTTTGGATGTGTCCATTTCTCTGGTTCTTATGAACACCATTCTGGGCAGGGCAGAGGAAAGATCAGGCCACCAATAGCGAGGCTCAGTTACACCTGTGGTTTTGGCAGCTTGAGTCAGAGTTTTTTTTAACAAAACTTTTTAAAGATTAATGTGTCAAGGAAAGGTGGGGAAGGAATTGGCATTAACAAGAAAACAACAGGCCAGGTTTAGGTATGAGAGTGTTCCATTGTAGGAACCACACCTCCGTGGAACAGTAGCATTTTAGAGGCAGGGGAAAGAGGGTAGGCCTACATTTTTCTCTTATCGCATTTTTTGTCATTATATCTTGTCCATTGAACATTGCAAACTTTGTAATTTCATGAACCTTATTCTTCAAACATCTATTAGGATGAATTATTAGTTTTCCTGTCTCAGTAGTCTTCTAGGTCTAGGATATGGATATTGATGTATAACAATGCATAAACACGTTGTAACAAAGTTGGAGATAATGGGAGGATATCCAGTGCATTCGGAAAGTATTCAGAACCCTTGACTTTTTCCACATTTTGTTACATTACAGCCTTATTCTAAAATGGATTAAAAATGAAAAAGTAATCCTCATCAATCTACACACAACAACCCATAATGACAAAGCGAAATCAGTTGTATTTTTTATGCAAATGTATTAAAAATTAAAAACAGAAATACCTTATTTACAGGTGCATCCTGTTTCCATTTATCATTCTTGAGATGTTTGTACTTGATTGGAGACCACCTGGGCTAAATTCAATTGATTGGACATGATTTGGAGAGTCACACACCTGTCTATATAAGGTCCCACAGTTCGCATTGCATGTCAGAGCAAAAACCAAGCCATGAGGTCAAAGGAATTGTCCGTAGAGCTTCGAGACAGGATTGTGTTGAGGCACAGACCTGGGGAAGGGTACCAAAGCATTTATGCAGCATTGAAGGTCCCCAAGAACACAGTGGCCTCTATCATTCTTAAATTAAAGAAGTTTGGAACTACCAAGACTCTTCCTATAGCTGGCCGCCTGGCCAAACTGGGTCATCGGGTGAGAAGGACCTTTGTCAGGGAGGTGACCAAGAACCCGATGGTTACTCTGACAGAACTCCAGAGTTCCTCTGTGGAGATGGAATAACCTTCCAGAAGGACAACCATCTCTGCAGCACTCCACCAATCAGGCCTTTATGGTAGAGTGGCCAGATGGAAGCCACTCCTCAGTAAAAGGCACATGACAACCCACTTGGACTTTGCCAAAAGTCACCTAAAGGACTCTCAGACTATGAGAAACAAGATTCTCTTGTCTGATGAAACCAAGATTGAACTCTTTGGCCTGAATGACAAGCGCCAGGTCTGGAGGAAACCTGGCACCATCCCTACGGTGAAGCATTGTGGTGGCAGCATCATGCTGTGGGTATGTTTTCAGTGGCAGGGACTGGGAGACTAGTCAGGATCGAGGGAAAGATGAACGGAGCAAAGTACAGAGATCCTTGATGAAAACCTGCTGCAGAACGCTCAGGACCTCAAACTGGGGCAAAGGTCCACCTTCCAACAGGACAACAACCCTAAGCACACAGCCAAGACAATGCAGGAGTGGCTTTGGAACAAGACTTTGAATGTCCTTGAAAGTAAGGATTTCCATGTACAATACTACAGCAGAGCTCATTCACACGTGGTACAGTCAAATTGAACACAGATTCCAAACCACACATAACAGTGATCATGATTCCTGGGTCTCTCACAAATAAGTGGCTCATATTTGTTTTTGTTTCCAAGCTTATTTTTTTCTTAGAGTGCCTTCAGAAAGTATTCACACCCCTTGACTTTTTCCACATTTTGTTGTGTTACAGCCTGAATTTAAAATGGATTAAATTGAGATGTTTTTGTTACTGGCCTACACACAATACACCATAATTTCAAAGTGGAATTATGTTGTTCAATTATCTTTTCAACAAATGAATTCAAAATTAAAAGTTGAAATGTCTTGAGTCAATAAGTATTCAACCCCTTTGCTATGGCAAGCCTAAATAAATTCAGGATTAAACATGTGCTTAATAAGTCGCATAAGTTGCATGGACTTACTCTGTTTGTAATAATTAATGTTTAAAATAATTAATGTTTAACAATTTTTGAATGACTACCTCATCTCTGTAACCCACACATACAATTATCAGACATTTAATATCCCTTTGAGGATGGTGATGTTATTAATAACACTTTGGATGTTGTATCAATACACCCAGTCACTACAAAGATACAGGCGTCCTTCCTAACTCAGTTGCCAGACAGGAAGGAAACCGCTCAGGAATTTCACCATGAGGCCAATGGTAACTAAAACATTTACTGAGTTTAATGGCTGTGATAGGAGAAAACATTGTGGATGGATAAAAAACATTGTAGTTACCCTACAATACTAACCTAAATGGCAGGGGTGAAAAGAAGGAAACCTGTACATATTAAAAATGTTCAAGAAAACATGCATCCTGTTTGCAACAAGGCACTAAAGTAATACTGGAATTAACTTTTTGTCCTGGATACAAAGTGTTATGTTTTGGAAAATCCAATACAACACATTACTGAGTACCACTCTTCATATTTTCAAGCATAGTGGTGGCTGCATCATGTCATGGGTATGCGTGTAATTGTTAAGGACTGGGGAGTTTATAACGATAAAAAATCTACGGAATGGAGCTAAGCATAGAAAAAGTCCTAGAGGAAAACCTGGTTCAGTCTGCTTTTCACAAGACACTGGGAGATGAATTCACATTCCAGCAGGATAATAACCTAAAACACAAGGCCAAATCTACACTGGAGTTGCTTACCAAGAAGACAGTGAAAGTTTCTGAGTTGCTGACGAGTTACACTTGTTTTCATTTAAATTTCCTTGAAAATCTATGGCACAACCTGGAAATTGTTGTTTAGCAATGATCAACAACCAATTTGACAGAGCTGGAAGAATTTTTAAGAAGAATAATAGGCAAATATTGCACAATCCAGGTGTGGAAAGCTCTTAGAGACTAACCCAGAAAGACTCAGAGCTGTAATCAATTCCAAAGGTGGCTCTACAAAGTATTGACTCAGGGGCGTGCATACTTATGTCTATGAGATATTTCTGTATTTCATTTTCAATACATTTGCAAACATTTCTGAAAACATGTTTTCACTTTGTCAACATGAGGTATTGTGTGTAGATGGGTGAAATCAAATATTTTTCATCAATTTTGAAATCAGGCTGTAACACAACAAAAAGTGGAATAAGTCAAGGGGTATGAAAACTTTCTGAAGGCACTCTATAAATGCACTATATTGTACTATGAGACATATCTATTTGAAATGAGGCCTCTTCTATGAGGCCAAAGCAAAACACACTGTCTCCAGACAGACTCTTTAATTGCATTTTTACTCAAGGTTGCAGATATGTAACAACACAATTTAACATTCATCATTGTCTTTTATCATAAACTGCCATACAAACAGATGCAGCCAACTGCTAATGCTCCACAAGCTCAACAGAATTATTCCCCTTTTTCAGGGAATTCATCCTCTCCTCCGCTCTCTCACACAGCCCTCTATGCTGTCCTTCGTCTCTGGGGTTGTTTGTTTTGTAAAGTTTCATACTTTGTTTGTATCAGCAGACTTTCTCAGCTCTTGTCTCTGTGGTGTTCTGTTCATTGGTGCATCTAGCACTACCAAGCTGTGACACACAGAACCTGTACATTTCTTGTAAATAGCAAAAACAAAATGTACATGTTCTTTCTGAAGCAATGTTCTCCCTTTAGTGACTGAAAACTAAATAAAAGACAATAATTAAATAGCAACCTCTGTCTGTTCTTGTGTGTGTGCATAAATCTATCAAAGCATTTCAAACAGTGCCCAGTTATGCTACAAATGTGAGGAACATCTAAAAGCTGAAGGATATTTGCATTAGATAGCAAATCTCTCTCTCGCTCTCATAAAACAATGAGGGAATTCTACAGACTTCACTCTTTTTTTTCATAATTTTATGAAGCAAAGCCCCTGTCCGGGGAATCTCTGAGTTTCAGTCATGCCTGTGAATCGAGTATTCTAACCTAACTATTCATACGAATTACTACTCTAAACATATTCACAGAAGTTCTCTAGTGAACTGAATGACATGACAATGACAAAAAATGTACCTCCTTATCTCAACACAGTTTTGCCAATGGAGTTGGACATGGCTCAGGTCATTAGCTAATTGACATGAATGAACAAATAGCTCTTTCTAACAACACAACTCCTGGGACTGGGAGTGAAAAAAACAACTTGTTAACGATTTGTTAACAGGATATTAACATGTTACCGGCCTGCTTGTTGGCAGTATGCATCAGAACACTTACTTTTTCCACATTTTGTTGCGTTACAGCCTGAATTAAACATTTATTAAAATTACATTTTGTGTCACTGATCTACACACAATACTCCATAATGTCAATGAAACATTTTGTTTGCAGAACATTTTTTTAATTTATAAAAAAATTGAAAGCTAAAATGTCGAGTGAATAAGTATTCAACCCCTTTGTTACGGCAAGCCCAAGTAAGTTCAGTAGCAAAAATGTGCTTAACAAATCACATTAAAAGTTGCATGAACTCATTCCGTGAGTTCATACTACAAATTACATGACCATCCCCTGGACTAGATTTTTTTTTTAAATGGCAAAAGCGGGGAGCCCAGCCAACAGCGAGCTGCAATAACCCAGACAGGAGCTTTCTGATGCTCTGCCAGGTAGGCAGAGTTTGTCTTTTCAGACAACACTCAGCCTCCCCGGTGTGCGGGGCTTCTGAATCAAGTGCACCTACCTGGAACAGCGCAACACAAATATAAAAAAAGGAGCGCAGGCCTTTATCACAGCCTTTATCTTTGGCTTTTCTACAGAAATGTTTGGTGATCAACGAGGAATGCCTTGATGATCGACCAGTTATCACGATCGTCCGGTTGGTGATCACTGTTCTATGGTGTGGAGCAGCCGAAGGAGTTTCTTTCTTCAAAAACATAGACTACATGACAAATTGTGTGATCATTGGGGTGGGGGGACGACAATGCAAATAGCCTGGATAGCCATTTCATTAGTTGTTCAAGAGTCTTATTGCTTGGGGGTAGAAGCTGTTAAGAAGCCTTTTGGATCTAGATTTGGCGTTCCGGGTACCGCTTGCCATGCGGTAACAGAGAGAACAGTCTATGACCAGGGTGACTGGAGTCTTTGACAATTTTTAGGGCCTTCCTCTGACACGGCCTGGTATTGAGGTCCTGGATGGCAGGAAGCTAGGCCACAGTGATGTACTGGGCTGTACACACTGCCCTCTGTAGTGCCTTGCAGTCGGAGGCCGAGCAGTTGCCATACCAGGCAGGGATACAACCGGTCAAGATGCTCTCGATGGTGCAGCTGTAGAAGTTTTTGAGGATCTGAGAATCCATGCCAAATCTTTTCAGTCTCCTGAGGGGGAATAGGCGTTGTCGTGCCCTCTTCACGACTGTCTTGGTGTGTTTGGACCATGATCATGTGTTGGTGATGTGGACACCAAGGAACTTGAAGCTCTCAACCAGCTCCACTACAGCCCCGTCGATAAGAATGGGGTGTGCTCGGTCCTCCTTTTCATGTAGTCCACAATCATCTCCTTTGTCTTGATCACGCTGAGGGAGAGGTTGTTATCCTTGCACCACACGGTCAGGTCTCTGACCTCCTCCCTATAGGCTGTCTCGTCATTGTCGGTGATCAGGCCTACCATTGTTGTGTCATCAGCAAACCTAATGATGGTGTTGGTGTTGTGCAGTCATGAGTAAACAGGGAGTACAGGAGGGGACTGAGCACGCACCCCTGAGGGGCCCCCGTGTTGAGGATCAGAGTGGCAGATGTGTTATTACCTACCCTTACCACCTGGGGGGAAAGTACTGACATGTTTTTTTTTAATTGAGAGACAAGCTTAAAGTTTTCTTTACTGACCATCATTTTCACTTGTCTGACCGCTTGCATGATGACGAGTTTCTCACACGACTGTCCCCCTTATCTGGGTGGTTTTTTCTTCCCTGAATGATCTGAATCTAGGATTACAGGGACTCTCCTCAAATTGTCCGTAAGCTTGAGTTCATTTGCACAAAAAAATATACAATGATGGAAAGACCTGTGTGTTGTCCTTGTTAATGCAGACAGAGAAGAACTCCAACTTCTTAATCATAGCCTCAATTTTGTCCCACACATTAAATATAGCTAAGGAGAGTCCCTGTAATCCTGGATTCAGATCAGAAAAATATCCTCTCCTGTTGTCCTGGTTTCCAGTGGTTTGCAGAAGAGGATGTCTTTCTTAATTGACAACCCATAAATGTAACCGACATATACCAAGAGCTGTGCCAGGCCCTGCCATGTCACTTATGCGTCGTGAAACAGTGTTGTTTAATGAAGGCATTGTCTGTCTAGTTTCTTTGGCCTTTCCCCCCCAGTATTGTCCCAGCCATATCCACGGCAGCAGGAAGAATTAAGTCCTCTACAATAGTATGGGGCTTGCCTGTCCTAGCCACTCGGTAGCTCACCATATAAGATGCTTCTAGCCCCTTCTTATTAATGGTATCTGTTTCTTTTATACATGTCTTACTACTCGAAAGTAGTCTTAATTCCGTGGCTTATTTTTCAAATTGGAATGTTTAATTTCAAAATGTTTGCGCAAGAGTGAAGGTTTCCGGCGAGAAAGTAACTGTTAATGTGATTGGATGTTAATTGTTTGACTAGGCTACTTGTATTTGACATTGTGTTATTTCGCTGAACACTAGATGGTTTAATTTTATTTTTGGCAGTGAAACGAGGCACCTCAGGCAAGAAAAAAACATCACCCAAATGTATAGCCCCGTTGGAAAATCTAAATGACTGTTTGAAAATGTGAATCACATTTTTATTTGGTGTACCTCAGTTTGGGAATAGCCGTATTAGTGGATGGCAGTGGATCACCAGGATCTGTTACCTCATCATTCACTCCTAATGACTGACAGTGAGGACATGGAGATCTCCCATCTAATTTCCATAAGACAGACACCAGAGATGCAATCAACCCTGTGATTCTTTCACCACTGCCCCACATGTCCACCTTACAAACACACACAGACATAAAATGATTCAGTCCCCACGGGAATACCTCCCACATCACTGCTCTGGCATCTGCCTGGCTATCAGACCCACACGAGTCACCATCCTCTGGGACCCTGCTGACATCACACACTTCCTCCTCCAGGAAACTCACGTTTCTGCCGCACTGCCTGCCTCAGTCAGTCAAAAGTTTTAGAACTACTCATTCAAGCGTTTTTCTTTGTTTACTATTTTCTACATTGTAGAACAATAGTGAGGATTATGAAATTATGTAGAAACCAAAAAAAATCTAAATGACAAAATCCCAAAAGATTATATTTGTGATTCTTCAAAGTAGCCACCCTTTACCTTGACAGCTTTGAACACTCTTGGCATTCTCTCAACCAGCTTCATGAGGTAGTCACCTGAAGTGCATTTCAATTAACAGGTGTGCCTTGTTCAAAGTTAATTTGTGGAATTTCTTTCCTTCTTAATGAGTTTGAGCCAATCAGTTGTGTTGTAACAAGGTAGGTGTGGTATATAGAAGATAGCCCTATTTGGTAAAAGACCGTCCATATTAAGGCAGGAACAGCTCAAATAAGCAAAGAGAAACGATAGTTCATCATAACTTCAAGACATGAAGTTCAATCAATCAGAAAAATGTCAAGAACTTTGAACATTTCAAGTGCAGTTGCAAAAATCATCATGCGCTATGATGAAACTGGCTCTCGTGAGGACCTCCACTGGAAAGGAAGACAGAGTTACCTCTGCTGCAGAGGATAAGTTCATTAGTTACCAGCCTCAGAAAGTGCAGCCCCCAAAAAAATGCTTCTCAGAATTCAAGTAACAGACATCTCAAAAGCAACTGTTCAGAGGAGACTGCGTGAATCAGGCCTTCATGGATGAATTGCTGCAAAGAAACCACTACTAAAGGACACCAATAATAAGAAGAGACTTGCTTGGGCCAAGAAACATGAGCAATGGACATTAGACCAGTGGAAATCTGTCCTTTGGTCTGATGAGTCCAAATTGGTTCCAACTGCCATGTCTTTGTGAGACAGTAGGTGAACAGATGATCTCCGCATGGGTGGTTCCCACCGTGAAGCATGGAGGTGGTGTTATGGTGCTTTGCTGGTGATACTGTCAGTGACTTTAGAATTCAAAGCACACTTAACCAGCATGGTTACCACAGCATTCTGCCGCGACACACCATCCCATCTGATTTGCGCTTACTGGGATTATTTGTTTTTCAACAGGACAATGACCCAAAACACACCACCAGGCTGTGTAAGGGCTATTTGACCAAGGAGCATCAGATGACCTGGCCCCCACAATCACCAGACCTCAACCCAATCGAGATGGTCTGGGATGAGTTGGTCAACAGAGTGAAGGAAAAGCAGCCAACAATTGCTTAGCATATGTGGGAACTCCTTCAAGACTTTTGGAAAAGCATTCCAGGTGAAGCTGGTTGAGAGTGTACAAAGCTGTCAAGGCAAATGGTGGCTACTTAAATAAATCAAAATATATTTTAGATTCTTCTAACACTTTTTTGTTTACTACACGATTCCATGTGTAATTTTATAGTTTGTCTTCACTATTATTCTACAATGTAGAACATTTTAAAAATAAATGACACCTACTCATGCAAGGGTTTTTCCAAACTTTTGACTGGTACTGAATTTCAAATGCGTCAGGAGATGCTAGAGAGTGCATGAAGGACATTGGGAGCTGAGAAACATAAGGGCCAGAGTCCCTTCATTGGCCAAATATAAATTCAGACATTGAGCAAATGGTGGGAAATTGTGACACGTCTCACATTTCATTATAGACAGTCCAAGGAGCCCATGCCAATGAGAGTGGTACCCACCACAGCCTGGGAGAAGGTTGGAGTCGACTTGTTTCACTGCAATGGTAAGGACTATTTGTTGACTTGACTACTTGTCAAATTACCCTGAAATTGCACTCTTGTCCAGCACTACAGCAAAGACCGATTTTGCATTAGATTTTTTGTTGTTGCTAGTTCAGTCAACTTCAAGTCTGCTATATCCTAAAAGTAACAAAGGCTTAAAAATGTGTGCAAATCGTGACAAAACAAAAAAAAAGTAGCACATAGTGGGACTGATCCATACTTGGCTTTGTCTTACAGAGCAGCGCCCTTGGAATGTGGCCGGTCACCTACAGAAATCCTAATGGGATGCAAGTTGCCTTCCAGGTTGCCTATTCTCTGCCTGAATGACTGCTCATTAGCTATGCGGGATAGGGCCCTGCAATTGAAGGCAAGACAAAAACTCTACGACAAAAGTGCTAGTGTTGTCACCATTGGAAACTCTGGATGTGGTTTGAATTCGGGTTCCGGATTCATGGGATAGAAAGGCTACGGTATTGGAGGTGGTTGCGCCTCATTCATATACAGTCAGGACAGAAGATGGGGCTGTGTATTGGCGCAATAGACAAAGCCTTTTGAGGACGCTCAAAAGGCTTTGTGGCATACTGCCACTGGACACAGGAAAAAAGAAAGGAGAACAACTGGGGATGTTTCTGTGACACCAGGTACTGGGAGTGTGACAGTAGTGGGGATGTTTCTGTGACACCAGGTACTGGGAGTGTGACAGTAGTGGGGATGTTTCTGTGACACCAGGTACTGGGAGTGTGACAGTAGTGGGGATGTTTCTGTGACACCAGGTACTGGGAGTGTGACAGTAGTGGGGATGTTTCTGTGACACCAGGTACTGGGAGTGTGACAGTAGTGGGGATGTTTCTGTGACACCAGGTACTGGGAGTGACAGTAGTGGGGATGTTTCTGTGACACCAGGTACTGGGAGTGACAGTAGTGGGGATGTTTCTGTGACACCAGGTACTGGGAGTGACAGTAGTGGGGATGTTTCTGTGACACCAGGTACTGGGAGTGACAGTAGTGGGGATGTTTCTGTGACACCAGGTACTGGGAGTGACAGTAGTGGGGATGTTTCTGTGACACCAGGTACTGGGAGTGACAGTAGTGGGGATGTTTCTGTGACACCAGGTACTGGGAGTGTGACAGTAGTGGGGATGTTTCTGTGACACCAGGTACTGGGAGTGTGACAGTAGTGGGGATGTTTCTGTGACACCAGGTACTGGGAGTGTGACAGTAGTGGGGATGTTTCTGTGACACCAGGTACTGGGAGTGTGACAGTAGTGGGGATGTTTCTGTGACACCAGGTACTGGGAGTGACAGTAGTGGGGATGTTTCTGTGACACCAGGTACTGGGAGTGACAGTAGTGGGGATGTTTCTGTGACGCCAGGTACTGGGAGTGTGATAGATTCGGACAGTGCCTCAGAACCAGCGCAGGTCCAGTAGGTGAGCAGCCTCTAATAAAGATTAAGTTAAGCATATTGCTTGCTTAAATCATTTAACCGGTTTGACTGGGAATCATTCAGGCTTTTCAGTCATCCCTCTAAAGCAGACAGTTCATAACTCAGTTTTGACTTAGTCACATCGACAGGAGTCGTCACTGAAAGTTCTAATCAGCACCGGTTTTATACAAGTGCCTCTTTATTCACATCAAAAGACAATGCCGTGAGTAGCTACATGCAGAAAAATATTAACGGGATACGTCAGGATTTTTTAAATGAGGCCCTTGCTCTACTTCCCCAGAGTAAGTCTACGGGTAACTAAGGCTAGTTAGCACTGGTTCGCAAAACTACCTCTAAATTCCTTCATACAGACCAGAGACCTAAAAATGGTATCCACTAGTTAAATCGAACTCTGGGGAAATAGATAAAATCATTGCCAAAATCTAAGTATCCCTTTAGGCATAATGTTTTGGGGCCAATACTTGTTCTAGAATACTGTCAATTCGCAATGACCAATCGTTTGTTATAAATGACAAATCGACATCAAGCAGAAACATATCAAAGCATTATATTCACAAAGCTGAGTGTTGGTGATGCCAGCCTTGCTCAACTTGCCAACCGCACAGCAAGCCAATTAGGGACTGAGACAATATATATATATATTCTGGTGCGCTCTTTAAAGGTAACATATTACATTTATTTTCTTTTAACACTTAAAAAAACATAAAAATCCCAATTCATAGATGAAAATGTTGACCCATTGTCCAAGTATCCACCATGAGTAAAGTCAATCAGTCAATCTTCTGTCCACTCAGTCCTGGCGAGTCTGTCCCAGTCCTGGTGTTGCCATGGGCGACAGACAGTGCAGTGTCATGGTCTCCATTACGCGCCAGTGCGGAAGCTGCAGTGTCTTCACACCAGCTGTACAGATGCAGCCTGGAGGTAACCCTGCAGGTACCGGAGGGCCTCGGCATTCAGGCTGGTGCTCAACATAGAGAGGACCTGCCATTGGGGAGAACAGGAGAGAGTCACGCATCTGTCAACTACTAAAATGTAAGCATCTACATACACTACACAAAATAAACAACTATTTTCAGTCTAAGCATGTACAATGTACCGCTACCAGCATGATTCGAATCCGACCCACTGCTCTTTCAGCACTCTCGCGTCTACCCTTCACCTCTAAACATACTAAATAGTTACAAAAATATAAAAATAGAACATTCAGTCATTGGCAATCTAGGAGCCAAAATGTTGTACACGCACTGCTTTTCCTGGGGCCGCACACCATCTATGCTGCGCTAGAGCACCTTAGTCTCTCTGAGAGGCTGGCTCAGTCGGCTGGGGCTTTACTTTTAGAAGTAAGCATTGTCCGAGACATAATGGACCATAGGACAGGAGCCCATCTCCTGTATCTATAGCGTGAGGCAGCTTGTTGTATAAGTACACACCTTTGACAGAACACTAATGTGTCGCAGGTCCTCAACCCCAAAACATATCCTTAATTTGTTTTTGTATTTGGTATGACTTGACTGGGTATCGAACCTCACACCTTCCAATCCCAGAGCAGACACTAACCACAAGGCCACGGAGTTGGTGTTTAACTTTTATACCATTTTGTTTTGAACTCTGCTTAAAACTGACCGACTGACTCATATGAAGAAAGTAGAAGATTGGAATGCAAGGTGGATGTGCCCTCTCTTGTAGCCTTGCTGTATAATGTTCCTGCTATAAGGAGTGATTTAGCCAAGAGCCCCAATGCCTCTAAACATAGCCTAGTATTCATGCATTTCAATATATAAACTTACCCGTCCAGGACAGGCAGTGGAGAGCTTGTGGAGGGACTGAGCTAGCAGGATCTTGGGGTTGCTGACAGCGTCACCGATGGGGTCGTGCTCCTTCTTCCCAGCAAAGGCCAGCTGGGAGAAAGCCGTCTGGTAACTGGCCGTGTCCTCAATGTCAATAAAGTGCTCGTCGTCAGGGATGCTGTCATCCTCTGGCAGCTCAAACAGACCAATCAGGGCCTGGAGCAGGGGGGTCCTAAAGAATAAATAATTTAGCAGACCATTAATTTACAAGAACCACTAAAAAGTGTGATAATACTTCAGGACCGTTTCGCACCAGAGTTTGGTGTACTCGGTGTCCATCATTGCCGGGCACTCGGTGAGGATCTTGGTGATGCCCACGGCACAGATCTTCTTCTCCACTGGGCCAGACACCTTCTGCACCTCTGGAATGACTATCTTCTCCAGCACCATGCCAAACATCCTATAAGAAAGAAGACCCAGCACTGAGAATATCTTAGCGCATTGCTATCAGAATAATTAAGGACTATGATTAAACTTCCAGGCTTATCCTTTCACATATGACATGGTTGGCCTTTAAAACCAAAAGGGACAACTGACTGGCTTGTGTTCAGCGAGCAGATCTGCACACTTAGCTTTAAGGCTACACTAATGAACATATCCATGATGATGGAAAACAAACATGTCAGTCTAATTTCATCTGACAAGAGACTTACTTTGGCTGTATGCTGTCAAAAATCTCCTGCAGAGCAATGGCGCCATACTTGACACCATACAGATTGATAAAAACCATGAAACCTATGGAAAAGAGGACACTTTAAAAATGTGTAGCATTGAGAGATCAGAGCCACACTAAGTACGTTTTAAAACTAGACAATGTCAACATTAGTTTTAAGCTGTACTCACTCTTGATGAACTTAGTTGTTTTGGAGCTCTGCAGTCTCTGGAAGAGTAGAATGAAGATCTGTTTCCTGTACTGAACAATGGACTCCCTGAGAGAGAGCGAGCAAGACAACTCATGATACAGCCTCCATGTCAATTACATACAAAGTCCTTTATTTAGTTATCAGATAGACAGGTGGTCGACTCACGTGGGCATGTGCTCTATGATGCTGTTCATCAGGTAGAAACCTTGGTGGTCATTGGCCTTGGAGGCTATGAGCTTCTGGAAGACTCCTAGCAGACCAGGCTGTACAGGGAGAGCAGTTTAACGGCAGATGACGACAACTAACCAATTGCACACCTCAGTTAAACTAAGACTGGTAGGTTACAGAATATTATGTACAGTAAGAGTCCTTTTACCACCAACATGCCCCAGATGTTACTCACTATTTTATCAGCAGCAGAGCTGGCTATGGTGGCAGCCCCCTTCTCCAGGTAGGCTTGAAGCAGGCGCACCAGAGGAGGGATGTTGCCAGCACGTTCCCAAAGCACGGGCTGCAGCAGGTGGGGGAACAGGGCCATGTAGGAGTTGGGGATGGAGCTGGTGTGGATCTCCAGAAGCAGAGACATCACCTGGAACACGTAGGGCACAAACTCTGCAACAACAGAAGGGGGGAAAGTTGATGTAAGAAGGGCAATGTGTAGTTTGTCAAGCTTGCATACATGCAGTTCAGAGGATGGCTCCACAACCCCTTCAGAAGGGGTGATGTCAATGCTCGTTTTAACCTGGAAGCACCCCACTTCCTGTTGAACAAGGGAGAGCTTGGTTTGTTGTTTTGGAAAGTCTATTGAAAAAGTTGTTACTAGCTAGCTACCTTTTTAGTTTGGATCCTGCAAAACAGTTGGCATCAGTAGCTGGGACCACTATGTGTCCAGTGATCCTGCCGACCAAGGACGGGTCTGAGGAGCTGTTTGGTGTAGCAGCTAGCCTAGCTGCCTATCAAGCTAGAAGGGTTTTCTTGAGGGCTTGAACGCGGCCCGCGACGTGGTTAGCCATTGTGGCTGGGACTGCGAACTGTCCCGGAATGGCTGTTTGTTGCTGTTTTCAAGCTTCCCTGCAAACTGCCCTCCCTGGAACTGTGAGGAGTAACAGCATAACCTACATCGCTACTATGACAAAGACCAAAGCCGGTGGGACCATTGTTGGACAGTGGTGTCTATCACAGATGAAATCTCTTAAAACAAACAAAAATAGTTCTACAAGAAGTTATTACAACAAGAAAATGGCTTCAAGTGTTTTGTCCAAATACTGATGGAGTCAACTAATAAAAGAATGGCCAACCTGACCAGAGAGGTCCATGTCCTGAAGAACAGTTAGCAGTTCGATGAATTTAAAACAGGAGAATAGAAGGGACAAGAGCGCCAAGCCTTTGGGTTCGTAGCTTCACCATAGCAACTGATTAATGGACTGAATGTATATTTTCTATTGTACACAGACAGACACACATTACCGGTCAAAAGTTGACACCTACTCATTCCAGGGTTCTTTATTTTTTAAAACATTTTTTCACATCATAGAATAGTGAATAACACCACATGGAATCATGTAATCAAAAGAAGAAAATAAAAAGGAAAAAAAGTGTTAAACTAGTCAAAATATATTTAAGATTCTTCAAAAAGTAACCACCCTTTCTCTTGAGAGCTTTGCACTCTCTCAACCAGCATCACCTGGAATGCTTTTCCAGTCTTGATAGTTCACATATATGCTGAGCACTTGTTGGCTGCTTTCCTTCACTCTGCGGTCCAGCTCATCCCAAACCATCTCAATTGGGTTGAGGTCGGGTGATTGTGGAGGCTAAGTCATCTGATGCACCATTCCATCTTGGTCAAATAGCCCTTACACAACCTGGAGGTCTGTTGGGTCATTGTTCTGTTGGAAAGCAAATGATAGTTCCACTAAGCGCAAACCACATGGGATGGCATATCGCTGCAGAATGCTGTGGTAACCATGCAGGTTAAGTGTGCCTTGAATTCTAAATAAATCAGACAGTTTTACCAGCAAAGCACCCCCACACCATCACACCTCCATGCTTCACGGTGGGAAACACATGTGGAGATCCATTCACCTACTTTGCTTCTCACAAAGACACAGCGGTAGGAACCAAAAATCACAAATTCGGATGCCTGTGTTTCTTGGCCCAAGCAAGTCTCTTAATATTGGTGTCCTTTAGTAGTGGTTTCTTTGCAACAATTCAACCATGAAGGCCCGATTCACACAGTCTTCTCTGAACAGTTGATGTTGAGATGCGTATGTTAATTGAACTCTGAAGCATTTATTTGGGCTGCAATTTCTGAGGCTGGTAACTAATGAACTCATCCTCTGCAGCAGAGGTCCTCATGAGAGACAGTTTCATCATAGCGCTTGGTTTCTGCAACGGCACTTGAAGAAACATTCAAAGTTGTTGACATTTTTGGATTGACTGACCTTCAGGTCTTAAAGTAATGGACTGTCGCTTCTCTTTGCTCATTTGAGCTGTTCTTGCCATAATATGGACTTGGTCTTTTACCAAATAGAGCTATCTTCTATATACCAACCCTACCTTGTCACGACACAACTGACTGGCTCAAACGCATTAAGGAAAGAAATTCCACAAATGAACTTAAGGCACACCTGTTAATTGAAATGCATTCCATGTGACTACCTCATGAAGCTGGTTGAGAGAATCCCAAGAGTGTGCAAAGCTGTCGAGGCAAAGCGTGGCTACTTTGAAGAATCTCGAATAAATTGATGTGTTTAACACTTCTGGATTCTACATGATTTCATGTCTGTTATTTCCTAGTTGATGTCTAAACTATTATTCTACAATGTAGAAAATTGTAAAAATAAAGAAAAACCCTGGAATGAGTAGGTGTGCGTCTAAACTTTTGACTATGTAAATCAAGTAATTCTGTTTCATTTTATAACCCGTTTTCACTTTGTCATTATGGGGTAGGGCTCCCGAGTGGCACATGTCTCTGGTTCAATTCCAGGCTATATCACATCCGGCCATGATTGGGAGTCCCATAGGGCGGCGCACAGTTGGCCCAGCGTCGTCCGGGTTTGGCTGGGGTAGGCCGTTACAGTAAATAAGAATTTGTTCTTCATTTAAAAATGTAGTGTGTAGATTGATTAAATGCATTTTCCCCCCTCAATTTTAGATTAAGGCTGCAACGTAAAAAAATGTGGGAAATGGGAAGGGGTCTAAATACTTTCCAATGCGCACACACACACACACACACACACACACCCCTGTAACGCTTAGAGAATAGCTTATGTCAAGTGTTATTGCAGTGTTGTGGTTGCAGGTTCACCTGGCACATCTAAAATATTTTCCTTTTGTGGTGTTGCTATAGGCCACCAAGTGAAATGCTTGATAGTGTATGTGATGTAAACAGAGTTCCATTTCTTGGGGACCTGAATATTTAATCAAGCTGTCCACTCAAGAGGAAGCTTCTCACTAACTAGTGCCAGTAATCTGGTTCATGTTATTATATCAACCTACCGGGGTGTTTACAAACACTGCAGGAACAAGATCATCCACATGTATTGATCATGTGATTACTAATAATGTAGAAATTAGTTCGAAAAGCTGTATCCATACCCATTGGATGCAGTGATCACAATATAGTGGCCATATCAAGGAAAACAACATTTCCAAAAGGTGGGCCTATAATAGTCTAAGAGAAGATATAAAAAGATTTTGCTGTGACTCTTGGATGTTAAACATTTACGTTGGTCTAATAAGGATTATCCGGACGCTGCACTTGATGAATTTATGAAATTGCTTCTTCCAATTACTGATAAAGATGCACTTGTTCAGAAACTGACTGCTCCATGGATTGATGAGGAATTGAAAAACTGAATGGTTGAAAGATGTGGCAAAAGTGGCTAATAATTCTGGCTACACATCTGACTGCAAATTTAGAAATTATGTGACTAAAAGCAACAAAAATAAACTTTATATAGCCAAGATCAATGATATAAAGAATGGGGGGGGGGGGAAAACACATTAAATTATGGGCAGAAATACAAATTCAACTCCATCTTTCATCGAATCAGATGGCTTATTCATCACAAAACCATTTGATGTTGCCAATTATTTTAAGGATTATTTCATTGGCAAAGTAGACAAACTTAGGCAGGGAAAGGCCAACAACGAACAGTGAGCCATCATACTCATGCATAAAAAAAATAAAATGAAAGAAAAGCATTGTAAGTTCGAATTTTGTTAATGTAGTGTGGGAGAGGTGGGTAAATTATTGTTATCGATCAATAATGACAAACCTCCTGGCATTGACAACTTGGATGAAAAGCTACTGAGCATGGTAGCTGACTATACAGCCACTCCTGTCAGTCATATCTTTAATCTGAACCTAGAGGAAAGTATTTGTCCTCAGGCCTGGAGGGAAGCCAAAGTAATTTTGCTACTCAAGAGCGGCAAAGCAGCCTTACCTGGTTCTAACAGCAGACCTGCCAGCTCTTAGCAAACTGTAGGAAAAAAATGTAGTTTGACCAAATACAATGCTATTTCTCTGCAAACAAAACAACAACTGACTTTCAGCATGCTTATAAAGAAGGGCACTCAACATGTACTGCACTGACACAAATGACTGGTTCAAAGAAATTGATAGCTGTACTGTTAGATTTCAGTGCAGCCTTCGATATTACTGACCATAACCGGTAGAGAAAAAGTATGCGTTATGGCTTTTCAACCTCTGCCATATTGTGGATTCAGAGCAATCTATCGAAAGAACTGAGGGTTTTATTTAATTGAAGCTTCTCATGTCAAACATGTAAAGTGTGGTGTACCGTAGGGCAGTTCTCTAGGCCCTCTACTCTTTTCCATTTTTACCAATGACCTGCCACTGGCATTAAAAAAGCATGTGTCCATGTATTCTGATGAATCCACCATAGCTAATGAAGTCACTTAAAGAGTTGCAGTGTGTTATCGAATGGGTGGCCAGTAATAAACTGGTCCTGAACATCTAAAACTAAGAGCAGTGGATTTGGTACAAATAATTCCCTAAGTTCTAGACCTCAGCTGTATCTGGTAATGAATGGTGTGGCTGTTGAACAAAATGTTGAGACAAAATGACTTGGTGTTACCTTAGATTGTAAACTGTCATGGTCAAAACATATAGATTCAATGGTTGTAAAGTTGGGGAGAGGCCTGTCTGTAATAAAGAGATGCTCTGCTGTTTTGACAACACTCCACAAAGCAAGTCCTGTAGGCTCTAGTTTTATCTTGATTATTGTCCAATCATATGGTCAAGTGCTGCAAAGAAAGACCTAATTACCAAACCTGGATTGAAAAACAAATAAAGCAACACCTCAAGGCACAACGCCTCTCCCAAGTGTGACCTACTTGTGTGTATGTACTGAGATGTGTAACTGATCGATGCACACACGTTAATGTTCTTAAAATGTACATTTTTGAAAAAGTTTTTTTTTTCGTTATGTGTTGAACCCCAATAAGACTAGCTATCCCATTGTCGTCGGCTAATGGGGATCCCAATAAATAAAAATCATTCACCTTCCACTCGCTTTCCTAGGCCTGTCCTACTAAGATGAGCAATCTTATGCTTAACATGGACTGCTGGAACCTGCTTCTTTCTAGGGTAAAGCCACATACCCTGTACGTCATTCTGTAGAATCTCAGTGAAGACTGGGAAGAGGGCCTCCTCGAAGCTGCCCACAGTGGTAGGGTTGGCCTTGCAGGTGATCCGGATAGACAGGCACAGGGACTCAAACAGGTAGTGGTTAAAGTGAGGCTTGCTGGGGTTCTGAAAGAAACACATGATACCGGTATATACAGCTGCTACTTACACACATGAGCTGACTTACATTGTGTCTATGTATCTACCACAGCACAGACAAGGGTGTGACCTACCTTGCTAACGAGGAGGAGCTTGTGAGTGAGCTGGCCAATCAGTGTGGGGATGTAAGGAACAATGGTCTCCTGCAGGAGGGAAAAGCTGCGCATGATGGCTGGAAGAGAATGAAGGAGATGTCAGGGTAGAAAACAAGGATCGTACACACCCCCAAAAAAATAAAAAATAACATTGCCCACAAAAACTTAAGTAACATGTCGTCCGCAACCTCGTCACCACAAAAGGATAGTTATCCTAGCCGCAAAAGGATAGTTAGACATATCATTAAATCTATTTAAGCTATTAGCAGAGCAGTTAACCCTCAAACTCCCGTACCTTTCATGATATATTCGTTCTCTGATGAGCCAGGCAGAGCCAGGGCTTTGAACAGGTTGTTGAGCAGCTGTTCCGTGAAGGGGGCCATCTCTGTAGGAGTGATACTGAAACACATTGTGTAGTGTTGGATAAGATTAAGATAATCAACTATTGACATAAAGTAGCTGGGTAACTACTCACAGTGTGGAGTTGTTGGGGCCCCTCATGGTAAAAAGTCTCTCCAGGGCGTGGGCAGCGTAGGTGTGCTCCACTGTGCTCTCCGCCTGCAGGTGGGCCACCAGCAGAGGGACAGCCTGCAGCAGCTGCTCTTTGGGCAACTGGAAGACAAGAGGGGACAAAGGAGGACTGGATATTCACAGGCCCCTCAAAGTGTTGATTTCAACCTTTAAGTAGGCTGAACTCATGACAGTGAATTTTCAGAGGAGAAATACCATAAAAACAAAATCAAACCTGACTCCTGAAGATCATGACGTATTTGATGGCGTCAGCCTTCAACACTGGAAACTCATTGACTAGAATAGAACAGAGTAAGCATGTTTGATAAAAGTGCAGATAAAGCAATCCACAGCTGTGATAATGAATTCATAAATCATTTGCTCATCTGGTCAACTTTATATGTACCGTTTTGGGAATTGAGGTCTGTGAGAATGTGGTTCACAAAGAATTCTGTGAGGTTCACCAACTCGTTAGCCTGCGTGATACCATGCTTAAAAAGATACACATTTTACATTACTCAATGTCTACTGCAATCATGTTCATAACCCAGCAATGTTCCACAAACACACCCAAATACAAAAGGAATTATAACCATACCTTCGCTGTCTGGGCTTTAGAGGCCAGAGATGTGACCAGGTAGATAGCAGCATCTTTGTGCTTCCAGTTCACCACTGGGTTCTTGGCATACTCCCCCAGCATGGAGTTCACATAGCCAGAGAAGATGGCTGTGACCGGGCCCTCAAAGAACTTACACAGGCCTCTCACTAAGTCACAGGCAGCCCTGCGCCGAGTGTCTATGTCTGCAGGGAGGAGACAGAACAGAGGGGTCAACAACCGTATGCTTAAACAATAATCCAGCTCAATTTGTCTCATTGATGAGTTTACATTTTTGTGTTATTACCTGATCCTTCAAGATCTCTTCGGATGTATTCTTCAGAGTTATCCTCAAAGGCCTCCTCATCAGCACCTGGAACCAAAGAAATCTATGAATCAGTACCAGAGACCATTATGCAGATATCTGCCATTAAAGTTCAATGGCATGTATTAAATACCCATGTACCCATTCATGCCCAAGACACTATTTCAGTCTGAACTCACTTCTGAACTCCATGTTGGGCACAATGACCTTCTCACAGATGCTGGTGAGTGTGTTCTGGTCCTCAAACAGATGCTTGTAGTGGGGCCTTTCACACACAGATGCTAGGAACTGAATAGCATTGCTCACAAGCTATGTCACAAAACAAAAAGGAGCAAATGTGTTAGCAGGCGGTCCACATGATCTATTGATAAGGTACATGAATGTATCATCAGCAGCCTCACCAGATCGTACTTGACCTCCTGGCCAGCGGAGACCAGCAGGTTCCAGATAGCAGTGACAAAGCGAGGCAGGTAAGGCTGGAACTCTTCATCGTACTTCTGGGCGTAAAGAGCAGCGTTGTCACAGATCTGAGATTTGAGCAGCTCCAGAAGACCTGCCTCCTCTTCATCCTGTTGGGTGGAAAAGACAAGGTTATCAAAGGTTGAATCAACTGATGCAGTAACTTAAACATTTTACAAGTGAAAGTCCACTCACATCTGTTTGTAGTAGCTTATTATCCAAGGTCAACAAGTTATGGAAATTAGACATCCAGGTCTCCATGTTGTCCTCAAAAAACTCAGGAAGGTCCTGTGAAGGCAGTGAAAGTTGGAAGAATGAGATTACTTTTACTCCAGTGATAAGCAGCACATGAAAATTCAGCAACATGCAGCATGTCCTTGTGGTCATAAAGCAGATAAGATGCAGGTGGGGGACGTACCTGGAAGTTGAGACTGTAGAAGAGCTTTGAAATCAGAGTAAGGGACGAGAAGAGGATCTTCAAAGCGTTGATGTCCGTCGCATGGGTCTGACACAGCTCAATGGTGGCCTGAGAAACAATATACATGGATAGTAGACAATGACTTTAGATGTCTGAATAATTTAGGTCCTACAAACTAAAAGCAAGTGATGGGCAGTACCAATTTCAAGAACTGTTGTTTTTACTTTAAATATATTTCAATTGTTAGGGTTGATTAACTCTGTAAACAATAACCTTGAAGAGTTCAGTCAGCGGACTCGCAAACGTGTCCAACACCAGTTTAATCTCCAGCCACAGCTCATTCGACTTAAACTCGTGTCGATACCTGGGAAAACAGAAGATCAGTGTGAACATCTTTAAAAACTAACCACAAAGACATAATTCACTATGACACCTATCATTAGAGGACCACGTGTCATGCCCATGGTGATTAACCTCTTGAAAAGTGAGTGTGCGGTCCGGAGCACTCCGTTAATGATGTGGAAGTCTCCGCTCTGGAAGCGAGTCACCATCTCTGTCAAGAGGTCCGGCCACTTCATAGGGAAGTCCTCTCTGCCGATGATGCTGATGGCATCACTCAACTGTAGAAGAACAGTAAACACTGGAGTAAAACTAATACATCTATGGAAATGGCCCTTTTTATTGTGTAAAAGGATCATCCTGAAGGATTGTGAACTCATGCAGATGGATTCCAAGAACCTCCGATTAAAGTAATTCAAACCAGCACCAGCTCACTGACTTTATGTACAATAGACAGGCAGGTAACAGGTCTTGCCTCTTGTGCAGACATACCTGTTTCTGAATCTGTTCAGGGCTGCTCAACATCAAATTTACAATGTTGGCCTTGATAGTGGTTCGGTCGGGATCTGAGATTTTGTTTGGTTCATCTTCAATCTGAAAGCGATATTAGGATACAAAGTAAGACTTGTCATGCCAACGTTGGGCCAACAATACTTGCACAACACATAACACTGATTTCGTCCAATATTCAGGCAACCATTAACTTACTATGCGCCAGTTTCTCTTGATGTAGTTTTTGAAGGTGACAGCTGCACACACCCGGATCACGTTGTCTTGAGATTTCTCCAACAATGTAAGCAGCAATATTGGATAGTTCTGGTTCCCTTCAACTGACTCAAGAAACTTTTCAGCTGGAAGAAATTAGGGAAATAAGAACATTCCAGTCAAGCAATGGGAAATTGTACATAATGCCCAAAGTATGCATGTTCATACCATGACTGATCAGTGCATGGGTGTTTTAAATGAACATGCATTCTACTCTGAGCTCCCATACCTGGACGTCTGACGGATGGATCCGGGTCCAGAGTTTTACGCATAAATTCTGTGAGTGTCTGAAGGTTTCCATCATTCAGCTCCATGGTACCCTAGAAAGAAAGTCAATCATTACATTAGACATAGTGATGGTCTCAACTAGCTGACTATTAGCTGATTAAATAAAAAGTTGTATCTAGTCACATTCACAGGGTCGCAGATGTAGTTGCAGTGGGACAGGGCAATACTTAACTGCCGAGCTCCAACAGTGCAGGTGTGAATGATTGTCTTAGCTACAAGTCGATGAGGAAACGTGACATTTTTAAAACGATAGAGGTGCTTGTCATTCAGTGGCGTCTCCAGCTACCCACTTTCTAATCATGCGCAGTAACTTCACGCCTACCCACTAATATTTCACGGCATGATGACGACACCTGAAGATAGTTATATTCAGCCAATCAATTTGACTAAGTCAAGCAAGCTAGCCTTGCATCATCTTTGTGCTCCAATGGAATTCGTTATTTTCCAGAGATCAGAAACTTTATCCAATCACAGTAAACTTGGGGCGGGACTTGGAGGCTGCAGTTAGCCACTAGCTAGCAATGTTAGCAATGTACTCTGGCATGGTGCTCATTCAAAATACTTACGTTTCACTAGTTTAGAACTGGCGGATAAAAAATATCCAACACTAGTTTCGAGAATATAAGCGTAGCTACTGAATGACTGAGCATGTTAGCTAGTTTGGTAGCTAGCTAAGTTACTTAGCTAACTAGTAGCAGGCTAAACTAGCCATGGCAGTCTGGTAGGCCAGCAGTACTAGCAAAAATAGCCTGAATGACAGGCATGCCATGGCTAACTTCGAACGTCTTCTTGTGCGTTAGTATCTGATGTGCGTGTTACATTTGGGCGAATTAGCTAACGTTAGCTAGTTCAGAAATAATTCTGTAAAAAAGCTTATTCTGTTGTGTCCTCGCAACGCAGTGGCACTAAGCCCTAATGCATGGTATAGTACCATCTGTGAATGAATATTCTGCAAGTAACTAGCTAGCCATTTACCTAGCTTGCTAATGCTAGTTACTTAACTTTTTACGTAGCTAAATTATCCACGATGGGCAAATTAAAAATGTCTACGGCAGTTTTATATTTTTCTACAAACTAGCCAACAATGTACATTCATATGCATCATTTGATAGAGCGATGAGATTACAAAGAGCTCTCATACCTTATCTTGCTTTTTGTTGTCTCAGCCGGTGTCTGTGCTGTTATTCGCTGCTGCCGGACGAAATGGCTTTCAAAAATCTCAAGCCACTGGGCGGTCTGTGCACTGGGCGTGCGCAAACAAGTTTGGAAAACCACGCTGGAGAAGCCCCTGGCATGGGCGAGTGTTCGGAAGAGATTGTATATAAAATATTGACTAATGAATTGATCACAATTTTTGATTGATCAAGTATGTTCACCTAGTCATTGAGATTGTTCGATCGCCTGTTCTACAAATCACCTTCCATCATAAATAACTAGCCTACTCATTTGTAGATCAGTCGGTCAGTGACAATTTACCCAATATACATTACGGTTTTGATCCTCATAGTCAGGTCATGGAAGACCAAGGCTGCATTTAGACAGGCAGCTGAATTCGGATCTTCTCTCACTAATTTCTATTTTGGCCAGTCACATCAGATATTTTCAGCGTTGATCTGATTGGTTCAAAGACCAATTAGTGAAAAAATATCAGAATTGGTTAAACTAGCCTAATAGAACAACTTAAAGAAAAAACAATGTATGTTGGTTCCCCTTCTCTTTTCTTGTCTGGTGCCGGTTCCCACTGCCCACTAGAATGTTCTATATTGCAGCACACTGACACTAAATTAGCAGTCAAGAACAAGTCCCATCTCTGCCTTTTTTCTGAAAACGTTTATCCAGCACAGAGAAACATTCAATACAATAATGCACTTGTTAGAACAATTAAAATGCAAGCACAAAACAGTTTGAACAGAGTAAGCAAGCTAATTTAACCATTCTACAAACAAATGCCCACATTAACGTAACAAAACAACATTTACACATTTTCTAATGCGCCTAAAACCCCTTCCCTGTCTGACAGTGTAGGGATCAGTGGCTCAGATATCCTACAGGTTGTACGTCTGGCGGATGTACAGTGTGTCACGCAGCATCAGGTCTCGCAGACGCCACAGTGTGTCTGCCATTGTGGAATGGGCTCCCTTGCTCTTCAGCCAATGGGACGGCAGCCGGCTCTCCTGCTCCTTGGTCAGTCACACATCTTTCTTTCGAGCTGCTGAAACATGCCCACATACATACACAAGGTTATTAGGAAATAGTATATTTTATTTTAACTAGGCAAGTCAGTTAAGAACAAATTCTTATTTACAATGACGGCCTACCAAAAGGCCTCCTGCGGGGACGAGGGCCTGGGTTAAAAAAATAAATACAATATAGGACAAAACACAAATCACAACAAGAGAGACACAACACTACATAAAGAGAGACCTAAGACAACAACATACGGCAGCATCACATGACAAAACAGCATGGTGTCAACACAACATGACAACAACATAGTAGCAACACAACATGTTATAAACATTATTGGGCAAAGTCAACAGCACAAAGGTCAAGAAGGTAGAGACAACAGTACATCATACAAAGCAGCCACAACTGTCAGTAAGAGTGTCCATGATTGAGTCTTTGAATGAAGAGATTGAGATAAAACTGTCCAGTTTGAGTGTTCGTTGCAGAGGGTTTTATAAATAAGCATCAACCAGTGGGCCTTGCGACGGGTATACATAGATGACCAGTTTACAGAGGAGTATAGAGTGCAGTGATGTGTCCTATAAGGAGCATTGGTGGCAAATCTGATGGCCGAATGGTAAAGCACATCTAGCCGCTCGAGAGCACCCTTACCTGCCGACCTATAAATTACGTCTCCATAATCTAGCATGGGTAGGATGGTCATCTGAATCAGGGTTAGTTTGGCAGCTGGGGTGAAAGAGGAGCGATTACGATAGAGGAAACCAAGTCTAGATTTAACTTTAGCCTGCAGCTTTGATATGTGCTGAGAGGACAGTGCACAGTCTAGCCATACTCCCAAGTACCTGTATGCGGTGACTACCTCAAGCTCTAAACCATCAGAGGTAGTAATAACACCTGTGGGAAGAGGGGCATTCTTCTTACCAAACCACATGACCTTTGTTTTGGAGGTGTTCAGAACAAGGTTAAGGGTAGAGAAAGCACATACTGTACATTCATGATACACTATGCAGGTGAAGACAAATTATACTACTGTCTGTATATATTTTTTCTGTTATTCAAGAAGGTAATTTACTGATACATCAATCACTGAAATATTTTAAAAGTGATTTGTAGATTTGTTGGGGTGTAAATCACTCTTTCAGTGATAGGAGTTCACCTGAGAGAGTTTGGTCCCACTTGCTGATGATGGAGGACTCTGCATTAAGTCCCTCAATGTACTTCAGGTATGCCTCTGAGTGGAGCAGGCGCCTAGGCTTCGGTGGAGGGTCTACAAATAAGGGTGTTGAGGGCTGCTGGAAGGCAGGCTGGCCCTGTCTTGGGTAGGGTGGTGGGGCCTGCTGTCCGGGACCAATCATAAAAATAAAAAAGAGCATCAAGGGCCTCTTTGCTCATTCTCAAATACAGATGTGAGTAATAAAATAACAAGCATTTACAGTCTGTGCTTTTCTAATATACAATTGTATAGAAGTGTATATTACCTGGATTCCGTAGGCTCCAGGAGCACCTGTGTTGACACCTGCAGTGAAGGTATTAACATAAACAGTTAGAGTGTACCAGGACACAGCTGTCCAATAGGGTCTGGCTGCAACAGACACCTTAAGCCACAGACGCTGTGAGACATACGAGCTAAGACAGGATGTTGAATGGTGCCAGAGAGGATTGTGGGTAACTGCAACCAACAGCACGGGTGGTGAAATTACATTAAGAATTATAAAATAGATACTAGTTAGCTAGTGTGCACTAGCTAGCTATCCTAGCTAGTGTGTACTAGCTAGCTGCACGAGCAGGTGGTTAACATAACACTGTGGACCAGAGCTAGTGCGCCGAATGGTACACTACATGACCAAAAGTAATTGGACACCTCATTCCAAAATCATGGGCATTAATATGGAGTTGGTTTCCCCTTTGCTGCTATAACAGCCCCCACTCTTCTGGGAAGGCTATCCACTAAATGTTGGAACATTGCTGCAGGGACTTGCTTCCATTCAGCCACAAGAGCATTAGTGAGGTCGGGCACTGATGTTGGACAATTAGGTCTGGCTCGCAGTCGGCGTTCCAAGTCATCCCAAAGGTGTTGGATGGGGTTGAGGTCAGGGCACTGTGCAGGCCAGTCAAGTTCTTCCACACAGATCTCGACAAACCATTTCTGTATGGACCTCACTTTGTACACGTGGGCACGGTCATGCTGATACAGGAAAGAGCCTTCCCCAAACTGTTCCCATAAAGTTGAAAACACAGAATCGTCTAGAATGTCATTGTATGCTGTCGTGTTAAGATTTCCCTTCACTGGAACTAAGGGGCCTAGTTAGAACCATGAAAAAAACATTATTCCACCTCCACCAAACATTACAGTTGACACAGTACATTCAGGCAGTTAGCGTTCTCCTGGCATCCGTCTGCCAGATGGTGAGGCATGATTCATCACTCCAGAGAATGCGTTTCCGCTGCTCCAGAGTCCAATGGCGGCGAGCTTTACACCACTCCTGCCAACGCTTGGCATTGAGCATGGTGATCTGAGGCTGCAGTCCTGTTCTGTGAGCTTATGTGGCCTACCACTTCGCGGCTGAGCCAATGTTGCTCCTACATGTTTCCACTTCACAATCACAGCACTTACAGTTGACCGGGGCAGCTCTAGCAGGGCAGAAATGAGACAAACTGACTTTTTGGAAAGGTGGCATCCTATGACGGTGCCACATTGAAAGTCACTGAGCTCTTCAGTAAGGCCAATCCACTGCCAATGTTTGTCTATGACATTTGCATGACTGTGTGCTCGATTTATACACCTGTCAGCAACAGGTGTGGCCGAAATAGCTGAATCCACTAATTTGAAGGGGTGTCCACATACACTATACAGTCGTGGCCAAAAGTTTTGAGAATGACACAAATATTAATTTTCACAAAGTCTGCTGCCTCAGTGTCTTTAGATATTTTTGTCATGGAATACTGAAGTATAAGTATATATGGAATACTGAAGTATAATTACAAGCATTTCATAAGTGTCAAAGGCTTTTATTGACAATTACATGAAGTTGATGCAAAGAGTCAATATTTGCAGTGTTGACCATTCTTTTTCAAGACCTCTGCAATCCGCCCTGGCATGCTGTCAATTAACTTCTGGGCCACATCCTGACTGATGGCAGCCCATTCTTGCATAATCAATGCTTGGAGTTTGACTGATGGTAGCGCTCACCTTGTATTCTCAAGGACAAGCTTTTTTCTGGATGCCCCAAACAATCGGAAAGGGGATTCATCCGAGAAATGGACTTTTCCCCAGTCCTCAGCAGTCCAATCCTTGTACCCTTTGCAGAATATCAGTCTGTCCCTGATGTTTTTCCTGGAGAGAAGTGGCTTCTTTGCTGCCCTTCTTGACACCAGACCATCATCCAAAAGTCTTCGCCTCACTGTGCGTGCAGATGCACTCACACCTGCCTGCTGCCATTCCTGAGCAAGCTCTGTACTGGTGGTGCCCCGATCCCGCAGCTGAATCAACTTTAGGAGACGGTCCTGGCGCTTGCTGGACTTTCTTGGGCGCCCTGAAGCCTTCTTCACAACAATTGAACCGCTCTCCTTGAAGTTCTTGATGATCCTATAAATGGTTGAAGAACAATGATTCCAAGCACCACCCTCCTTTTGAAGCTTTCAGTCTGTTATTCGAACTCAATCAGCATAACAAAATGATCTCCAGCCTTGTCCTCGTCAACACTCACAGCTGTGTTAACGAGAGAATCACTGACATGATGTCAACTGGTCCTTTTGTGGCAGGGCTGAAATGCAGTGGAAATGTTTTTTGGGGATTCAGTCCATTTGCATGGCAAAGAGGGACTTTGCAATTCATCTGATCACTCTTCATAACATTCTGAAGTTTATGCAAATTGCCATCATACAAACTGAGGCAGCATACTTTGTGAAAATTAATATTTGTGTCACTCACAAAACCTTTGGCCACAACTGTATATACAAAAGTATGTGTGTAGCACAATGACGCCCTGGAACAAAGCTACTGGCTCACGCTATACACAAGACCAAAAAACGTCTACATGTTGTGCGCGCACATACCATTTGAGAAGCAAAAATACCATCTGAGACGCATGAGCTTTGAGGTTCACAGACCACGCAGCGTCAGCACGCACAATCTGCAGCTGGATGCTTCTCCAGCTGGCCATTGTATTGTCAAATACGGACTTTACTACTTCCCATTTAATTTAGAGAATGACCAATTTGGGCCATTACAGCCTCTCAGCAACAATCTACATCGAATGTTCAGGTACTTCAGAGAACTGTGTTTCCATAAACATTGTATTTCCAGTGTTACAATATAATTTAGCAATGCATGACCCTGTTGATTTTTTTTATTTTTATTTCACCTTTATTTAACCAGGTAGGCAAGTTGAGAACAAGTTCTCATTTACAATTGCGACCTGGCCAAGATAAAGCAAAGCAGTTCGACAACATACAAAAACACAGAGTTACACATGGAGTAAAACAACATACAATCAATGATGCAGTAGAAAAAAATAAGACTATATACAATGTGAGCAAATGATGTGAGATAAGGGAGGTAAAGGCAAAAAAAATGCCATGGTGGCAAAGTAAATAAAGTATGGCAAGAAAAACACAGGAATGGTAGATTTGTAGTTTGAAGAAAGTTAAAGGTTAAAATATAAATAATATGGTGCAAAGGAGCAAAATAAATAAAATAAATAAATAAATACAGTAGGGGAAGAGGTAGTAGTTTGGGCTAAATTAAAGATGGGCTATGTACAGGTGCAGAGATCTGTGAGCTGCTCTGACAGCTGGTGCTTAAAGCTAGTGAGGGAGATAAGTGTTTCCAGTTTTAGAGATTTTTGTAGTTCGTTCCAGTCATTGGCAGCTGAGAACTGGAAGGAGAGACGACCAAAGGAGGAGTTGGCTTTAGGGGTGACCAGAGAGATATACCTGCTGGAGCGCGTGCTACAGGTGGGTGCTGCTATGGTGACCAGTGAGCGGAGATAAGGGGGCACTTTACCTAGCAGGGTCTTGTAGATGACCTGGAGCCAATGTGTTTGGCGACGATTATGAAGTGAAGGCCAGCCAACGAGAGCATACAGGTCGCAGTGGTGGGTTGTATATGGGGCTTTGGTGACAAAACGGATGGCACTGTGATAGACTGCATCCAGCTTGTTGAGTAGGGTATTGGAGGCTATTTTGTAAATGACATCGCCGAAGTCGAGGATTGGTAGGATGGTCAGTTTTACGAGGGTATGTTTGGCAGCATGAGTGAAGGATGCTTTGTTGCGAAATAGGAAGCCAATTCTAGATTTCACTTTGGATTGGAGATGATTGATGTGAGTCTGGAAGGAGAGTTTACAGTCTAACCAGACACCTAGGTATTTGTAGTTGTCCACAAATTCTAAGTTAGAACCGTCCAGAGAAGTTATGCTGGATGGGCGGGCAGGTGCAGGCAGCGATCGGTTGAAGAGCATGCATTTAGTTTTACTTGTGTTTAGGAGCAGTTGGAGACCACGGAAGGAGAGTTGAATGGCATTGAAGCTCGTCTGGAGGGTTGTTAACACAGTGTCCAAAGAAGGGCCAGAAGTATACAGAATGGTGTCGTCTGCGTAGAGGTGGATCAGAGATTCACCAGCAGCAAGAGCGACATCATTTATGTATACAGAGAAAAGAGTTGGCCCAAGAATTGAACCCTGTGGTACCCCCATAGAGACTGCCAGAGGTCCAGACAGTAGGCCCTCCGATTTGACACACTGAACTCTGTCAGAGAAGTAGTTGGTGAACCAGGCGACGCAATCGTTTGAGAAACCAAGGCTACTAAGTCTGCCGATGAGGATGTGGTGATTAACAGAGTCAAAAGCTTTGGCCAGGTCAATGAATACGGCAGCACAGTATTGTTTCTTATCGATGGCGGTTACGATGTCGTTTAGGACCTTGAGCGTGGCTGAGGTGCACCCATGACCAGCTCTGAAACCAGATTGCATAGCGGAGAGGGTGCGGTGGGATTCGAAATAGTCGGTAATTTGTTTGTTGACTTGGCTTTCGAAGACCTTAGAAAGGCAGGGTAGGATGGATATAGGTCTGTAGCAATTTGGGTCAAGAGTGTCACCTCCTTTGAAGAGGGGGATGACAGCAGCTGCTTTCCAATCTATGAAAAATCTCAGACGACACGAAAGAGAGGTTGAACAGGCTAGTAATAGGGGTTGCAATAATTTCGGCAGATAATTTTAGAAAGAAAGGGTCCAGATTGTCAAGCCCAGCTGATTTGTAGGGGTCCAGATTTTGCAGCTCTTTCAGAACATCAGCTGAATGGATTTGGGAGAAGGAGAAATGGGGGAGGCTTGGGCGAGAAGCTGTGGGGGGTGCAGTGCTGTTGAATGCAGTAGGGGTAGTTAGGTGGAAAGCATGGCCAGCCGTAGAAAAATGCTTATTGAAATTCTCAATTATAGTGGGCTTATCGGTGGTGACAGAGTTTCCTATCCTCAGTGCAGTGGGCAGTTGGGAGGAGGTGTTCTTATTCTCCATGGACTTTACAATGTCCCAGAACTTTTTAGAGTTGGAGTTGCACGAAGCAAATTTCTGTTTGAAAAAGCTAGCCTTGGCGTTTCTAACTGCCTGTGTGTATTGGTTTCTAACTTCCCTAAAAAGTTGCATATCGCGGGGGCAGTTCGATGCTAATGCAGAACGCCACAGGATATTTTTGTGTTGGTTAAGGGCAGTCAGGTCTGGGGAGAACCAAGGGCTATATCTATTCCTGGTTCTAAATTTCTTGAAAGGGGCATGCTTATTTAAGATGGAGAGGAAGGCATTTAAAAAAAATAACCAGGCATCCTCTACTGACGGGATGAGGTCAATATCCTTCCAGGATACCAGGGCCAGGTCGATTAGAAAGGCTTGCTCGTTGAAATGTTTCAGGGAGCGTTTGACAGTGATGAGTGGAGGTCGTTTGACCGCTGACCCATTACGGGTGCAGGCAATGAGGCAGTGATCGCTGAGATCTTGGTTGAAAACAGCAGAGGTGTAATTAGAGGGCACATTGGTTAGGATGATATCTATGAGGGTGCCAGTGTTTGCGGCTTTGGGGTTGTACCTGGTGGGTTCATTAATAATTTGTGTGAGATTGAGGGCATCAAGCTTGGATTGTAGAATGGCTGGGGTGTTAAGCATTTCCCAGTTTAGGTCGCCTAGTAGCACGAGCTCTGAAGATAGATGGGGGGCAATCAGTTCACATATGGTGTCCAGAGCACAGCTAGGGGCCGAGGGGGGTCTATAGCAGGCGGCAACAGTGAGAGACTTGTTTTTGGAGAGGTGGTGATGAATCCCTCAGCGACTGAGTATCGACTGTTGACTGGTTAGTCACTACAGGACCTCAGCTTATGTTACAGGTAGCCCCTCCAGTGAGTTAGAATGGCAGGCAGAAAGCAACTGCAGGGGCATGGCAGGGAGGGTGGCTGGCTGTGAAAGTGCTCTTACCCTGGTATGGCATGCCAAGGAACCTGGAGATACCTGGCATCAGGCGATGATGGGGCAAGAAAGGCAACCTCATGTAATGTGGTGGCATGCCAGTCATTCTAAACATGCAGTAAACTGGGCCTTGCAGCATCATGTACCCATCATGCCTTTGGGGAGGAGGAGGAGGGTATAGCAACACAACAGATACGTGCATCAGTGGTAGGGTTGCAACGGGTCAGAAACTTTCCGGTAAAGTTAAGCCCTGGAATTTGGGGAATTTTGCTTAAAGTCATCTTTTTTTAGCTTATAACAGTGAACCTTTTTTGTGGGATACACATATGGCAATTCTCGGTCTTGTGGCATATTTTGGTTAAACTATCCCCAAGTCAACGGAATTGGAACTCTCTGCATGCACAGTGCACTCTTCCATCACATGTACAGCTGATTCTCAAGATATTGCACACTAATGAGATTATATTGAGCCCACACCACTACACTGTCTGAACCAAGAACTACATGCTTTCTGGTAAGTTTTGATTACAATACTAGGTGGGGTGAATATATTTTATATGACATACATGATTTTTTGTTAACTAGTAAATAGTAACCTACAGCATAGTGTGTTTAAATAATTTCTACAAGTTAGTTTTTGCTACCATGTGGGTTTTAGCTTGCTTGAGCCTGCTAACTGAGTGTTAATTCACCTGTTTCCATACATATTTCATTTTAAAACAATTATCTTACAAAGGAGTTGTTTAATCAAACTGCTTAACTAATTATTTGTACATGGTTTTTTTTTTTACAATTATTTTCCTAATCTTTACAGGAAAATGCCACGGGCACTATCTGATGTGTGGAGACATTTCACTGCAGCTAATGTAGAAGGAAAAGCTGTGTACATTTGCAAATACCGTGCCAAATCATATGTGAAGAATGCAACAAAGATGCAGAATCATCTGGCCAAGTGCATAAAGTTCCCTCAGCGCTCACAACAAGCAACCTCTGACAAAAGTCCCTCTACTTCTACTCGAGGTAAAAAATTATGAATCAAACACCTTATCGATAGCAACAGCTTATGGTCCTCTTGGAATCAGAAGTTTGTTTGACTCAATGGAGGCACGTAGTCAGAGAGATGCTGATGAATGTCTTGCTTGAGCTGTATATGCAACTGGTTCACCTCTGATGCTCACAGCCAATGTGTATTGGAAGAGATTTCTGAATGTTCTTCGCCCAGCATACACCCCTCCCACCAGACATGCTTTATCTACTCATTTGCTGGATGCAGAGTTCAACAGAGTTCAAGTGAAGGTCAAGCAAATCATAGAGAAAGCAGACTGTATTGCAATCATCTCTGATGGGTGGTCGAATGTTCCTTGGGCAAGGAATAATTAACTACATCATCTCCACCACTCAACCAGTATTCTACAAGAGCCCAGACACAAAGGACAACAGACATACCAGTCTCTACATCGCAGATGAGCTGAAGGCAGTCACTACCTTGGACCACAGAAGATATTTGCACTGGTGACAGACAATGCTGCGAACCTGAAGGTTGCTTGGTCTCAAGTGGAGGAGTCCTACCCTCACATCACACCCATTGGCTGTGCTGCTCGTTCATTGAATCTGCTCCTCAAGGACATCATGGCACTGAAAACAATGGATACACTCTACAAGCGAGCCAAGGAAATAGTTAGGTATGTGAAGGGTCATCAAGTTATAGCAGCAATCTACCTCACAAAGCAAAGTGAGAAGAATAAGAGCACCACATTGAAGCTGCCCAGCAACCACCGATGGAGTTGTGTTGTCATCATGTTTGACAGTCTCCTGGAGGGAAAGGAGTCTCCCCAAGAAATGGCCATATCACAGTCTGCCGATATGGACAGCCCCATCAAGACGATCCTCCTGGATGAAGTATTTTGGGAGAGAGTGGTAAGCAGCCTGAAACTCCTGAAACCTATAGCAGTAGCCATTGCACGGATTGAGGGAGACAATGCCATCCTGTCTGATGTTCAGACTCTGCTTGCAGATGCAAGAGAAGGAATCCGTACTGCCCTGCCCACTTCACTGTTACTCCAAGCAGAGGAAACTGCAGTTCTGAAATACATCAGAAAGCGTGAAGACTTCTGCCTGAAGCCCATACACGCTGAAGCGTACATGTTGGACCCCAAGTATGCTGGCAAGAGCATCCTGTCTGGTGCAGAGATCAACAAGGCCTATGGTGTCATCACTACCATGTCTCGCCATCTTGGCCTGGATGAGGGAAAGGTTCTTGGCAGTCTGGTGAAGTACACTTCCAAGTAAGGGTTTTGGGATGGAGATGCAATATGGCAGTTGTGCCAAGATATCTCATCAGCCACTTGGTGGAAGGGACTTTGTGGATCTGAGGCTCTTTCCCCTGTTGCCTCCATCATCCTCCAACTCCCATCAACATCAGCCGCCTCAGAGCGCAACTGGTCCTTGTTTGGGAACACACACACACCAAAGCACGCAACAGGCTGACCAATACAAGGGTTGAAAGATTGGTTGCCATCCGGGCAAATTTGAGTATTTTTGAGCCTGACAACAAGCTATCCTCAACAAGGTTGGAAAGTGACAGTGAAGATGAGGCCTCAGAGTCTGATGTTCAAGAGGTGGACATTGAAGAGGTCCAGGAAGAAGACATGGAAGCCTGAGAGGAAGACCACCAAATCTTTAGTTTCTAGACTATCATTTTACCGATGTATGTTGAAAAGGTTTTTCGGAGATGCGATGGATCACTGGGGATCATTCAATATTCCCTTTCTTTTGTTGTTCAGTGAAATCCTCCCATGTGAAGAGTCAACTCATTTAATTAAAGTTCAATTCATAATTAAATTGTTTATTTATTTCTATTGGATGGATTTAATAATTTGCAATTATGTCCACTTATGATAAGGTAAAAGATTTATGTTTCTGTCTCCATAGGATAAGGTAAATATATCCAATGCAACAAACATCTACATTTAAATGGTATTAATATTCATTTGCATACATTTCTGTTAATTCCCATATATTTCCGTTAATTCCCACAGAAAGTTTCCACCTCTGAATATTTCCCAAAATGTTCAACCCTAATCAGTGGTACATGCAACTACAACTATCTGGCAGAGGTCATGCTCTAGCTGACTAAACATCAATCTAGAGTTAGGATAGCTGATATTCCATAATCAGACATTCATACACATGCAATTAACTCACAAATTACAAGCACTACTTGAATCAGACTGATTGCAGAAAGATCCAGTGAAATTGTAAGCTTCTTAATAAATGTTGAAGTAGTGTATAATTGAAAAGAGGGGATAGCACAGTACTGCAATAAAAGAGTAGCCAAGGGTGGAGTGATGAGGAAATTAAAAAGGGCTCATCATTCTAGCAGTTCAGCTTCTCATTGCAGCTCCTTCTAAGTCCCTTCTAAGTGCACTTGTAAGATCTCTTACCCTCATACTCAGCTTTCTTGGGAGACTCCAGGTTCCTCCACTCGGCTTCCACCAGACGGCTGAGTTCCCCGAAGGAGAAGTCTGGGTGCTGGGCCTTGATGACCGCTCGCATCTCACTGGTGAACAGGATGTAGCCACTCATGTTGATCTTCCTCTTGGAGCCCTCCTTCTTGGACATCCCCTTTATGGACTTGGGAGTGGACTGCAGTCAAGTAAGGGAGACTGTGTCATGTCATCTCTAGACAACTGTCATTGCTATACACACCTCCAACTGGATGGCTAAGAGTGCTTTTTCTTGAATCTCACCCTGAACATGCAAATCATTTGAGACTCGTTTTGTTTCAATCAGGATGCATGCGATTCAGTTGACATGTCTAAATCAGGGTCGACGATCTTTTTATTTATACATCAAAAAAATTATTTACCCCGTTTTCTCCCCAATTTTGTGGTATCCAATTGGTAGTTACAGTCTTGTCTCATCGCTGCAACTCCCGTACGGACTCGGGAGAGGTGAAGGTTGAGAGCTGTGCGTCCTCCGAAACACAACCCAACCAAGCTGCACTGCTTCTTGACACAATGCCCACTTAACCCGGAAGCTAGCCACACCATTGTGTGGAAACACCGTACACCTGGTGACCGTGTCAATGACCACGGCCACAGGAGTCGCTAGTGCGCGATGGGACAAGGACATCCCTGCCGGCCAAACCCTCTTCTAACCCGGATGAAGCTGGGCCAATTGTGCGCCACCCCATGGGTCTCCCGGTCGCAGCCGGCTGCAACAGAGCCTGGACTCGAACCCAGAATCTCTAGTGGCACAGCTAACACTGCGATGCGGTGCCTTAGACCACTGCGCCACACGGGAGGCCATTGGGGTCGACGATCTTACCAAGAACTTTTGAAGTGTAAAAGAGTGTTACCTTCACTACATAACCACACATTTGCCCAGTGTATGTTGGTGCTCTGACCTGTGGAGGGGTGTAAGGCATGTCCATGTCGCTGCCTGCCACAGGGCTCTGGAGCTGGGGTATGGAGGTGTCCCCCAGCTCCCCATCATCCTCCCCCAGGTCCTCCAACTCTTCGTCAGTCATGTCAGCAAACTTGGCCTCCAGCACCGCAATCTTCCCATCCAGCATAGGGGATGGCTCCTTCTGGGGCACGATCAGCTTCCTGTACGAGACACGTGGAATAGACTGGGTGCAGTTACACCTGGGTGTTGTGTTCTGTTGTACCTTAACTAAAAGGAGTGTTTGTGATTGACTCATAATTCACCCATCCAGGGCCACTCAATACTGCTTTATTGTGTTGTGGAATGTTTTTCTTACTTTTGCTGATTATGCACAGTATCTTGAGGCATGTGAAGGTCAAACCACTCACCTGAAGTAATAGATTTCGGCCTCCACCTTGAACTTCTTCATCTGTTTGTCTCTCTCGATGTAGCAACTCTCACACAGCAGAACGTCCTCCTCAGGCACCTCAGTGGGTCGGCACAAAAGGTACTCCTTAAAGGAGGACACTGCACACTTCCCTATGGAACAAGTGAACAGAGAGGGATATAAGCATGGCACATGTTCGGTGAAATACAATCAACCCATGCACTTAAACTTCGATGTTTCTCTTATCAACATTTGAAAATAACACAGCATAGCATCAACATTATAATAGTGTCTGTCAAAAGGGGACACAATGTAAGAGCAGAGAAAATACCTGATACAGGTCATGGGGCAAGTCTCCTCCAGGTTGCTAAGGAACACTTCCTTCTTGTAGAACATCCTGGTGGGCTCATGTTCCATCTCATCTGCGTGGATGAAGATGGGCCCAAAGAAGTAGGCCGCTCTGTCCCGCATCCACATCTTCTCAATCCTGTTAAACAAAAATAAAACCTACTTTATTTTAAATGCACTAAGTAAATAATAATTATATTTCAAGAAATATCCCATTCTCGGAAATGTGTCTGTAGAGTTGTATTTACCCTACCTGCCCACTCGGTGGCGGACTAGTCCATGTGAGCGAATATAGACGCAGTCTCCCACTTTTAGCCAGGTGTTGTTGTAGTAGAGCTGCTCATAGTACTGGCAGCCTGGCTCCCCATTGGTCATGTCCAGGGTTACATCCTCCCTCTCCTACACATACACACGCAGTCAGGTTGTCTTTGCTTGCACTCTGTTGGATCACATTTAATCAAATTCCTATTGGCCATGATTTCCAACCACTCACCTTATCCACAATAGTGCACACGGCTTTGCCCTCTTCTTGTATCTCGGCAGGCTTCTCTTCATCTTGCTTAGGAGCAAACATGGATGCAACACGGATTACAGGCAACAGTATGTCCCGAGGGACAAACCTAACGGAGCTCAGGGGCATGATCCACATCTTGATCTTCTTGAAGGACTTGGTCTTAGCTGAGTAGCGAGACTCACAGATATACACATCATCTGCCCTGAAGCCCTCTGGGTGAAGCTTAAAGTAGTCCTGGAATCAGTCACAAAACAAAAGCCAAGGTCAATAACATCGTGCAATGATTCACTCGAAACGTGTCATGCTTCAACCATATTACAAAGAGCTGAAACATGGAAATAGAAAATAGCTTAGTACCTTTTCCCAGTATCATGCTGACAGGAATCTTGTTTAAGTAGTCATTCTTGAAGACCTCCTTCTCCAGGAACTTGCGTGTAGCAAGATGGAATGTTTCATTTGGCCTGTAGAACCAGCAGCCATACAGTCACTTCTCACCTGGAATGCGAAGGGAAGAACACAGAGCAATACTATTAAAAAAGGACAGACCAATTGATTCTTCATGTGTGCGTGATTTTGAAGCAGTCAAAGTGAACACATATACAGCAAAATAAATGATTGAATGTCAGACCATTTCCACAACAAAATGCTAAAATAATGCAGCATCACTACTTCAGGGTTTGTACAAACAGTGGTAAGTGAAATTTAAGGACTTTCTAGTACTTTCTCAAGCACTAATATATATTTTCAAGGACCATCAATTTGTACTATTTCCTATTATGCAATTGTTTCTAGTCACCAACAGATGGCAGTTTATTGCCACAACCTCATAAAAATAAACGTACTATTCATCACTACCTTAACAGTTCTACTCAATAATACGTGTTTCACTACTTATTTACTACATAAGAGTGGTAAGTCAGTACTGATGATGTTGACTTATTTCCTTATATGAACTGTAACGCAGTAAAATCTTTGAAATTGTTGCATTTATACTTTTGTTCAGTGTACATAATAATATTAAATTGTCTTTATATTTAAATTGTCTTATATTTTGCAAAATGTTTGATCACACAGGCTGTCCCAACACATAATGACATGAAAGTGAATTATGACAGTGTAAAAGGCCCTTAGTTGACTCAAAAATGTTGTATTCTATACCCATTTGAAGAGAAACAGGTTATTAATGTGTTTGATAAGATTAAACACTCTCTCAGGGGACCCTATTTACATTTTAGGCGACCCAACGTGGGTCCCGAACCCCAAGTTTGGGAACCACTGTACTAGTAACCTCTCTCCCTGCTTGCTTCAATGCTTCCTCTCTCTGTCTATCTCCTTTGCTTCCTTCATTGCAGCCTGACTCACCACTGTCTGTCTCACAACTCTCTGTAAAGAAGAGGTATTTTATTATGAGAACTTATAGTAGCCCATCTTTTGATTATAGCTAGGTTTTTTATTTATTTAACTAGGCAAGTCAGTTAAGAACAAATTCTCATTTAGAATGACGGCCTACCCCGGCCAAACCCGGACGACGCCGGGCCAATTGTGCGCCGCCCTATGGGACTCCCAATCACGTCCGGATGTGATACAGCCTGGAATCGAACCAGGGTCTGTAGTGACGCCTCTAGCACTGAGATGCAGTCCCGTAGACCACTGCACCCCTCGGGAGCTTAATTTCAGTCAACTGCTCCTGCTGAGGTCAGGCTCTGTTCAATGTTAGCTTCTAACGTCATCCTTCTCGCCAGCTAGTTTTTGCTAGCTACACTACCGGTCAAAAGTTTTAGAACACCTACTCATTTAAGGGTTTCTTTATTTTTACTATTTTCTACTTTGTAGAATAATAGTGAAGACATCAAAACGATGAAATAACACATATGGAATCATGAAGTAACCAAAAACGTGTTAAACAAATCATAATATATTTGAGATTCTTCAAATAGTCACCCTTTGCCTTGATGACAGCTTTGCATATATTTTGATTTGTTTAATACTTTTTTGGTTACTAAATGATTCCATATGTGTTATTTCATTATTTTAATATCTTCACTATTATTCTACAATGTAGAAAATAGTAAAAATAAAGAAAAACCCTTGGAATGAGTAGGTGTTCTAAAACTTTTGACCGGAAGTGTACCTGGCTAATAGCCAGAGCCCTTGAGCTACCGGGGGAGCAGTCGAACATAAAGAGCATACAAGAATCATTCATGATTCCACGTTCACAGAGGTAGGCACGATTAGAAGTCAGATCAAGATGCCTCCTAAGAGTTGATCAATGCTGGGAACGCAATAATAAGTGGATGAATGATAATATAAAAAATAAAAAGGTGAGTAAACGCTATTTCACAAATAAAAAGGTGCGTAAACAGCGTTTACCCTCCACTACATCCCTGGTTGGGTCTGGCAAAACCCATTCATAAACATCAATTTCCTGCCAGGCAAGATTGAATCTACATTTGCCTGGCATTTTAACTATTGATGTGGCGTTTGGTGGCGCCTAATCAGTCAGTAATGAACCTGCCTGGCCTAGTGGCAGTGTGGCTGGAATGAATGAGCTCGCCTGGCAACCAGAGCACGAAACACGTGAGAAAATGAAACTCGGCAATCTGCGTGAAAATGAAGTTGCAAAATCAATACATTTCTCTAATATTTTTCATATTAACATATTTGATCATTTTCTGTTCTCCTCTCATTTTAATTCAAGTACTTTTCAACTTGAGAAAATGTCAGATACTCAAGGTATTCCAGTACTTGAATTTCAGAGTGCCAAATTCAAGAACTAACAGTGGAGGCTGCTGAGGGGAGGGCGACTGATGATAATGTCTGGAACGGAGTTAATGGAATGGCATCAAACACTTGTGTTTGATGTATTTGATACCATTCCACTGATTACGTTCCAGCCATTATCACGAGCCCGTCCTCCCCAATTAAAGTTCCACCAACCTCCTGTGAACTTTAAGCACCTCAAGCACCTTGTTTGAACCGTGCAACTAAGGTTTTTCAGTAGTGGATGTGCAAAGGCACTAACCTGCATCATCCTGCCACAGGCGCTCAATGCAGACGATGTGCGGCTGCAGGTTGGGCTCAGCAGGCTCCACATACACATAGTCTCCCACATGGTACATGCTGTCCTTGAAGCTGCAGTCCTGGCTGTAGGTACCCTGGAGACCAGACTGCCACGCCCCTCCGGCTGGGTCCTCACTCTTCTCAGCTTCTGTGGGTTCACAACTCAACTTGGTTAATCAGTCAATGAAGTGACATGATTACTAAAAGCCCTATAACTGGTGCCACTGGGTAACTATTGTTGACACTGCTTTGATTGGTGGAATAGGTATATCTATCTGCCCTGCTACAAGTTGCTAGGTTCAGCGTGTCAGTGAGTGCAAACCTTTTTTCTCCTCCTCCCTCTTGAGCTTGTCCTCCTTTATCTCCTTGGGCAGTTTCTCCTTCTTCTGCTTCTCCACATCGTTGGACAGGTGTTTGGAGATGTAGCTGAGGGCGGGGGTGAGTAGGATTTCGCCATTCTTACGCAGCTCATCTCGGATTCGGATAAAAAACTGCTGCAGCTCTACCGCATCCTCAAAGATCTCAGAGTCCGTCCTGGAGTGACATCACATATACGTTGATCATATTCCAGGGTAATTTCATAGGACTTTCTAACTTAAATGCACAGAAATCAGACCTATGGTTGATATTACCCAAAGATCGCAGAGAGAGAGAAAATAAGAGAAAATGGCAAACACTATTCCCTAATTGTGCCCCACCTGTGCATGCACCTGGCCTTCTCTAGCAACTCAAACATGTGATCCTAGAACAAGTCCAGTCTCTTGTAGCGTCCCCGGTCTACATTAGTCCTGATGATCTCAAAGTTGAGCGGCGGTCTGTTGGGGCTGCTGGGGTCAGTAGCAGGTATCTCCGCCAGCGAGTCGCTGTAGCAACGGCCCTCATCGTCCTGATAGCCCAGCACGGAGACAAAGAGGCTGTGGACGAGCTCCTGGATGAGGCGGGCCACGTCGGGCACATGGGCGTCCTCACCCCCCTCCAGGTCCCGGCGGGTCTCCAGCAGCACACGGTGCAGCACCAGGGCGTCACGGTAGATCAGAGACTCGGGCTTTTTATAGGTGCAGGCGTTGTTGAACATCAGCACCAGGTTCTCCACCAGCGAGTCTACATCCTGGTATTTGTTGGTCAGCATGTGGCTCTTGACCTTTTCCATGTCCACAGGCTTCTTGATGGCGATGTAGTAGTTGGGCAGCTCGGCGCGCGATGGCAGCCACAGGAAGATGGTGCTGAGGAGGCGGCCACACTTGTCTGCGAAGTTCTTCACCGCCTCGTACAGCTCGTTCAGCTTCTGCTGCAGGGGGGTCAGGTACTTGGACTTAGGGGTAATGCCACTCTTCCCTGGATTTACAGAGGGTGTGTGTGTATCAGCATTTTGGGGATAAAGTGATCATGTGAAACGACTAGACTAGAATGACATCCATATACTGGATCTGAATTATTTAAGACAAATTGGATCGTCAGCAACATACTAATTTTCAACTTTGGTGACGTCATGTCATCGTCGTTGGGACAAGATCCCTCTGTTTGCCCTTCATGATTTTCTCCAGGATGTTGGCATCGTTATAGACCTGGATCAACATCAAGTAGTCAGTGGTGAAACTGAGGGGCGTTTAGAGCAAAATACATACACAGCATGGCCAAAAGTATGTGGACACCTGTTTGTCATATATCTCATTCTAAAATCATGGACATTAATATGGAGTTGGTCCCCCCTTTGCTGCTATAACTGCCTCCACTCTTCTGGGTAGGGTTTCCACTAGATGTTGGAACATTGCTGCGGAGACTTGCTTCCATTCAGCCAGAAGAGCATTAGTGAGGTCGGGCACTGATGTTGGGCGATTAGGCCTGGCTTGCAGAGGTGTTCAATGGGGTTGAGGTCAGGCCTCTGTGCAGGCCAGTCAAGTTCTTCCACACCAATCTTGACAAACCATTTCTGTATTGACCTCGCTTTGTGCAAGGAGCCACTGTCAAGCTGAAACAGTTAACAAAAGTTGGACGCACAGAATCATCTAGAATTTAATTGTATGCTGTAGTGTTAAGATTTCCCTTCACTGGAACTAAGGGGCCTAGCCCGAACCATGAAAAACAGCCCCAGACCATTATTCCTCCTCCAAACATTACACTTGGCACTATGCATTTGGGACTGCCAGATGGTAAAGCGCAATTCTGTGCGTCCAACTTTGTGTTCTGTGAGCTTGTGTGGCCTACCACTTCACGGCTGAGTAGTTGTTGCTCCTAGACGTTTCCACTTCACAATAACATCACTTAAAGTTGCCAGGGCAGCTTTAGCAGGGCAGAAATTTGACGAACTGACTTGTTGGAAAGGTGGCCTCCTATGACGGTGCCACGTTGAAAGTTACTGAGCTCTTCAGTAAGGCCATTCTACTGACAATGTTTCCATGGAGATTGCATGGCTGTGTGCTGGATTTTATAACACTGTCAGCAACGGGTGTGGCTGAAATAGCCGAATCCACTCATTTGTAGGGGTGTCCACATACATAGTGTAATTGCTGCACTACATACTGCTGACATTATGGAAATGTAGTGTCTATCTTATAAATCATGATCAAAAGACATTAGTACATTTCTGCTAAATTACTGCCAAATAATCTAGTATGCACACTTCACACTGCCCTGAGTCTTATCTCTGATTGGCCCATCACCTGTGAGCCCTCCTCGTTGTACTGGCGTGCATTGCGGAACATGAGCTTCATGTCCTCCAACAGAGCGCCCTCCGTCATGTACTTCTCAGAGCGGATGTTGTGATCGATGGTCTTCAGGTCCATGGGCTCTAGGATGATCTTGTAGTAGTCCGGGTAGTCCTGGAAGGCTTGACCATGAAGAGCTCACAGAGTTCCGGCCAGTGCTCATCTCCCGGGCCTCCGTCACTGTGGCGTACAGGGCCTTCATCTGGTTCTTCTTTGTGTTCTTCTTATGGCTAGAGGTCACAGGGGTGTGGGTTAGTTAAAAGAAGGAAACATTATCTTCAAGGATCAATATAAAACAATGCCATAATATGTTGGCCATTTATAATTTCATCATGCACAAAACAAGCATTTTATAAACCAAAAGTACAGGAACTTTTTTGCAGAAGTATCCTGGTATTGTGTGCCGGCTGTTTCTGTAGTGTGCGGAGTAGGTGAAATGAGAATTGCGTACCTCTTTCTCTTAGTGCTGCCAGTGTCAGACATTGTAGAAGAGAGCATGCTGTCCCTGTCCATGCTGTCGTCCTCCCTCCTCAGCTAGGAAAAGACACACATCAATATCAACTAGCGTCTCTTCCTCCCACACGTTCATGAATACAAACTAGCACCTCTTACTCTCCCCATCTCATTATCTCTCTCTTCAACATTTCTCCACTTGCACAAAAGTAGTGCCCTCCCAAACCTACAAGTCATCATGGTTTGGCAGCTCCAACATTTCATCTTCTTTCTATTTCTAAGTAGAACACACAACTATCCACAAAACAATTGATTGCAACTGAGTACAGAACATAGAGAAGACTGCCCAAGACCCTACTGGTACAGAGGACAGTGAGGCAGACCTAATCAATGTTTAATACCACAGAGACCAGATTACCTAAGCAGCAGTATCATCTCATTGTAAATGAAATAATTAGCATAGGATACTTTACAGTCATACAGATATGGATACACAACTACAGCAGAGCTTGGGTTTGAACTTGAGTTTCAGCATTGGCAGCTCATGCACCCACTGACCTGCTGAATGTGCTGGAGTTTCAGCACACGCTTATAGATGGAGGAGTGAGGCACATTGTAGCGCTTGGCATTCTCAAACATCAGAGTGAGGTCTGCGTCTAGCTGCTCAACACTCTCATACTCGTTGTTCTTCATTTTGTACCTGTGTGTGGGGAATTAAGGGTTCTCGAATTTGGGAAGGGATGGGATAGAAATACACTGTACAGCTCATGCCATGTTATGCGACAACAAAAGATACAGCAGCTGATTTAGGAAAATGATTAGGCCTGAATAAAACTTGACATAGACTATTAAATGGACCATCGAAGAGAGCGCAGATGACATAAACCACACTTGCATGAATTTGTTTCAAATAACCCGTTTTTGTGGAACAACTTCTCAAAGCTGCCATTTATTGAGCATCGATACTGTCCTTCCACTGTTTGGCCTACCTGATCTGTTGGAGGGAGATGGGCTGGCTGATCTGTTGGAAGTAGTCTGGGTAGTCCTTCCTGGAGGGCAGCTGGAGGAAAGGCTCGGAGATAAGCTGTCCCTGGCTGTTCCTTCCGCCCCGCACGGCCTCGTACAGCTGGAAGATGGGGGTACTCATGTCCATGCTGTGGTGGATGCTCTCTGCCTCTGACTCCCCCTCGTCATAGTGGACAGACCCCGGGCAATGAGAGACAATCGAATCAGACAGATGAAGTCTGAAGTCTTCTGACAAACCCTCATATATTAGTATACTTAGCACTGCAATGTCCCTTCTGTTCTTATATGTTCCTTATTTTTTACCAGGTTGATAATGCAGAGCCAAAACAGCTAACGAGGCCGTGCGGGGCAATGAGATGTACCAGCCAGAATGCCATCGTCATCACTCTCATACTGAAGAGCCATGGTAATAGCTGAGAGCTGGTCTCCCTGGGTTGACTTTCTGTTCCACACACACACACACACACACACACACACACACACACACACACACACAGGAAAATCCTTGTAAATATTGCATGTTGTTTGCTCATAAATTCTACTTTCTGTTCTGTCTATGGTATTGCTTACTTGATGCGAATGCTGGATTTGATGGGCTCAGCATGTTCAATTTCTGTCTTTCTCTATGAAAAAAAAATTCTGATGGTGTTGGAATCCTTAAATAAATAAGAAAGAAAGCGTTATAACAAACAAAACTGCCATCAGAATTCTGACTTAAATCTGAGTTGTAGTACAGCATACCTTAAAAACCTGTGACCCAGGCTCATTGTACGTTTTGGCATTCTTGGCCAGGAGATCTATGTCTTTTGCCATGGCGCTGACACTTCTGTAGAGGCTCATCTAAGAAAAAAATTGACCAGCGATTTATTGTATGCACACCACTTACAGTACATTCAGTCAGATGGTTGGGTAGCATACCTGTATCTTCTGGGCAATGATTTTCAGATCGATTGGGCCCTTTACTATGGCATAATAGTCTGGGTATTGCTGAGGGAGAAAAAAAAAATAAAAAAATCAACAATCAAAGCTGTTTCTACACATAATTTCTATTTGGCACAAAATCGAAAAACAATGTAACTGGGAATCAAAATGGCATGCCCATACTCTAATATTTCATAATAATGCCTTGTAATCTGGAGGGCAGACTTTTGAATCCCCGCCCCCAAATGTGGAATTCGTATCCTTACCGATACCACGGACAGTAATGGTTCGAGAACATTCCAAGATTTGAAAGATACATACACGTTACCAGACAACTCCTTTTTTCTATATTTACAACATGGAGTCTCTTGGGAAACCCAACTACCGAACCATCCAATGATGGGATTTATAAATAAATTATCTGGGCTCCTGAAAGGACTGATCGCTCTAATATATAAACAACTTTTGGAAAGCTTGTATTCTGAGCTAGCCATTAAAAAAGTATGGTCCACAGATCTAATTGAATCTGAACAACCGTTTAACTGGAACAGAATATGGTGTCTCTGGTTGTTGTGGGGGAGGGCGAGGGGGATGTGGGATGGGGACTGAAAAGCAACCTCGGTTGCTGGGTGAGAGGGACACTTTCTTCGGGGAGGCGGGGTGGGAAACATGGTTTCCAAATGGGGACGTTGGATGTGGATGGGGACTGAGAGGGGGAATGGGTTTGGGTTATTTTTTATGGATTTCTTTGTTTTTGTAACTGTAACCCTCTGAAAGAAAAGAGAAAACTAAATCAAAAGTTGGTCACCAAAAAAAATCTGCTATATTTTTAAAACAAGAAACTGTTTAAAGTGAGAAGTAGGCATTGGTCTAAAAATTAAGTAAATTCACATGAGCTCCGCAATGCCTAGTCCACCCATGCTCAACCAAGGTTTTCCAACACATAGCTTTGACCTACAACAGTAGCTTTGCTGGTCTATTGTAGTGTTATACGGTATACCGGTACCACGGTGATATCACAGTACCAAAACGCCATGATACTTATGATACCCAAATTTGAGAATACTGTAATACCATTTCATATGATACCCAAATCTGAGAATACTGTAGTACCATTTCATATGCTACTACCAAATGTTTTGGCCCTACTGATTTCCAAGAACTAGCTGGCGCCTCTTATGAAAATGTTTATGAAGTCAGTAAAAAAATGTAAGCAACTGCAACTAATCTCTTGTATGTGCTGGTCTAATAATGTCCACTTCACTTTCATGCACACTTCACGGGTGGCAGCTGTAATCCGCCAATCGCATCCCCTTCCAGCCATCACTCACCTGCTTCTCTCCTTCCTCATCTATTCCTCCATAAGGGATGAGCAGGGATGCCAAACCTGAGCAGTCTTCGGTTACATTTTGTACATTTGATACATTGTTTCATTTCCTCCTTGGTATAAGAGCACAGGGCAGCATGAGTAGGCTTTGCAATTTCCCTGTCACGCATCAATGCCAGAGAGGAGAAACAGCTTCGCAACAGGTATGCTTGCAGCTTTACAGCAAAGAAAACATCTTGTCTCTAGCTCAAACGGTTAAAAAAATAGGACTTATATTACCCAAGCTGCCTTTTTTTCTTCCTGCGCGATTTCGCACACCTATGACATCATTTCACAAACCATGTCGAGGGCCGTTTTAAACTAATTTGATAACAAACAACGTTGTTCAGTCACGTTACCTAACTAGCCAACATCCTGGTAACTTGACAGTAAGTATTGGCTAATTTGATTGGCACAGGAAGAAAGGAAAAGGTTCTGCTAGTCATGAGATGTGCTTTAAAAGGTTGGATTCATATAGGCCTAATGTAAGCCTGAACTATTAAAAATCTATCTCTTTCTGGTGCTCCTTACATTCCATTTGGTGCCTAACATTTTTAAAGTTTGGAGCAGTGTGTATGTGTTTGTGAGAGAGAGAGTGGTGTGTGTGTTTATGAGACAGAGAGTGTGTGTGAGGGAAGAAGGGAGGCGGAGTGTGTGTCTGTGTGTTAACTGAAGAGTAAACAATGTTTCACGCAGATTCCCCCTGACTGCCACAATGACATGCAGATCATTATGCATGTATATTCCTTCCCCCCCATTGCTCCAGCCAAATCACAGGTAGGCCTTTGCAAATATGAGCAAAGTAGACATTCTATTCAGTATTCTATTATACAGTGAATGGTGTGAAGTTAAATTGAATGTGTTGTATTGAGTAGAAGTATGAATATCAGTGACAAGTTTTTTGTGACGTACATGAGCATAACATTTAGAAAACGGGAACAAGCGTCAGTGGGACGGGGCGAACAGGACGCTAGGCCACTGAATTTTTCTCCCGTGGTATCGCAATGCTACTCAGTATCGTGATACTTGGCCTGGTATCGTATCGTTAGTAAAATGTTGGTATCGTGACTAGTCTATTGTACTTCAAACAGTGTGTATGCAGGTTGCTTAGGATTCAAATCTTCTCAAACAGCCGAATTCAAACTCTTCAGAGGAATAATAAATATTGGCTTAGATAAGATGGTAGGGAGATTTAACATTGTGCTTCAACCAATGCCATACCATAGGATTGGAGAGAATGGTTCTCTTACCACTTTAGATGGTAGTTTCTGGAACAGATCACTGACTAAATGCCCTGAGGGCTCTGTGAATTTCACCACCGCATCCAACAGCTGCTCAAGGACCTCCTTCAGGCAACTGGGTGCATTCTGTCATTCAAAGACAAACACAGTACAATTCAACAGTGAACAGATACCTTCCATTTATTAGCCCTGTTGTGCTATGTTTTGAGGCGGTTTACATGTAATGCATGTGTGACAGGGCAGTCAACATGTAATAAATACTTTTTATGCTACATCGGAAGTGCTGGTGTTACCTCATCCTCATTGGACCCTCCAGGATTATCTTGTGCATCGTCCCCGTCCTCATCATCGTCATCATAATCCCCCCCACTGGAAAAACTAATTCTTGGTGCACAGGTAGAGGTCCCACAGCTTATAGGCTGCTCTGCACTCTGGAGAGTCTGGCTACAGACATGCAACACATTCCCTTTCATTTGGTTAATTCCAGGTTTTAAGCCCTAGACAGGGCATTTATTAGGAAAACTCCTTCATACAAAACATTGCCTTGTAAACATTACTTCTCTCCCCTAAAGAGTCCAGTAAGTGAATGTGTTTGTTATTACATTATATATAACCTTGTAGTATGCCTTTGCATTGTTGAATAAGAGCTGAAAGTCGGACGTTATCTGGTCCACATCATCGTACTCCTCCATCTTCAGCTGGATCTTCATCATGTCAATGGGATGTGTCACAATGTGGCAGTAATCCGGTTGATTCCTTCAAGGAAAACACAATAGATAAGTGAATTTAATGAGGCTTATGTTCTTAGTAATGGAGATTTCATTGGTACCCATTCTATGTTAACCATCCTCTGTACCATCTCTTGGGTGCTCTTATGAACAGCTCACATAACATCCTTCCCTGGTCATCCTTATTATCTCTGATAGTGTTGTACAGTTCATGGCATACTGCAATCTGGAGGCAAAACATAGTAGATAAACACAAAACAATACAGGCATCAACAATGTTTATGAACATTATCCGAAGGCATTACCACAGTTTCTACACAAAAAAAGGCTTTTAACTTAACTTACTGGATCAACATTGGGAATGTTAGTGGTTCTTCTCCTTTTCCGACCTACTGAAGATGCTGAGGATGACGGCTGTCCATCCTCAAAGTCCCTCCCACTGACACTACTAGAGGGGGACGTAGCCCTTCTCCTTTTTGAGCCCGTGATGAGTCCAATACCTGGAAAGAAGAAAAAGGCAAAATAACAACAGAATATGAAGTCAATTTAGCTACAAAGTTACAAATATTGTGAGATATTGTATTAACATTCTCATCAAAAGGGCTCTAACCATGCTTCGATGCCATTACCTAGAATAGCATGAAGGCCCTGTTCAGTGATCAATTGTAATTACTCCTCACTCTGAGATGAGGAGAGCAGTTGGGTGCTGATTTGACAGCTGTCTGGGATAGAGCAGCTGTAGCCTAATTTGGGCATTTTATTCAAAATGGCCTGTGTCCCCATTAATACTACTGGCAGATGATAACATTCTTGTTTCTCTTTTGTTGCGAGACGACAGAGACGTTGTTGCAGCAGTTTCTTTACAGACAACAATGGCACGTACATCTTGCTGGTTGAATATTAGCTACCTGGCTAGCCTCAGCATCAATTACAGCAAGCTAACGTCAGCTAGCTAACGCTTACCCATCATCTCCCTGACACAGAGAAAGATGTGAATAAGTAACTAAATATTTAACCACACGGTTGGGTGAATACTCATCGTTTAAACCTGTAAGATCTTACCTTGAGTCTCTTACTAATTATAATCTGTAGAAGAGAATGCAAACCATTCGAGAAAGCTGATCATTTAGAAAAATAAAATGTGTGTGAACGTAGCAGCAGTGAGGACGCATCCGATCACTTCCGTTCTAAACTTCAAAATAAAATATCTGATTGATTCAAATCTGATTTATTCGAATTCTTTTAGAACACAATCTAAAAGCTTTTATTTGGACTATTTTAATGATTTTAGACCACAATGATTAAAATGACATGGACAGGGGAACCTGACACTATATCAGCACTCCTACTCAGAGACGCACATCCCCTGGGCTCAAGACAGGGACAGAGAAACTCAAGAGGGGTTTGTTCTTTAATTTTGACAGTGTATCCCCAAAAGTCACTTTCTAATTGTTGCTAGCTGTTGCCAGTTGTGTATACAACATCCACAATTGCATAAATTACAATTTTTCTTCAAAGAAAATACAAGGTTGTCTATCATCAGTGTTGGCTAATGGCAATGGAAACTAGAGAGGGAAAGCATACTTTAAAAAAAAAATGTTTTACTTGCATGGTCTAAAATGTATTGATCACTTGCTGGAAAATGCATGAGAGGAAACTAAGTTGGCACCAAACTTTCAATAAATGAATGGCCAAAACATTCCATTCTGCCATAGGTTATGCTCTGCTTCTATATATACACTCTACTTTTTGCATATAGATGATTCCCAACACCTTTGTCTCCGACCTCTGGTCTTCAGATGTCTGACGAACATCACAGACATTATGATACCTGTTTAACATCTAGACATCAGTGTAGTATTGTTGTGATAAACAAAATCAATCTGTGGTGTGCATATGGTTTTATCTCCCTCATGCTTTTTGTACCTGAGGTTTGTACCAAGCGTTTGCCTAGCCTCGAGACACCGCTAAGGGGCGCTGTTCTTCCTGACGTTGTTGTTCCAAAAAATCGTCCCTGTTTAATTCATGAATCATTCTTTCCCAATGATGTGTATAATTATATATGTGTTTGTATACATAATTGTTATTTATCTTCCTTAAAGAAATCACCGAAAGCAGTGTTTCCACTTGCCAGATCAGTGATTATTTAAAGGAAAATACTAAATGAAATATTGTAGAGCACAGCCACATATGATAATTGAAGTTTGTAAACAGACTAAATTGAATTATTTTTTATTTTTTTCCCCTAGCCAAATTGACTGCTGTTTTGAAACATCCATATATATATATTTTTTTAAACATTCCATATATTTGTTTTTCTGCTCGCGCTGTCGCTATGCGGAAAGAGTGCCGCTCTCGTTGCTATGCGGCGCCGGGACTGTAGCACTGTTACCAGGGAGGGAGGCAGTAACAGGAGTGTATTCATTCGTCCGATTTCGTTGAAAAACGGTTGGTTCCTCTAGTAAACGGTAACAAACCTAACGGAACTTTACGTGGAGGGACCTACTTGGAATTGTTGAAATAGAAACTCTTGTTTTCGATGCAAAACGTTTTGTAACAGAATCCGACTAATGAATACACTCCTGGTCGCGTTGTATGACGGGAGTGTGGCGCCTAGCATAGGCTTCGTCGTGCGGCTATGTCAACGATTTGGTTTGTAATCGAAAATTAAGATAGGATACTACACGATTGGCTGTTTCCTTTTTATTGTGACAATTGCTCCATTGATTGCACTTAGTTATACATCAAACCAAGTTGAATAGCGTGAGCTTGTTTTTACGTGGAAAGGTTTAGTCGGAGTGGGGGGACGGGGGAAAGTGGCTAGTCTAGTCGGGGGCGACCGATGAGTTCGTCGCCGCAGCAGAAGGAGACGGTCAAGCCAACATTGGACAAACGTGAACAAGGGGAGATAACATCGAAAACAAACAAGGATCAAGGCGGCATGGTGAGTTTGGGCCCTGTACTAAATTGGCACTCCCTCCCCCTCGAATCTCCCAAGGGCAGGCCCCCATGAAACTAACGTAATCGTAATGTTGCAACCTAGTTTAATAAAGTAACTGCAATTCACCCGTTGACTGTATAGACTGGTTCTTCCGCGTGCTACTAAGGTGTTAGTCTGGCCTGTAACTACGCATTAGGACTTAAGTTAACGAACATCTGCCGACAAACTAACGTTAGCAAGCCAGGTCGACTAATAGTTAACCCACGTAAAATAGCTAGCTAACGAGGTTAGCTCGCGTACGTTAGCCAACTAAGTTAACGTTAGCTAGATAGCTTTGTAACGAGTATTCGTATTAATTCTAAATGTGAATTTCCGGCAGACTAGACGCTTTTTGGCGTATTGCAGCCTTTCTCAGTTCGGAATGTGCATTCCACATTGTGACAAACACAAAAATAAAGGGAAAACTTAAATTGCACCATCTTACCCTGCGCCTATAATGCTGTGTTGCACGTGTAGTGCTGTATTTTTTGTGGCGTCATTAATCTACATTTAAAAGGTATGCACGTAAGCGTCGACATCGGTTTTGCACAGATTCCGATATCCTTACCAATATATTGTGCATCCCTATTGTATTTCTTGCGTTTACAGCCATGGTGATGCACTGCACGGATGGAGCGACGTTCACAGAAGATGTGTTAGTTGCAGCAGCAGATAAATATGAGTGTGAGCTTTTAGTACAGAAGACCTACAGGAAGTTGAGAGAAGGGGTTCCATCCTCCCAGACCGACGGACTGGTGTAGGATCCTTTAGGGCCAAGTATTGGAATGGGATAGTGTATAAACCTGCCCCACAATGTCTGCTGTGTGGTTCTATTTTGAGGTTTCAAAGGAACATAACAAAAAGGCCATATGCAACGTTTGTGCAGCTATTATTTCCCGAGGAGAAAGTGAAATCTTTAAATACCACAAACCTGATTACTCATTTATAAGTGCATCACCTCCAGAAGTTCAGCGACTACTTAGAACAAAAGCAGAAAAAAACTAAGCGTATACTTCCAACAACTAAAGAAGTTCAAGTCGAACAGTCATTTGAAAGAGTAAAAAAATTCTGCGATTCAACTCCAAGCCGAAATCTATTAACGGCAAGATAATGGAATTCATTGCCCTTGACAATCAACCGTTCTCTGTCGTGGAGGATGTTGGCTCTCGCTGACTGGTCGAGCACCTCGAGCCCCGGTACACACTACCAAGTAGGTGCTATTTTTCAGATGTTGCCCTACCGGAATTACACAGTATTGTTGAAACTCACATCCATGAGCTACTTGCTATGGGCATCACTGCTATTGGCTTCATGACTGACATTTGGACCAGCGATGTCAGCCCCATGAGCATGCAGAGTATGACAGCACAGTGGGTCTAAGAGGATTTCGTACTGAGGAAAGCTGTATTGCATGCTCAAGAATGTGCTGGTTCTCATACCGTTGCTGCCATTTCAATGGGATTTGAGGACATGTTTGAAACATGAACACAATCCTAGCTCCGTTCGAACAACTGACTCGAGAAATAAGCTCATCAACTGGGTCTGCAGCAGACGTGATACCCTCTGTCATGGCATTGAAAAGCCTGCTCAACAAAACTGCAGACACAGACCGTGGGGTTAATACTTGCAAAATTACCCTACTAGAGGCTGTGAACAAGCGATTCGGAGGCATTCTCTCTGAGCCTCTTTACTGTGTCGCCACCATGCTCGATGCTAGGTACAAGGGCCGCTACTTTGATACAGACAAGAAATAGGGTTTACGTGAAATGTTAGACACAGCTGGACAAGATGGAAACGGTCACAGTGACAGTGCGCACTGAGGAAGAGGACCCACGTCAGAAGAGGCCACAGACAGACAGCTGAAACTTCACTGCTTGACATCTATGATGAAATCCTGTTTGAGAATGAAACGACTGAACAACATAACAGCACAGCATGTAAGTGAAAGAAATAGGTTTTGATTATGTTTTACTGGTAATGGGGACATACGTAAATGCCAACAAAATAACTTTTTGGTCAGTATGTGTGTTTCAACTATTTAACTGTACTAGAATGCTTAAAAGGCTGCTAAAATGTTGAATATCTGTTGTCTGTATCAGTTTTTTTGGCAAGGAAAATATGGGATATCGGTATCGGCCCAAAATTTCCTATCGGTGCATCCCTAAAATCCAATCTTACTACATTTACATTACATTTTAGTCATTTAGCAGACGCTCTTATCCAGAGCGACTTACAGTAGTGAATGCATACATTTCATTTCATGCATTTTTAACATTTTTTTGTACTACACTGAACAAAAATATATAAAAGCAACATGTTAAGTGTTGGTTTCATGAGCTTAAATAAAATATCCCAGAAATGTTCCATATGCACTAAAAGCTTATTCATCTAAAATGTTGTGCACAATTTTAGTTACATGCCAAGATCAACCATCCACCTGACGGGTATGGCATATCAAGAAGCTGATTAAACAGCATGATCGTTACACAGGTGCACCTTGTTCTGGGGACTATAAAAGGCCACTCTTAAAATGTGCAGTTTTGTCACACAACACAATGCCATAGATGTTTTGAGGAAGTGTGCAATTGGCATGCTGACTTCAGGAATGTCCACCAGAGCTGTTGCCAGATTGAATGTTCATTTCTTTACCATAAGCCGCCTCCAACGTTGTTTTAGAGAATTTTGCATTACGTCCAAACGGCCTCACATTCGCAGACCATGTGAAACCACAACAGCCCAGGACCTCCACAATCAGCCTCTTCACCTGCGTGATCGTCTGAGACAAGCCACCCGGACAGCTGATGAAAATGTGGTTAATCACAACTGTAGAATTTTTGCACAAACTGTCAGAAACCGTCTCAGGAAGCTCATCTCAGCTCGTTGTCCTCACCAGGGACTTGACCTGACTGCATTTCGGCGCCGTAACCGACTTCTGTGGGCAAATGCTCACCTTCGATGGCCACTGGCATGCTGGATAAGTGTGGTCTGCACAGATGAATCCTGGTTTCAACTGTACTGGGCAGACAGCATGTATGGCGTTGTGTTGGCGAGTGGTTTGCTGATGTCAACATTGAACAGACAACCCCACCACGGGGCAATGGTATGGACAGGCAGAAGCTACGGACAACAAACACAATTGCATTGGCAATTTCAATGCACAGAGATACTGTGACGAGATCCTGAAGCCTATTGTTGTGCCATTAATCCGTTGCCATCACCTCATGTTTTAGCACGCTAATGTCGCAAGGATCTGTACACAATTCCTGGAAGCTGAAAATATTCCAGTTATTCCACGGCCTGCATACTCAGACATCTCACCCATTGAGCATGTTTGGGATGCTCTGGATTGACGTGTACAGCAGCGTGTTCCAGTTCCTGCCAATATCCAGCAACTTTGCACAGCCATTGAAGAGTGGAATAACATTCCACACCCAATAGCCTGATCAACTTTATGCGAAGGAGATGCTGCACTGCATGAAGCAAATGGTGGTCACACCAGACGCTAGGCTTATCGCGATTCTAACATTTTACAAATGATACGATACCAGGCCAAGTATCACAATACCGATTAGTATTGCAATACCATGGTGGAAAATATAGTGGCCTAGAATCCTGTTCGCCCCGTCCCCCTAGATGCTTGTGCCACCGAAAATACATTTGACCTGTCATGCTTATCGGTCCATAGGTTAATTTGTATAATTTTGTGGAATGAAAATGGCACGCGTCTGTTTTTATTTAGTTGTCATGCATTTTATTTATCAAACGCCCACAGCATACAGAGCCTAGTTTGAGGCGCGGAGTAGTCTACCACCTGTCAGACAGCGCAAGAGTAGCTCCTCAAAAAGCCTGTAGGCTACTGGAGTGAAACCTGCTTTTGTAAGCCCAGTCATTGCGCAACAAATAATTCAAAATGCAATTGCATGTTAACTTTGGTGGCCAGAATTAATAAGGAGCTATTTTTTATTTTTCATAGTACACTAGTAAAGTGTGACTCATTTGCCCCTCTAAGTTTCGAACAGTGTTTCATGGAACTGCTCGCATTAGGTGCTCAGTTTAGAACTGTGTTTTCTGCCAATTGCATTTGGGCAAGTGTTTGAAAATCACATTTTATTAGCTGCTTCATTACAGGAGTTGCATGTTCAATTATAGCCTTTTGAGAGGAAGAGGCGAACCTCTCGCCAAAATCTGTCCAAAATAAGTCCAATGCATTTCTATGGGCTTATTTTGGTCCTAAGCTTGTTAGGGCAGAAACATAAGCATCTTGTCATTATATACAGATCTCTGAAAGTATTTTCTGTTGGTCACGTCATTTTACTGTTGGTATTATTATTTAATTTTTTTAACGTTTTGTTGACCGGTTGATGAGCATCAATTAGTTGGCAGTAAAATGGACTAACAATTTGCCTCCCTACATCAAACCCATAAAAACTGTTGGATAACATTCCGCTCCAGCCATTACCGCGAGCCCGTCCTCCCCAATTAAGGTGCCACCAACCTCCTGTGATATACATGAATGTTGATTTGCATGTCATTGTGTCAGTAACACGGAACCCAAACCGGCTGCGCGCGTGCGCCATCGTGCATACATTTATTTTGTCCCCCTACACCAAACGCGATCACGACACGCAGGTTAAAATATCAAAACAAACTCTGAATCAATTACATTAATTTGGGGACAGGTCGAAAAGCATTAAACATGTATGGCAATTTAGCTAGTACTTGCTAGCTAATTTGTCCTATTTAGCTAGCTAATTTGTCCTGGGATATAAACATTGAGTTGTTATTTTACCTGAAATGCAGAAGGTCCTCTACTCCGACAATTAATCCACACACAAAACGGTCAACCAAATCGTTTCTAGTCATCTCTCCTCCTTCCAGGCTTTTTCATCTTTGAACTTATATGGTGATTGGCATCTACACTTTCATAGTATTACCTTGACAACCGGCAAAACAGTTCGTCTTTCAATCACCCACGTGGGTATTAGATTTTTTTTATATAGTTTAGGCTTACATTAGGCCTATATGAATCCAACCTTTTGAATCTCATGACTAGCAGACACTTTCCTGTGCCAATCAAATTTGCCTAAACCTACTGTCAAAATAACCAGGTTGTTAGCTAGAACCCCGGGATGAATTTAAAACGGCCTGCAACATGGTTTGTGAAATTATATAAAATGCTTGCGAACCTCGGTAGAAAGGCATCTCTTGTAATATAGGATAAACAAAAAACGTTTAGGCTAGAAACAATGTTTTCTTTGCTGTAAAGCTGCAAGCATGCCTGTCGCGAAGCGGTGCTCCATTTTCCAGCTGACACTAAGGCTACATGACAGTGAACTTGCAAAGGGTACTCAGATTGGTCTGTGCTATTGGTTACAGGAGATGAAATTATACAATGTATCAACATTGCTTGCTTTGTGCACTGCTCCAATGTAACAAATGTACAAATCTAGCAGAAGACTCATCGGGGTCTATATTCCCGCTCGTCATCACGGCTAAATTATATTTAAAATGTAAAATATATTTTTGGAGGGCAAACTTCGGAACAATCTTTTGAAAGTTATTGGAGCAATGCATTTTGGGCAATGGTATTCTACACTGCCTATTTTTCTGTCCCACATTTATTGATATAAAAAGTGTTAACAACCCAGTATTGTTACTCAACCAGGTTGTCATGGAAATACCTATACTCTAATAGTAGTCTTAATTTATTTATTTTTGATGCCAATAAGCCAATGCTTATTTTCGCTTAATACTTTAAGATATTGGTGCTATGTCAGATTTTATGAGGGGTGCCAGATTGAAAAAAGCTGTATTAGTCTTTTTGTGTGTGTGGTATTGAAGGTATTAATCAATAAATGTGGGGAAACAGAAGACCTGCAATAAAATATCAGTTTGGTTTAAATTCCCCTGGTACAAATGCATGGTATTTGCAACTATAACAAGTTTGGACTATGATCAATTAAGACCTATCAATGCAGTTAAAAAGGTTCATGTAATTAATTATGTTGGTTTACACTTATGGCACTTCCAAGGCCATTTCATTATGATTATTATGGTCGTGTCAATCATGTAATATACTAGGGATGCACGATAAATCGGTGAACATATCGGAATCGGACGATATTAGCTGAAAATGCCAACATGGCATGTCAAAGCCGACGTGCATACCTATATAACGTAGGTACATGACGTAATTATGCCACGTAAAATTTGGTGCTCTACGTGCAACACAACATTACTAAACTAGCCCACAATGTCTGCTGTGTTGATTGAGCAGTCAACAAGTCGAGCAGTCATTTGAAAGAGTAAGACAATTTCAGCAAGACAACTCAATGGCGAAATCCAATAAAGCCAAGATAATGGACTTCATCGCCCTTGACAATAAACAGTTCTCTGTCATGGGTGATTTTGGCTTTCGCCGACTGGGCGAGCACCGGTACACACTACCAAGTGCTCTATTTTTCAGATGTTGCCCAACTGGAGTTACACAGTAATTGCATTATTTGTTCAACTGGAACTTCTGGGGTAGCTAGCTTTAGCTTGGTACCTAGCTAGCACCAATACAACCAGGCTGAAAACAATGACCAGTAGAAAATGACTGCAGTTTCATTATTCTTAGCAATGATTTAGGAATCCTTGTAAGTATTAGCTAGGTTGCCACTTGTTGTTCACCTATTGAAATTGAACTTAAGGTTCATGAAAATAAATAGCTAGCCAGCTACTTAACATTAGCTTTGGGCAAGTTGAGAACAAGTTCTCATTTGCGACCTGGCCAAGATAAAGCGTAGCAATTCAACACATACAACAAAACAGAGTTACACATGGAATAAACAAAACATACAGTCAATAAAACAGTAGAACAAAAGCAAACAAAAAGTCTATACAGTGAGTGCAAATGAGGTAAGTTAAGGCAATAAATAGGCCATGGTGGTGAAGTAATTACAATATAGCAATTAAACACAGGAATGGTAGATGTGCAGAAAATAAATGTGCAAGTAGAGATACTGGGGTGCAAAGGAGCACAGTATGGGGATGAGATAGGTAAATAGATGGGCTATGTGCAGTGACCTGTGAGCTGCTCTGACAGCTGGTGCTTAAAGCTAGTGAGGGAGGTAAGAGTCTCCAGCTTCAGAGATTTTTGCAGTTCGTTCCAGTCATTGGCAGCAGAGAACTGGAAGGAAAGACGACCAAAGGAGGAATTGGCTTTGGGGGTGACCAGTGAGATATACCTGCTGGAGCGCGTGCTACGAGTGGGTGCTGCTATGGTGACCAGTGAGCTGAGATAAAGCGGGGCTTTACCTAGCAGAGACTTGTAGATGACCTGTAGCCAGTGGGTTTGGCGACCATAACACTTCCCCCATGCTTTACGGTGGGAAATACACATGCGGAGATCATCCGTTCACCCACACTGCGTCTCACAAAGACGCAGTGGTTGGAACCAAAATCTCCAGTTTGGTCTTCAGACTAATGTCCATTACTTGTGTTTCTTGGCCCAAGCAAGTCTCTTCTTATTATTGGTGTCCTTTAGCAGTGGTTTCTTTGCAGCAATTTGACCATGAAGGCCTGAATCACGCAGTCTCCTCTGAACAGTTGATGTTGAGATGTGTCTGTTACTTGAACTCTGTTTAGCATTTATTTGGGCTGCAATTTCTGAGGCTGGTAACTATAATAAACTTATCCTCTGCAGCAGAGGTAACTCTGGGTCTTCCATTCCAGTGGCGGACCTCAGTTTCCTCGTAGCGCTTGGTTTTTGCAACTGCACTTGAAGAAAAGTTTAAAGTTCTTTTGACTGACCTATTGACTGACCTTCATAACTTAGTAATGATGGACTGTTTGTCTTTGCTTATTTGAGCTGTTCTTGCCAGAATATAGACTTGGTCTCTTACAAAATAGGGCTATCTTCTGTAGAGGTCGACCGATTAATCGGAATGGCCGATTTTCAAGTTTTCATAACAATCGGTAATCGGTATTTCTGGCCACCGATTTGCCTTTTTTAAATATTATTATTATTATTTTTTTTTAAATGTAGTTATTTAAAAAAACAATTTTTTTACACCTTTTATTTAACTAGGCAAGTCAGATTAAAAACACATTCTTATTTTCAATGACGGCCTAGGAACGGGGGTTAACTGCCTTGTTCAGGGGGGATTCGTTTTTGCAACCTTCCGGTTTCTAGTCCAATGCTCTAACCACCTGCCTTACATTGCACTCCACGAGGAGCCTGCATGGCAGGCTGACTACCTGTTACGCGAGGGCAGCAAGAAGCCAAGGTAAGTTGCTAGCTAGCATTAAACTTATCTTTATAAAAAACTATCAATCTTAACACATTTAAAAGTTTTACTCACGTTGGCCACGGTGAAGGAGAGCCCACAGGTTTTGGTAGCGGGCCGTGTCAGTGGCACTGTATTGTCCTCAAAGCGAGCAAAGAAGTTGTTTTAATTTGTCTGGGAGCAAGATGTCGGTGTCCGCGACGGGCCTTGTTTTCTTTTTGTAGTCTGTGATTTCCTGTAGACCCTGCCACATACCTCTCGTGTCTGAGCCGTTGAATTGCGACTCTACTTTGTCTCTATACTGATGCTTAGCTTGTTTGATTGCCTTGCGGAGGGAATAGCTACACTGTTTGTATTCTGTCATGTTTCCGGTCGCCTTGCCATGATTATAAGCAATGGTTCGCGCTTTCAGTTTTGCCCGAATGCTGCCATCAATCCACGGTTTCTGGTTGGGTAAGGTTTTAATAGTCACCGTGGGTTCAACATCACTGATGCACTTGCTAATTAACTCGCTCACCGAGTCAGTGTATACGTGAATGTTGTTGTTCGACGCTATTCGGAACATATCCCAGTCCACCTGATCGAAGCAATCTTGAAGTGTGGAATCAGATTGGTTGGACCAGCGTTGAACAGACCTGAGCACGGGCGTTTCCTGTTTTAGTTTCTGTCTATAGGCTGGGAGCAACAAAATGGTGTCGTGGTCATATTTTCCCGAATGAAGGCGAGGGAGGGCTTTGTATGCGTCGTGGAAGTTAGAGTAGCAATGATCCAGAATGCTGACAGTTTGAGTCACGCATTTGATATGCTGATAAAATTTAGGGAGCCTTGTTTTCAGATTTAGCTTTGTTAAAATCCCCAGCTACAATAAATGCAGCCTCAGGATATGTGGTTTCCAGTTTACGTAGAGTCCAGTGAAGTTCCTTGAGGGCCGTCAAGGTATCTGCATGGGGGGATATACACGGCTGTGACTATAATCGAAGAGGATTCTCTTGGGAGATAATGTGGTCGGCATTTGATTGTAAGGACTTCCAGGTCAGGTGAACAAAAGGACTTGATTTCCTGTATGTTATGATTACACCACAAATCGTTAATCATAAAGCACACACCCCCACCCTTCTTCTTACCAGAGAGATGTTTGTTTCTGTCGGCGCGATGCGTGAAGGAACCGGGTGGCTCTTCCGACTCTGATAACGTATCCCGAGTGAGCTATGTTTACGTGAAACAGAGAATGTTACAATCTCTGTCTCTCTGGAAGGCAGCCCTTGCTCTAATTTTGTCTACCTTGTTGTCAAAAGACTGGACATTGACGAGTAGTATACTCGGGAGCGATGTGCACGTCTACGGAGCCTGACCAGGCGGCCACTCCGTCTGCCCCTTCTGCGGCGCCGTTGTTTTGGGTCGGCTACTGGGATTAAATCCATTGTCCTGGGTGGTGGACCAAACACAGGATCCGCTTCGGGAAAGTTGTATTCCTGGTCGTAATGTTGGTAAGTTGATGTTGCTCTTATATCCAATAGTTCTTCCCGGCTATATGTAATAAGACTTAAGATTTCCTGGGGTAACAATGTAAGAAATAATACATAAAAAAACTAAATACTGCATAGTTTACTAAGCACGCAAAGTGACCATCTGTCGGCGCCACCCAAACTGTCACCACAGAGTTTCAGACCGGACTGTTGCTGTCCTCTGTCACTGTCTCGCTTTATTCGCTATTAAGCCTCTCAACAATCAAAATCCCTCCTAGCAAATACTTGACCTGGCTGATATTATTTATCAGCCATAGTCGTTCCATGTACCTAGCTACATTTCATCCAATAAAATGCTGGTGTAACCAAAGCAAAGGTCTTTGGTTAAACCCAAGAAGCTAATTTAATTAGATTCTTTCTAAAATGGCTAGCAAACATTAGTATCTCAAACTGATGCTCCGTTTCGTAACTTAGTGGGAATTTACCACATACTACTGGAAAAAATGGACTTTAACGTCCCTCCAACTGGGGTGTATTCATTCTGCCTGATTCTGTTGCAAAACGTTTCTTAAACGGAACGAAAACTAAGGAGACTGGCTCGGAAGAAAACGTACCTGATCCAGGGATGTGCGTTCTACAAATTATCCCAACTGTTGCACCGACATTATTTAACGACTGCTAGTTAAGTGACCAGCTGTTTTCCTCCTCGTGTTAGCTAGCAGTAGCTAAAGCAGCCATTATGGGATTTAATGCATCGTCTCGACACTTTCATCACAAGAAAGGGAAAATAACTTTATTTTGATGGGTGTTCATTTTTTTTGTAATTGTAAAAAAAAAAGTTATTTAATGCAGTTGAAATGCTTACAAATTAGATGTGTTGAAATGGAGCAACTTCCGAAAATGTACACCCAGATATTATGTCTGATATCGCAAATAATGTAGAGATGGGTGTAATCTATTTAATCCGAGTGTATCCTGCTATTGACACAGTTGTTGAATTATGCAACAGACCGTGTTAACAGTAAAATGAGGCAGTCTTGACAGCAGGTGAGTGCAGCTAGGCCTAGACGAGCACATTTTTGGTGGTTGTAGTCCTGTCCCACCCATTCATGTAAATGTTATCATGTATGCAAATGAATCAATTGTATTTAGGCACATTTTATTATAACACAAATTAAATGACATGATACCATTAGAAAATGTATATATGAGTGGGATTTTATTTAAAATAAAGTTCAATCTGATGTTGGAATACCTGAATTCCCACCCAAATCCCTGAACTAGTCAAATATTTTCTGTGCAATAATTGTCAATACCTGATGGATTTTAAATTTAAGTTTGCAATATCTTCATCCATTTCCCAACTGTTGCATTTATTACAATTGTTTTCAAACGTAACAATGTTGATGACTGTTGCATGTGTGTAATGGAGGTGATGGAGGTGATTCGGTGAACTGCACTCATGTGATGAGTAACCTTGCCTGCGACCTAAAGACTTGTTTTGTCTCCCTGAGCTAACAATCTTGCAGGAGATCCAGGTTCAAAAACCCAGTTGGTCACAGTGGTACAGTGACTGCAAGGAGATCAAATGGGGGTGTAGTGTGACAGGTGGTTCAGTGAACCACATTCCTGTGATGAGTAACCTTGCTTGAGACCTTCAGACTTGTTGGCTCTCCGAGCTAATGCTTAGGCTTCAGTTCAGCGGGCTAGCAGATGGTGGCCCCCCCACTCAGATCAGGGGTGTGTTCATTAGTCAGATACC